>NC_142475.1:309354-613709 GCF_049115385.1 Moschus berezovskii | reverse complement strand
TCCCTGCTGCTGCCCAGGTAAGAACTTTCACACCCCTGGACTTGGGCACTTGGTATTTTCTGCATTTGAAATATCTTTTACATTTCCCTGCCTGGCAGACTTGAGTAATCCTGCAAAACCCACCCACAAAATCACACGTTCTGGAAAACCCTACACAACTCTTCCTTTCTGAGGCAGGGCTCTATTCCCTGAGACTGCCAGGGAACTCCATGCTTGCTTCTTCTTACAGTTTCTCAAACTGCGCTTGCCCTACGTAAACGAGTAGATACTGCTCTGAATGTAAGCAATAGCTGGTGTCTATGCAGATAACAGTGCCGGGTGCTTCGATGCCGTGAAGTACATTAACTGCGCCACACAGTGAGCAAGACACTGCGGTCAGCCCCACACGGCTGACGCGGCGGACGCTCAGAGGAGCTGAGGGGCCGAAGGACGCGCAGCCAGCAGGGCAGGGCATGGCGCCACTGCAGACCTCTGACCCCTGCTCGCAAGCCCCGTTCTGCTCATGTGTGCCCATCACGGAGGCACAGTCCCGACAGAATCCATCTACGCGTCCAGCAATTAGGACCGCAGCCTGCATGCTGTGGAGGCTTTAAGATACTCATCATTGTAGTGACTGCCTGAAAATGTCACCGTGTTCATAAATTCACCCTTTCCCCTTTTGGAGTCTTTTGCAGTTGATTAATTTATTTCGGAGGTGAGGGTGGTGTAAAGAACACTATCATGGCCAAGGGACTAGATGTTTTAGATGTTAGCAGAGCTGGAAGAATCAACTTATGTGGGAGGCAATGAAGAATATGACCCGGCTCCAGGAGGTGCCCCTGAGGGAAGGAGGAAGCATTTACAGTAAATGCGGCTCTATTTCTCTCTCCACCCACACAGATGAAAGCAGGAGCAGACAACACCTTGGCCTGCTCAGTCCCCCCCACCCAAGAAGGCAACCCAAGACAGTACAAGAAAGGGAGGGAGGGCCATGCGCCGGAGTGCATTTCCAACTTCAGTGGGCGTGTGCATCACTTGGGCTCTTGTGCAAATGCAGACGCTGACTCAGTTGAGTCTCTAAAAGGTCACGATTCTGCATTTCTTACGAGCTTCCCTGTGGTGCAGTTCTGGTGCATGGACCTCAGCCTCCCACAGAGCTATTCCTTAGACACGGGAGGGACCAGAGATGCTGAAGAAGCACTTTCAGCAGAAACTTCTAAAGCTGAGCTGTGCCTCATAGAAGAGAACACAATTCCTTATTAGCAGGAGACAATTCCAACTGATACACAGCATCCTTCTGGAGAATCCCAGGGACGGGGGAGCCTGGTGGGCTGCTGTCTTGGGGGCTCAGCGCTACAGAACCCCCTGCCAACACAGGAGACGTGGGTTCGATCTCTGGTCCAGAAAGAACTCCTGGAGTAGGAAAATGGCAATTCACTCCAGTATTCTTGCCTGAAGAACCCACGGAAAGAGAAGCCTGCTGGATTTCAGTCCATGGAGTTGCAAAGAGACAGGACTTAGCGACTGAACAACAATTTGTAAATAATTAACAGCTTTCATTTTATAATAGTTTAGAACCTCAGGAAAACTTTGGGAGACATTTCAAATGCTGTTATAAAAAGCTAATACCTATTAATTCTTAATAGAAAGTTACTGATAGAAATAAAACTTAAATGAATGAAATCAGCATGATATTTTCTTGATATATGTAATACAAAGTATCCAAAATGGGGTACACCAGAGCTGCACCAGTCAGGCTGCTGAGAGGAAACTGTAGTTTAGCTAGAGGCATTGAGCGATATTTAAATAAGCGACAAAGACCGAGATATGAATTCATCACACAATGAATTAAAAGTCAATCCCTCTTTAAGAGAGGGCTCATTCAGTCTCCTTCAACCAGGATTCCTGAGCATCAGGTCCATAGTGGGCGCGGAAATAGCAGAGGGCGAGCCACAGCCTGCCTTCAGAGAGCGCGTTTAACAGCGGGAGACACACACACACTGACCCTGAAGGGGAAGCTGAAGTCTGACGTTCTCATATGCACACTTAGGGTTTGCTTGGGAGATTAACGAATCTTCAAAGAATTTGCCTACGTTGAGACTTTCTCTAATTCATTTTCTCAAGTGTGCTGAACTTTCATAGGTATTCAATGCTTTCCAACAACAACTCACATAGAACTTAATACTTGTCACCAGCAGAAAGCTGCCTTTAAAAGCAATGTAGCTTTGCACAATGATATTACCCCTTTTTTCGAATGAGGACGCAAAGGCCTGAGGGAGCTGTAGAAAGTACCCTATGGTGCTTGTGATTGCTTGGGCGTCTGAAATCATACCACAGCTCACGTGGTACCCCATTTCCTATAGCAGATCCTTTACCACATATCCACATGCAAAACACTAGCTGCCACGCATCAAATTACACAAGCACAACACTGTCACTTGTTAAAATGAAGCAGACACATCTCAAAAATGAAGACACTCAAGTTCAGAACACAAAAATGCTAAGAAACCAACACATCTGTATTATCTTGAAACTGGGGACATTTCTACGAAAGAATCTTCTGAGTTCAGGAAAAATCTTTTTGGAAATTTTAGCTTTCATTGTAAAATGACAGGAAAAAATGCATTTGTGTTTTTGAATAAAATGAAACATAAAGCTATAAAACACATGGTTTATATTGTAGTTCAAATAAAGATACAACAGTATTCATCCCATTATGATGAATTCATTTTCCAAAGGAAAAATAGGATTCAAATTTCTGTTGTAAATTCATGAAACTGAGTATAACTTAAGTGTAATCAATTTCAAAATACTTTACTCTCCTTTAGGCTTTATATCTCTTCACTTCTAAATAACATTTGTCAGTAAAATGCTCACTCCAAGAAAACAGTTAAAAGACTAGGATAACATCTGGATGGTGGAATAATCTTAAGAGATAGAAATGGTCACTTTGACAAGAGTTTTAAGTCACTTTCACTGGAAGAATGGAACTATGTAGAATAAACCATCCCAGGAAATCTGGTCACATCACATATTCCTCGAACTGAAGATGTCAGCTGTACAGGTAACAGGCAGAGCAACGGTGCCGCCAGACTCACTCACCTACACACTGTACCACCAGCCTGACCAGAAAACGTTCAATAGGAATTCTTTTAAAAACTAAACTCACTTTTAGGTACAATGGAGTATTGCTCAGCCATAAAAAGAATGAAACACTGCCATTTGCAGCAACATGGATGGATCTAGAGATTATCATAAGCAAAGACAAATATCACATGATATCACTTGTGTGTGGAATCTAAAAAATGATACAAACGAACTTACTTGCAAAATGGAAAGAGACTCACAGACATAGGAAACAAATTTATGGTAACCAAAGGGGAAATGGGGAGGGTAAATCAGGAGGCCAGGGTTAACACACGCATACTGTGCTGTGTGCTTAGTCAGTCGTGTCCGACTCCTCGTGACCCAGGGACTGCAGCCCGCCAGGCTCCTCGTCCATGGGATTCTCCGGGCAAGAACACTGGAGTGGGCAGCCGTGCCTTCCTCCAGGAGATCTGCCCGACCCAGGACTGAACCCAGGTCTCCCACACTGCAGGCAGATTCTTTACCAGCTGAGCCACAGGGAAGCCCGTATACACACTGTTATATATAAAACAGATAACCGACAAGGGCCTGCTGTATAGCACAGGGAAGTTGACTCGATACTCTGTAATAACCTACATGGGGAGAGAATCTGAAACAGAACAGCCATCTGTGTCTCTGTAACTGTCATACGCCTGAAACTAACACAGCATTGTAAATGAACGACACTCCAATATAAAGAAAGGTTGTTTGACTTCTTTAAAGATCAATGTTTTTTTTCAATTAAAATGAATAGGAATTATTGTTGGACTCAACTGTCACTTTTAAGTCATAGCTCTATTGGCTAGGGAATATAAATAATTTGGTCTTGGTTTCTTACACAGAGATTGCTTTTTATTTTAGCAACCAGTCCTAATGTGTTCCTATCCAAAAGAACAGTATAGTTTAGAAGGCTTGATTTGAGCAAAATTCAGGACTGGAAATGTTGAGGTCTATGGTTTAAGCCAATGCTGAGCTGGTTGAAATGATGGAAAAGTTGGAACGTAAACTTGCTCCCCGAGTCTAGCCAATAACTTCTGACTGTGAAGAGTAGCAAAATTAAGTTAAATCTTGCAGGAAAATGCCACATGACTAGACTAGCATACAATTATGGAAAATCTTGAAGATGCCCAGATCCCAGTTCTGGGTTTTGAAAAGGTAAAACTCCTCTCCACTCTCTTTAATAAAGTCTCTGATCTGAAGCACATTTTTATAAAGCCATAGGTGAAATTATTATTTTTTTTAATGGGCAGATTTGGGGGATGAACAGCTTTCTCACAGAAGGGCAAGCAGAAAGCTCACGTCCCTGCCTCTTCCAGGGATGCACACTGACTGGATGGGATGCTCACCGCCTGGATGGGATGCTCACCAGGTCCCTCTCTGCCGCGCTTTCATTCCTGGCTCTGTTTTCCTTTCCACAGAGCTGGATGGATGAACCGTTAAATTGCCTAAGTCTAACCCTGGTTTCAGCAAAGACGACTGCAGGGCCGTCACCCTCGCAGCCTCCCCCGGCCCAGGATCACGCCTAAGGGCGCTCTGTGGGCAGTGTCAGACCAGGGTCGAGGCTCTCATCCCACAGTCTGTCTGCAAGCATTCACGGAGGCTGAGACTCTCCACACTTGGTTTCTCTGCAAAGGTGAGGGCTATGCTTAAAACAAAGCATCATGGATTTAATGGGTGAGGAGTTAAAAAAAAACCACATTTCTTTTTTGGTTTTGTTTCATCATTCTGGGATACTGTGAAGCAATTCAAGTTGAAATTTTCCCCACACCTAGTTTTTTCGAAAGAAAAGCTCTCCTACAGAATTTTGAAAAACTGAAAATTAAAGAAGTTTCAAATGAAACAAGTTTTATTTTTACCCTACATAATGAAAAATTTCCATTACAGTGACAGCATTATAATTTCCATGATTGTTGTGGTTTTGTAACGTGATGGCAAAACCTCAGTGATCCTGGAAATAATTACTGACAGAATTAAAATAAGCTGACCATGTACCTCAGGCAACTGAACCGTGAGAAGAGACAGAGCCATGATCCCCTTGAGGAGCAAGCTCTCAGCGCACGCCATGCAGTCACCATGTTCACCCTTGTACCATCAGGAAATGCAAAATAAAACTTCGTAACATACTTTAACATGACATTCTCTAACACAGTTTATATATCCATGAGATGTAAAAACTGCCGACACACCAAGGATACACACTGATTTAGGAAGCGAGGTGCGGGGACGACACTTCTCATCTGAGAAAACGGCTTTTAGTCAAACGACATATTTATAGTTTCCTCGTAAATATCAGCTTCTTTCCGTCTTGTATACCATTGTTTTAAAAATAAACAACCAACCAGCATAAGAAAATCTAGAGTATGCTAAAGTTAGCCCTGAGGGAATGTAACTTTTTAAGTGATTTAAAATGATTAGCTATTCAATTAAGATCCATACAATTTTGTTAGTCACCTACTGGGTGACTTGGTTTCAAGGTCATTCAAAGCTTCCTCTGACAACTGTTATTGCTGCTCAGAAGATTTTCATCTCTAACAGAAAAGCTGAAGAGCTTACACTGAACCAAAAGCTAATAATAGTTGCAATTACAAAATGTACATTTTTATACTATAAATGTGTTAGGTTTTATTGCTAGGGAAACAGAAACCAGAGCAAGCTATTTTCATGTCTATTTATTTATAGTGCAATCTAGGGACATTCGTTTCAGTCAAGTCTCTGCAGGTTACCTGTCATATCTATCTTGAATAATTTCCAATTATTACGTTCCAAAGGAAGATTATATTCTTGCCTTAGCTATTTGGGGTGGAACAAAAGCATATTTTAAGTTGGTTCCTTCTCTAAAAGAAAAAAAATTTTTTCTCATAAAAGCCAATCTATTAGTAATGGGGAATCCCATTTTTAAGGATTGCATGGTGTATCAAATATTTTAACTGTGATCCTAATATATCTCCTATTTTATACTTGAACTTTATTAAGCAGTAAACCACTGAAACAGCACAGCCCCTTAAAGCAGTCACTAGCCACACGAGGCGGAGAAGGCAATGGCAAGCCACTCCAGTACTCTTGCCTAAAAAATCCCACGGACGGAGGAGCCTGGTGGGCTGCAGTCCGTGGGGTCGCTATGGGTCGGACACGACTGAGAGACTTCACTTTCACTTTTCACTTTCACACATTGGAGAAGGAAATGGCAACCCACTCCAGTGTTCTTGCCTGGAGAATCCCAGGGACAGGGGAGCCTGGTGGGCTTCCGTCTATGGGGTCACACAGAGTCGGACACGACTGAAGTGACTTAGCAGTAGCAGCAGCAGCAGCCACACGAGGGGCTTCCCTGGTGGCTCAGTGGTCAAGAACCTGCCTGCAGTGCAGGAGACATGGGTTCAGTCCCTGGGTGGGGGAGGTCCCCTGGAGAAGGAGGGGGCAACCCCCTGCAGAGTTCTCACTCGGGAAATCCCATGGACAGAGAAGCCTGGTAGGCTACAGTCCACGGGGTTGCAAAAGAGACACGACTTAGTGACTGAACACAACAAGCCACATGAGGCTACTAAAACTTAAGTCAAATTACACATGTAAACTTGAAAGTTCAATTCTCAGATACACTAGCTACAGTGTAAGTGTTCAAGAGTCACAGGAAGCCAGCAGCTACTGTATTAGCTCAGCTACGCATCAACGTGAAAAGTCTATCAGACAGCCCTGACCTAAAAGAGCATCTGTTTCTTAGGCAATAAGTTTTTGGTTGATACAAAAATGTATATATATATTTTTCCTGGTCATATGCATTGTGTGACTTTAAAAAAAAAATTAGACTTGGTGTCAGCTCTAATACTCAGAAGAATAAAATGTCGAACAATTTAATAACTAGTATACCTGTAATTGCAGTAAGTGTATACTCAAATAAGTTAACAGATACTGTGTGGCTAGTGGTGAGGAAAGATCACACTTTATTAAAGCACACAGGAAAGTCTGGTGTCTAATGTGTATTCCTGCCACACGGAAACCTGGAATGGAAAGAAGGGGCAGGAAAATCCATTCCCAGAATAATAACTCAAAAATGGACCAGGCGGCTCCAAGTTTCACTAAAAGTCTCCTTGAAAATAATTCTAGAAAAGCCCTTTCTACTTCCCTTAATATAATGAAGGCACTCAGTCACCTTCTAGCTTGTTTTAATTTAGTAATAAAACAAGCTGTTTGATCAGTACTCTTTGACTAAAATAACATTGAATATAACTTGCTGTGAATGGTTATTATACCATTATACTGGTGTAACTCACTTACAACATACTTTAGAACACTCACGATATGCAAGGCCACATGCATAACATGTGTTTGGTCACACAACTGAAGAGCACCTTTGGTGTTTCCAGTCTCTAAAAAAAAGACCATTTCCCATCTTGGTAAGAATTATGACAGGGTTTCTGTAAGAAAATCAGGTACGAGATATTTAGATTTACAGAATAAAACTGGTATCATATCTTACAGCCACTGAAGATCATGCTTGTGGGGGAAAAAAAAATCGTGTAATCGGGAAAACGTGCAGTGATAGAATATTTTGCGCAAAATCATGATTCCCTGAGTTTGTAAAACATACAAACACACAGCGCAAACACTAACACAGAGAAACACGAAGCGCGCACACCAAAACGTTAAGCATGGTGATATTATTTACTTATGTTCATATCTTATTTTTATTTTCTGCAACGAACATTTAGAAAAACCCCCAAATTAAAACATTTTTTCCACTGAGTGCCTGAGTCTGCTTTTTCCAGAGTTATTATGTTCTAAGTAAATGTTGTCTATGTTACAGGCAGTCTATTTTATTGTGGATTTTTAGTAAAGAAAAGGTTTCAGAGTGGTAAATTTAAGCCAATAAGTGACTTCTAGAAGTTAAGGATTAATTTAAATTGTGGCAAATTCCACATCTCCATTAAAGAACTTTAAAAAAACCCTCTTACACTGTTGGTGGGAATGCAAACTAGTAGAGCCACTATGGAGAACAGTGTGGAGATTCCTCAAAAAACTGGAAATAGAACTGCCATATGATCCAGCAATCGCACTCCTGGGCATACACACCGAGGAAACCAGAATTGAAAGAGACACATGTACTCCAATGTTCATTGCAGCACTGTTTATAATAGCCAGGACATGGAAGCAACCTAGATGTCCATCTGCAGACGAATGGATAAGAAAGCTTTGGTACATATACACAATGGAGTACTATTCAGCCATTAAAAAAGAATACATTTGAATCAGTTCTAATGAGGTGGATGAAACTGGAGCCTATTATACAGAGTGAAGTAAGCCAGAAAGAAAAACACCAATATAGCATACTAACGCATATATATGGAATTTAGGAAGATGCAAATGATAACCCTGTATACGAGACAGCAAAAGAGACACAGATGTATAGAACAGTCTTTGGGACTCTGTGGGAGAGGGTGAGGGTGGGATGATTTGGGAGAATGGCACTGAAACACGTATGTTGTCATATGTGAAATGAATCACTAGTTCAGGGTCAATGCATGTTATAGGATGCTCGGGGCTGGCATGCGGGGATGACCCAGAGGGAGGATAAAGGGAGGAGGGAGGTGGGAGGGGGGTTCAGGAGGGGGAACTTATGTAAACCCGGGGCGAATTCATGTCAATGTATGGCAAAACCAACCAATATAATATTGTAAAATAATTTGCCGCCAATAAATAATAAATTAATTTCAAAAATAAATAAATAAAAATAAAAAACAAAAAAATGTTAACGTCTTCCTAGAAAAATGTTCTGTTTACGTGGATAAATATAACTTCTATGTAGTTTACCTAGGAGAAGGTAGATGGGGTGTGTCTTCAGTACATGACCATGCAAATCTCTAAGAACAGCTTAAAGTGACTGTTCCTAAAACGTAACCTTCTTGAAAGTATCAATAGCTTCATATCTTCTAAGGATTATTTCTAACCTCATTTATAAAACCTGATAAAAAAGACACTCTATTTCTTCATTTATTCTTTCAGTAAGTATCTGCCGAGTGCCTACTTGATGAGTCAGTCACTGGGATCAGTGCTAACCAGACAACACACAGGTCCCTCATGGAGTCTAGTCAGGGGTGACAGTAAACAGATAAGCAGGCACGTGTTTAACTGCATGAGATTAAATACAGTAGAGTAATTTATTCTTTTACAACAAGACCCTATGGAGGTGGCCTAACCCAGCTCAAGGATTACAGGAAAGAAGTTACATTTAAAACATTTCATCTTCTGTATCCCTTTGGCACCTATCAAACTTACAGCACAAGGTATAAACTCAACAGAAGTCTGTGAAACTGAATGACATAATTGCTTTAGTGGGAATTTCTCCAACACGTGCCCTAGTGCTTCCTACGGGTTCTTGCACAGAGGAGAGCGCTAACAATATCTGTTGAAAAAGACAAAGCTTGCTTCTGTGGAAAGAACACAGGATTGGAATTAGTTTCAAATTCAGGCTGTACTACAATCAGCCAAACCTCTGACTCAGTCTTAAAAACAGGAATGACACAATTCTCTCTCCGGCGAGAGGAGTACATACAGCGTATGTAAACAATCTAGCAGAGTGCTGGGCAATTTGGAAGTATTAATATAACTGATCACAAATAATACTACTTTGCTCATTATTTGCAGACTTAATAAAGGTGAACTGAACTAAGTCAGCAAAGTCAAAAACATTTAAAACAGAATACTCTAAAGACTTCTGTGTGCCAAGAGTGAAGTTATATATACACACAACAATTAGATCAAGGATTAGATTCCTGGACACACTATTAATTCTGGAAAGCAAATTTCCACAAACCTACCTGGCCAAAGGGCCAATGGAGAGAGAGATGTTTAGAGTACACTGGGTAAGTATCCTGGGGGAAAAGGAGCTGTCACTTGTGGATGAGCAAAGAGGATGTGTGGTTCCCTCCAGACCTGCGCAAACCCCGTGTAAATTCTGTAGACCTTTCTGAGCCCCTGTCATGTGAGGTACTGTCTCGAGGGGCTGCGGATGCAGTGATGAACACGATGCAGCCCTTGCTCCTGAGGAGGTAAATGTAAGGACAGAGCTACCTGGGCACTTAGTCTGCTCTTGAAGTTAAGGGGAGGCTTCTTCGAGGAGACAGACGTCTGAACCAATGCCTAAAGAACGGGTGAGAGTCTCCCCGAGGAGGAGGTGAGGGGCACGCTGTTTCAGGCAGAGGCGACAGCAGAAAGTCACGGAAGAGCTAAATGGCACACAAGGGGTGCCAGTTCTGTACAGTCTGCTACTGAGAGCCCAGCACAGTGAAGGGAGAAGAACTTAAGCCAAGGAGGTGACAAAGGGCCTGGCAGGCCAGGCAAAGCCACCCAGAATCAGCGAGACGGGAGTCATGTGTTAGACCTAAGCAGGCTTCTGGTCACAGGTGGCAGACACGGTACAGAGGAGAACAAACAGTGTTTCTTTCTTTATTCTTCTACTTGGATAGACCATAAAAGCATCCAGAATGGATGACTTTCATTAGATCGTATTCTTGGCTTAGTGAAGCAATCCCAAAAATGGAGAATTACTCGGTTTTAGGTAAAGACAATTCATTTATCATTCCAAGAGACTATAATCAATCCAAGTTATGTCATCCCAAACAAAATATCTGATAATTTATAGGCCGCTATGAACATCCTTGCACTTACCTAGCAAAGTCTTAAGACTTTGAGACTTTTGGTTCTACCATCTATCTACAGTTAGAGTTTATTTGTAGGGAAAAGCTGCAAAAAGTATCCAAGGGAGTGAAAAAAGTTCACACTTTCCACCTTCAAGGACCTTATCATTTGGGTAAGCAAACAGGAAACACTAACCTCAGGTTAAAAAGACAATAAAAACAAAGATGGGAAGGAAAAGCAAGACTTACGGAGACCAAACTCTCGGAAAAGCCTCTATTTCTTCTCGAGTGTACTCATCGAGACGTCTGGGCACTTTTCGTGGTTGAGGAAGCTCTTCTGTTAAATTCTTTAGAATATCTCCTGGTATATCCTATATCAAACAAAAATTTAGGCTTAATTTTCTTAAAATCTATTCTTAATAATTTATTAGTAATTCTTGTGTGTAAGTGTGTTAGTCACTTAGTTTTGTCTGACTCTCTGTGATCCCATGGACTGTGGCCCACCAGGCTCCTCTGTCCATGGAATTCTCCAGGCAAGAACACTGGAGTGGGTAGACATTCTCTTCTCAAGGGGATCTTCCTGACCCAAGGATCAAACCTGAGTCCCCTGTATTGCAGGCAGATGCTTTACCCTCTGAGCCACCAGGGAAATCCTTAGTAATTCTTAGTAAGTATTAAGAAATAATAAACAGAAGAATGTTTACAATAACACATTTTATATTTTAATCTTGACAAACATCTCTAATGATGAATTAGACATCTTCAATTTTGACAAGTGTCTGGTCACTAAATTCTACTTTTTCTGAATACTGTTTAATTTTTTCCTTCTCCTTTCAACAGCAAGAAAGGCGCTGCCTTGGATCATCCTCATAATGTTTCATCTGATGACTGTACAAGGTCTATTGCTTCCAATGCCACAAGCTTTTTCAATTTATGCTCCATGTTTTTGCCAAAAAAAAAAAAAATCTTTCAAAAATGAAAATCTGCTGGATCCTTGAGTCATTTAACCAGCAAGCATTTACTGAACTCCTTCTATGAACCAGAAATTGTGCTAGGGGCCGATACAGAAAGAAAAATCAAAAGATCATGGCTTCTAAAGGCTTCCAAGTTTTACAAAGTTTCTCCTTGGCTCAGAACCTCTCCGGACGCAGCTCTAACCCCTGAGCCACACTAGTGCGCTCACTCCCAGCCCCTCTCCAGCTTCACTTCTCCACCAGCGCCAGCGGCGCCTAAGCAAACACCTCCCACCACTTGTGCACTGGTCTATGCTGAGATCCCGGTGCCTTTACTAATGGCACCTTCCAGAACTGCTTCCCGCTGGGTATACGGCCAAATGTTCAGAAAAATGAAAGGTAAAATGGGAAAAAGTCTGAACCTGAGTAACGAAAAGCAGACTAAAGAGTAAAGCATATATCTGAGAGGCATCTTGAGAGAACTGGACTAAATAAGGGGAATGATACAACGAAGAGCATGGATAAGTAAAAGAATTGACATTTATACTGTGCTCCTGGAACAGAAGTAAGGGAAAGGAATTATATTGTGGATCTGAATGAAAGGTTAATTCAGGAGAGTCTATTGAAGGAGCAATAAAATATCAATATAGAAGTGTCCTATGGGCATTTCCACAGGGACTGCAGATATAATTCCCTCTTTTCACTTTTAATGTGTTCCTAACCATTTTCAACCACAATACTTTGGCCACCTCATGCGACGAGTTGACTCACTGGAAAAGACTCTGATGCTAGGAAAGGTTGGGGGCAGGAGGAGAAGGGGACGACGGAGAATGAGATGGCTGGATGGCATCACCGACTCTGGACATGAGTTTGAGTGTACTCCGGGAGTTGGTGATGGACAGGGAGGCCTGGTGTGGTGATTCATGGGGTCGTGGAGAGTCGGACACGACTGAGCGACTGAACTGAACCATTTTCAAAAAACAGGATGACTATACGTTTGTCTGCAGAGAGCAATAGTATAACTGGGAATCAAATGTCTAGGCAAGCACATGGCATCAAACAAGTCACTCAGTTTGTCCTAAGAATCAAAATACAATTTAAGAATAGTTTCAAGGAATCACAGAGCTCTTACACCGTAAGATGATTCTAAAACCCAATATGGCAAAAATTTAAAGATTTTCTTTAAAACTTAAAATGACTTTAAAATTATGGTTTGGATAGGCTGGGTCACTATCAACATATACAAAGCTACTACTCACAATTGTTTCTTCACTGAAAAGCATTTGAAAAACATTTAACTTTCCTTCCCCAGCATATTCAAATACACGAGTGTAAGCAGACAGAAGAATGAGCAGATGATGCCCGGACACATTAAATACTGTTAATTACTCCTTAAACTTTACTTACGAAGGAAGTCTACCTGCCAGTTTGGTATTCATGAAAATGTATGAGTATTTCACATTTCTTTGGAAAATTATTTAAAAAAATCCTTAGATCACATTTGCAAAGACAATTTTAACACTGCCAACTGCTCATTCAGCACAGAAAATTTAGAACCCAGTGGGTTTCTGCTAAGTGTCTGCGGAACTGAACAGAATTCTGACTGAAATGAGCTTACCGAATTTCATCACTGTTCACGGAACCCACTGAAAGAATGGACAGAGGTCAGTGCACAGTTGGGGTGGAGATGCTGAGTGAAGTGGAGCCAGAAAGGCGGGGAGGGCTCCTTTACCGGCACCAGAGAAGGGAGCCCGCACAGGCTGACTGAGGGCGTTGATGGGAGACTCTTTCTGTGAGATGCCTTTTGCAGAGTGGGTGGTCAGCCAAGGAGGGAAACGAGGAAAAGAATAAAAGTAGAAAACAGAAGCACGGGGTGCGGGGGGAGGCGATCATTTCCCTTTTTTACAGGTTTTTCTCTTCATGCTCTTGTGTCTGTCTCCTGGCCGCGCCTCGCAGCCAGCAGGATCTCAGTTCCCCAACCAGGGATCGATCCCAGGCTCTGGGCTCTGGGCAGTGGAAGCAGAGTCCTAAACTCCGGGCCGCCAGGGGAGTCCCAGTTTATGCAATCTTTAAGAGAATTTCTAATCTACAGAAAAGTTGTGAAAATGAGTGAACTCATCTAGCCTTCACCTAAATTCACTATTGTTAAGACACAGCATGACTGCTTTCTATCTATTCATAAGCACACACATATCAAACGCTCTTTCTGACTGCACCGTGTCAGAGTTCTCTGCCGATACTTCATCCCTGAATATCTCAGCATATACAGCTTCTAAATGTAACTGTTTCTGACATAACCACATTACAAATTCACCTTCAGGAGAACTAACACTGACGAGACATCTTTTAACGTAATATAGTGTGTGTATACATACACACACAGAGTATATATGCAAATTTCCCAAAGTGGTCTAATGAAGTCTTATGTAGCTTTCTTTTTCTAATCCAAGGTCAAGTGTCACATGCTACAATTATTTTGTTATTACGTTGTTTAACATACATAATTCATTCTTTAGTTTCCTTTAATTGGAAGAGTTTCCTTGGTTTATCTGTCTCTTAGGAAATTAATTTTTGAAGAGGCCAGGACAACGATATTGCAGAATACCCTCTTTCCTTTGGATTTGTAAAGCTGTTTCCTCGTGACTGGATTCAGGTTAAGCGTTTCTGGCAGGACACCATACAGTTTATGTCGGGCCTTCATGCTTCATTCGAAGCAGGAGGCGTACGGCATCGTTTATCCCATATTGATGATAAATTTAATGTCTTGGTTACGGGCGGTGATTGACCAGATGGCTTTAATGTACAAGAATCTTCTCCCTTTTTAAATAGTTAAGTACTCTGTGGCATGTTTTGAAACTCTGTGAATATCCTGTTTTACAATGTTTAACTCAATGGATATGCAATACACTGATGATGGTGGCTTTTCTAATTCAGTATTATTTTCTGCATGTTTTAGATGACATTCTTCTCTAAAGAGCTCTTCCTTCTCAAAAAAGGAGAAGGGAAATTATAATGAGTTAAAAATAATTTTTGGACTGTCATTGTGGGCTCATAGATTTCTGTTTCGTACTCAGAGTAATCCGTCATTATGCCCATTCATTTCAGGAATCACGCAGCCCCGTATCTGTTCCGTGGGCACCACTTCACACTGCCTCCTGTGCTGATGTTTCTCTGCTGGTCTTTGAGCACGGTCTTACTTTCTGTAACTTATCGTTTTGCTATTATAAACAAAGCAGAAATAATAACCTTGTGCATGTGTGTACTCCAAAATAAACTCTTTTTGTTCCAGACCTAGAATCAACCACTTCTCTAAGAATCACGTTCCTTTTAACATGCAATAGCACTTAGAAAACAGAGTCTGGAAACGAGTTCTGCTTACTTCTATTGGTACTGTCATTTTATTTTTTTAATATATAAAATCTTAACATGATTAAAAAAAAACCTAAAAAGTTATAATAATCTGAAAGGCTTTTCTCCAAAAAGCTCATTCTCTTTCCTCCCTACCCCTTCCATGTGTTTGTGCTCTTGATCTAGTCAGAAACCAACTTCATTTTCTTGTTTATTCTTCCTGTGTTTCTTTATGCAAAGATATGTGTGTGTGTTTGTGTGTGTGTGTGTAAACACACAGATGTATAAATGCATATAGAAGGTAGTATGCCACCTATATTCTTTTCCATCTTGCTTTTTTTCACTTAATAACATATCTTGGAAAGCATTACTTATCAAGTCACAATGATATCTGTCATTCCTTTTTTTATAATTGCACAGTATTCAACTGAGTAGATATAGCATAATTAACCCAACTTCTTATGAATAAGCACTTATTTCCATTGCTATTATGGACACATGGAAACAACAATCTTGTGCGTGCGCGTCTTCAGGGTGACTCACTACAAGTGAGAGCGCCAGACCGAGCACGCATCTCCTGACGCAGTGTGTGTGTTACCTGTCACCGAGGTCCCTGGATCCCGTGCGGGCTGCACCACTTTGCTCTGCTGCCCGCAGTGTCTGAGTGCCCGTTTCCTCGTGGCCATGACAATAAGATGTGTTGTCAAGTTTCTGAAAATTTAGCAATCTATTTTTGGGGAAATGGGCTCATTTATTTTATAGGCTGAAATCATTTAAGTAATTTACACTGAAACCTATCTAACTTGATAACTGGGAAAAATGACATTACTATTTTCTTTGTCCTTTTTAGAAATCATGGTTGCTAAAAATATCTGAAAGTACAATCTGAAACAGTTTTAAAATTCTTTTAATTTCATGCCCAAGGTCATTTATCCTTACATGATGATACTACTGCCATGCTTGTTACCTCAGAGGTAAAGTGAACAGGGGGAAATTATTCTACTCATTCATGCAAAGCAAAGCTAATAAATTAGCCACTTTGGTAGAAGTCTGAATGATTTACTTATGCATTACTCAGGCTAAGAGTAGAACATACAAGTACCTTGAACAGTTGACAGAACTTGATATTCTGGAATGAATTCTATACTATTCTTTCACTAGGAACTATGAAGACAATTATAGCCCGCAACACTGACACCAGCTAGTGCTTGCTGTTCCAGGGCCTGGTCTGAGTACCTAAAAAGTGTGATTTCATCCAATTCTTACAGCAACTGTGTGATGTAGGTACAATTACCACACCCATTTCTCAGATGAGAAGACAGATACAGTAACGGCTACCAAGTCAGTAAATGGTGGGACGTGTTTCATCCCATTCTTACAGCAACTGTATGACGTAGGTACAATTACCACACCCATTTCACAGACGAGAAGACAGATACAGTAACGGCTACGAAGTCAGTAAATGGTGGGACGTGTGTTCAAACCCAGGCAGTCTGATTCCAGAGCCTGGACTCAACTATTTTATATAGAACTTCTAATGCTTATATTATACTAGAGAGAAAAGCTGTACTCATACCAGTATAATAGTTATAAATAAACCTGTCTTTTTATTTTCAAGTACTTTTTAGCTGACCAAGTTCTGAGTAGGAATAAGTATTCTGAAGTTATATCATGGGAAATAATTAGCAATCAAAGCCAAGCTATTAATCTATGATTCATAGAGGCTATACAGGTCACAAAAAAGTAAACTGAATTCATACTTTTTTGTAGTTCAGGAAATTACCTATGAGTACTCTCAATTAAACAGGGGTTCTAATTATAGTTCCTTGTTCCAAAGAAAGTGGCTATTAAAATGAAAATATGGAACTTACAGACTTGATTTTTAGTTCAATGATGGTTCACTTTATGATTTAAAACAGAAGCAATTGTTTTTGTAGTGTATTCACTATAAAATGCAAAAAACTATTTCAAAAGTCAACATAAAATTACTGAAAACAAATACAACAATTATTTTAAAATGAGAAAATATTTAATTAAAAGCTTAATAAAGGACCTTCGAGGACTTACTTCATCTGGGAAAAGATGCAACCTCTGCATCAGAGTTCTTCTGTGAAGGTTTTTTGGCAGCATGCCATAAATAGCTAGTTTTACGATCTGAAAAACAGATACACAGAGTACTCAGTAAGAAACATGTGATAGGAATATAAACACAGTAAGAGGCAGTGATGAAAACCAGTGGGCCAGGACTCAATACGAATATGAAAGGGACAAAACTGAGACCCAAGCAGGTATGTGGCAGCAATAAAAAAGAACTTCTATTATTTTATACATTACCATCTTTTTAAAAGTCTGTTTATCTGTATTTAGAAAAAGGAAAAAAAAAGGATGACATTAAGAAAACCTGTGTATGTGTTTACTTTAGATGGAATAAGAAGAAATTCTCTAAGCTTATACAAGAACTTGTGGCTCAAATAATCTATTACATACAGGTTACAGCAGATCCTAGGGAGGTTTAATCCCGTTTCTCGAGGTGGGTGATCAGGAGACTGCCAATGAATGAACTAAGCTTGACCATACCGTCGTGGGGCTGCCTCTATAAGTCAGGGAAGTGTTTAAACACTCTTTCAGGCTGTGCTGGGTCTCTGTCACTGCACTCGAGCTTGCTCCAGCTGAGACAAGTAGGGGCTTCTCTCTGCCTGCTGCGCGTGGCTTCTGGTGCAGAGCATGGGCTCTAGGGCCTGCGGGCTCAGCAGCCGCGGGCACGGTCTTAGCTGCCCCATGGCATGTGGGGTCTTCCCTGCCCAGCGATCGAACCCGGGTCCGCTGCGTTGGCAGGCGGATCGTAAACACTAGCCCTCCAGGGAAAGCCGCAGTGTCAGCCTGTGCTCTGTAATCTCCCGTGGGCCTCCTGGCGTGTAGTGTGTACAGACACGCTGCCTGAGCTGCACGCAACGACTGACAGACATCAGGGGAGGCAAACTGACCGTTTTCATCTGCACTCATTTCAAGGATACAATCTGGCATGTACTGAACTAAACCCACTGAGCCGGTGCACGTTACAATAGGACTGCACTGGAGAGGATTTCCTTATCCTTTTATGTTTTCATCAAACGAGACTACAAAACCTCAACATGTACAAATGGTAACGCCACCCCACATATATTTTCCATCTATTTTCTATGTTAGTGCTGTTAAGGCTTTATATTCTAGAGACCTTATATAGTTAAAATTAAAAGCAATTAGAAGTTCAGTGCCTGAATTATATAAGCCTCATTTCAAGTGGTCAACCTGCCACAGGTGACTAGTGGTTACTATATTTGACAGTGCAGACAACGTTTTCATCAGAGCAGAAACTTCTACTGGGTAGCACTGACATCAGTCTTTAGAATTTTTAATGTTGTAAAGTCTTTAGTAGAAAGCAACAATGTTAAGACTACTTAGCATCCTGTCTGGATAGAGCGTGTCACTGTATTTTCTGAACGTCATCCTAACAGCCAGTTTGTTACATTAGCAGGGTTTCTCGGTATTTGGTTTTCATGGTCTTAAAAATATTAGTTCTATTTACTTGAATTAACAAGTTGGTATTTTTAAAATACACCTTATTTAAAAAATGCAAACATAACAATCAAATTAGAGAAAGTTGGAAAGTATGAAAAGTTACCAGCTGCCAGGTGAGAGAAAAAAGATGACAGACATACAAATGCACCCACCCCCCAAAAAATGTGACATCACCTGAACATGCAATCGAGCAATCCCAGCTACACAGACTTAAGCATAAACTCTGTAAACCCGGGGCAAATTCATATCAATGTATGGCAAAACCAACCAATATAATATTGTAAAATAATTTGCCTCCAATAAAAAATAAATTAATTACCTAAAAAAATAAATAAATAAATAAATAAATAAACTCTGAAGAACCCAGAAAGTGAGGAAGACAGAACGAGATAGGGCTAACAAACATTAAAGACCTTCCTAATCGAGTCTGAACCCAGGGCATATGACATCCGTTTCACAAAAATATCTTTATAAACTATAGGAGAGGAAATGAATATGAGAAAGGAACCATATTAGAAGAAAAACGCAAGAACACAGAAACTCTTAAGGAAACTAAAATGTATGACAGACGAAGAAAGGATATAAAGAAAGGGCTGAATCAATACATTTATTTGAGTTTGGAATTAGAGATCTGCTATGTAATTACAAAAAGATACTGAAAAATATTTTAAAACCTACTATTCAAATGTATTACTCAATGTACTTCATTGTTCCTGAAAAACACTGAGCGTTTGAATTGGTGGTAAAATAACTGACCTCTTCCTTAAAAAACCATTTTTTTTTTACAAACACAGTCAAAATTAAGATTTAAAGCCATCATCAAATATTTCATAATGCATTTCAATCTCTGTTCATAAAAAATAGTTTGAAACAATTTCTACAAATGCTATCCAAAGCCAAATTCTTAGTATCAAAAGTTGGATTGTACTGCCTCCTAGTGTATATTTAGCATACCAAAACAAACTAGAAACTAGTTTCAAAGACATTTAAAAATATTTATAAAGTATTAAAGCTATAATTTGTTGTAAAAGTTATGGTATATATTAGCAGTGGCCTTAAAAACTTTTTACTAGTATTATATGCAGTCCATGTTAAGTCAAAATAGGATACTATATTTGATCCGTGATAATCTAAAAATTAAGAAACAATTTTTGAGCATGTTTTTATAAAACAGATTTGAATGATAATGAAGTAAAATTACATAGTAAAGCATGTAACTTCTAAATGTTATGTCAGTAATAAACATAACTCTTCCCCTACCTTTAACCAAGAAAATTTTAGACAGTACTGAGATTGCAAGGAGATCAAACCAGTCAATCCTAAAGGAAATCAGTCCTGAATATTCACTGGAAGGACTCACTGATGCGGAAACTCAAACTCCAATGCTTTGGCCACCTGATGCAAAGAACTGACTCATTGGTAAAGACCCTGATGCTGGGAAAGATTGAAGGCAAGAGGAGAAGGGGACGACAGAGGATGAGATGGTTGGATGGCATCACCGACTCAATGGACATGAGTTTGAGTAAACTCCAGGAGTAGGTGATGGACAGGGAAGCCTGGCGTTCTGCAGTCCACAGGGTCGCAGAGTTGGACATGACTGAGCAACTGAACTGAACACTAAACAAATGGTTGCATTCTGACAACAGACATTTATTTTTATTCATCATTTTAGGAAAATAAAAAAATCTTAAAAACTTAACAATTTGCTCATTTAAATAAAAAGCTAAAATACCTTTGAATGGGGAAAACACTACCAAATCTAAGAGAACAATTCAAAGACTAGGTTATCAAGTTACAGAAGAAAAAAAACTGTGAAAGGGTTAACAGGAGACTCTGCTTTTAAAATCAATACTGAGAATGAGCACTTGGATTCGGAACATCGTTCAGTACAGACCTCTAGGAACACATAATAAATAAACAGTAATAAAGTTAGTAATGTTGTTTTTAAGTGTTTCTAAAGGACGGAACTGACTGGAGGACAAAAACGGGAAGAACAAGAAGAGCGTCCTGGGCTGGCATCTGCCTCCGGGTGTCCACTCGACAGAGGCCTGGGGCCAGATGGCCATGAATGTGAGGTCTACAGGCAGGATCAAGACGCCCCACACACCTGGATCCCCCAGGGCCCAGCAAAAAGGCAGTATTCAGGGTGCTGAGCGGGGAAATGGAAACGTAAGTGTTTCTTGACAGGTAACTGCTAACTATGAACCTGATCTCGAAAGGTTTTCAGGCCCCAAATCCACCCGTTTTATGGGGATCAAACTGCAGAAGCTGGAAGTACAGCTTAATGGGGTCTTAGGTTGGGTGTGTGTGTATACATGTATACCCCCAGGCACCAGCCAAAAGCTAAGTACATCTTTTCTGAAGAAATGCATCTTTAACATGGGTCTCAAAAACTCTCAGAGATGAAGTTCCAAGGTACATGTACTTTCCTAGCACCCTGAGCAGAAACAATAAATTGCAGACCCACAAGGACCCACAAATATCAGTAAGATGTAAATGCTAAGAATTATGTTTCATATGCTTAAAGAAATGTAAGAGAGAATCAAGGTATGAGAAAGGAACAGAAAACTATCAACAGTGACTGGCAAACTGAAAAAGGAACAGTAAAAGCTCCCAGAAAAGGAAACAGATACCACTGACATTAGAGACTCAGTATGAGAGCTGATCATAGGAGACCCTGGTGAAAAGGCAACCAGAGAGCAAGAACACAGACGTAAGGAAGCTCCTGACCACCCAGCACGGAGGCAGGGAGACACAAAATGTGTGAGAGAGGTGCCAAACTGCGCACGAGCAAAGGCGCAGTCTGCCGTGCATGCAGTCAGCTTCTGAAGGGAGAGGCAGACAGAACAGAGGGGCCAGCACGGAAAGACGCGGGAGCTGACAGGTGTGCAGAAGAGACCAACCCTCAAGCAAAATAAATAAGACTCAAAAAATGCAAACCAAAGCCAAAGAAAAGATCTTAAAAGTATTCAGAAAGAAAAGACAGACTACATACAAATAAAGTGACATCTGACATCAATAGCAATAACAGAAACTAAAATCTATTTCATAGATAGCTTTAAAAAGCTAAAACAAAAAAAACGTTACAAACAGAAAAGGGGAGATCAGTATTCAGAGACTGTTATGATGGGAATGTCAATGAGGAGCACTTCAAGGGGGGCAGTGATCTGAGTTAGAAGACTGCAAGCAAAGAAGATCGTAGAAAAACCAGTAACAGTATAAAAACATGGGAACAAGAATGTCTCAGTGGAAGGGTTTTTAAACAATCTTGACAGATTGAGGCAGAATGGGTATTAAAAATCTTCTAGAGGCCTTGATTTGACTTTGAGGACAGTGAAAATATTGATTAATCTTAGACTTCTAATAAATGAGCGCAATCAATCCAAAAGGAAGCAAGAAGGGGATGAGAAAGAAAATAATACCCAGGTCAGCTTGTGGACACCGCGGGGGAAGCAGCGAGGGACACATCGAGAAAGGAACACCGACAAACACCCCCGCTTGGTCGCTGAGCCGAGTTCAACTCTGTGTGACCCCACGGACAGCAGCCCGCCAGGCGCCCCTGTCCATGGGATTTCTCGGGCAAGGATACTGGAGTGGGTTGCCATTGCCTTCTCCAGAGGCTCTTCCCCACCCAGGGACCAAACCTGCGTCTCCTGCACTGGCAGCTGTGTGTGAAACGGACAGCTGGTGGGAAGTGGCAGTGACACAGGGAGCCCGGCTCAGGGCTTGGTGATGACCAAGGGGGCAGGGTGGGGGCGAGGGGGCTCAAGGAGGGAATATAGACAGTGATGACTGACTCACGATGACGTACGGCAGAAACCAACACAGTACTGTAAAGCAGTTCTCAATTTAAAAAAATAAAATCTAGCTCAGTTTAAAGATAAACTGTAAAATTACACAGGAGGCATCAGAATAAAAAAAGGCTGATCCAGCTATATCAATATACAAAAAGAACAGACGACAAGTTAAAAAGCACTACTGGAGAGAGAGTCAGAGCATACCCCGATCAATGCTTCAGGAAGACTGCAATTCCAAACTTAAATGTATCTGACCCGCAATCTTCAAAGCATACACGGGAAAACTGACAGAAGTACAAGGAGAAAGTAATAAACCCACAACGGAGACCTCAACATAACTCGTCAAGAGAATCAATACAGTGAGTAACAAAACAGTGAGAGTGTACGACCGGACAGCACACGCGGCACGTCTGATACAATCAAAACACACACATACATACGTGTCTCCCCAAAACATCTGCAGCAGTCATACATTCTAGGTGATCATGCAGATGTCAAGAAAGCATCAAACTTCTATGACTCAATGCAAAGTATATTAAATAGTAATTAGAAAAGATATAGAACTGAATGATGATGAAATATTATTGATACTTATCAAAACTTGTATGATATAGTGAAGAACTCGCAGCCCTGAACGCTAGCTACGTTAGAAGAGAAGGAAGACTGAAAACTCAGTTTCTGAACCAGTCTCTCCACAAATGATAAATAATAATAAAAAAATATAATACACTTACTGCTACTGGATCCTTCCGGTGAAGCTGAGCAGCTGTTACTTGTTTAAATCCACCTGGGTAGCTATTAAAAGAAATAAAGACGTTAAAATTGGGAGTAGGCGATGGGACAGTATCCTTGACATAAACATTCTCTTATAATATGAAAACTATTTTTACTATGAAATTATATTTCTTTCTCCCGGAGGAGGAAATGGCAACCCACTCCAGTATTCTTGCCTGGAGGATCCCATGGACAGAGGAGCCTGGTAGGCTGCAGTCCATGGGATAGCTAAGAGTCGGACACGACTGAGCGACTAACATACATACTTGCTTCTGGAAACTATGCTACTCATCACGTCTTAAAAATTAAGCAGTAACTATGCTATATGGAGAAGGCGATGGCACCCACTCCAGTCCTCCTGCCTGGAAAACCCCACGGATGGAGGAGCCTGGTGGGCTGCAGTCCGTGGGGTCGCTAAGAGTCGGACACGAGTGAGCGACTTCACTGTCACTTTTCACTTTCATGCATTGGAGAAAGAAATGGCACCCCACTCCAGTGCTCTCGCCTGGAAAGCCCCACGGACGGAGGAGCCTGGTGGGCTTCAGCCTATGGGGTCACAAAGAGTCGGACACGACTGAAGCGACTTAGCAGCAGCAGCAGCGTGCTGTATGAAATGCTATCAAGGGGTCAAATTCAGCAATCGTTATTTTATAAAACCAGTCAATCCTAAAGGAAATCAGTCCTGAATATTATTTGGAAGCATTGATGCTGAAGCTGAAACTCCAATACTCTGGCCACCTGATGCAAAGAAATGACTCACTGGAAAACACCCTGGTGCTGGGAAAGATTGAAGGTGAGAGGAGAAGGGGACGAGAGAGGATGAGATGGTTGGATGGCAACACCGACTCGATGGACATGGGTTTGAGCAAGCTCCTGGAGTTGGTGATTGACAGGGAGGCCTGGTGTGCTGCGGTTCATGGGGTCACAAAGAGTCAGACACGACTGAGCGACTGAACTGAATTTCATAAAAAGTTTCACATCTAAGAAACTTCTTGGCTAACCATTTTTAAAATTAATTAATTTATTTACTTATTGGCTGTGCTAGGTCTTCACGGGGCTTCCCTGGTGGCTCAGCTGGTAAAGAATCTGCCCGTAACGCAGGAGACCCGGGTCCGACCCCTGGGTTGGGAAGACGCCCTGGAGAAGGGAAAGGCTGCCCGCTCTGTCCTCACTGCCCCATGTGGGCGTTCTCCGGCTGCGCCAAACGGTGGCGATGTGCTGCTCTGGCACGTGGGCTCCTCATGGCACTGGCTTTTCTTGCTGTGGAGCACGGACTCCAGGTGTGCAGGCTTCAGTGTTGCAGCAGGCTCTACGGTGCGGGCTCAGCAGCTGCTCCAGGCGTGTGGAATCTCCCCAGATCAAGGATGAAGCCTGTGTCCCTTGCACTGGCAGGCGGATTCTCATCCACTGCATCACCATGAAGTCCCTGGCTAACTACGTTTCTATTGGAATTTAAGCTCATTCATCATTCAAACATTCACAGTCGCTTATTTCTGCTTGAATGAAGGGAAAACAAAACCCTAAAATGTGTTTCACATTTCCTGAAAAAATTAGGCAAAGTGAACAAGGCAGGGGTCAGGTCTGGGGAAAACAGTGTGGACCACCTGGTTCTGAAGGCAAGTTAATGCTCTAAACACGTCATGCTCCTATTTCCTATGACCAGGAAGTCACATGCTGCTTCTAAGTAACAAAATATTTCATTGTGTTCAGATCAAAATCATAAATAAAGTGGAGATTAAAAAAAATATTTGGGATAGTTATTGGAGATTTTAGTAACTTGAATACCCCAGACCAAGGTCTGGACTCAAGCTTTTGCCAGCAGCAACCAGTATAATATGAGGCAACTCATTTCATCTCTTTATTTATGGGTTTGCTCAGATAAGAAAAATGCTAGTATCTGCCCCATCTACCTCTCAAGATTTTTATGAGAGTTGAGTAAGAAAGTGTTTGTGACAGTGATTAAGAAATTTAAAACAAAAACAACATACAGGTGTAAGACTCTATTACACTGAATGGATGAATAAAAGCCTGGATGATTTTCAAGCAAGGGAAAAAGAAAACGTAAAGACAGTGGCCTCTGCAAGGAAAATTTAAAATTATCTATATATGATTCCTTTTACAGGTTTCTTTCAACACTTAAAAACATTTTGAAGAGGATTTAGAGAACGTTTTAGGAATAAAATTTAAGAAAGCAAATTTAGAAGTATGCTGAGAAAAGTGGATAATTTTCAAAATGATATTCTCTCATTTGTTTCATGGAGTTTCACCCTCAGAACAAGAAATAATTGTCCTCTATAAGGAAATGGCAACCCACTCCAGTGTTCCTGCCTGGAGAATCCCAGGGACGGGGGAGCCTGATTGGCTGCCGTCTATGGGGTCGCACAGAGTCGGACACGACTGAAGTGACTTAGCAGCATTCTTTCTCTCTGGAAAGAAAACACTTTTTGCTTTTATCACATGTTTATCTTCTATGTTTATATTTCTTTCCCAATTGCCTGTACATTTTATAAAACTTATTTTACATATATCTTACTTTGCGAAATGTAAAAATGACTAAAAATGAATGTGAATTAATTTTTGTTAGATAAAGATTTCATGAAAGTGTTTAAGTATAGGAATGGGCAAAGGTTGGCTAACAAGCAAAAGTGTTTTTCCACGCATTTAAGACCTACCTACTGGGCAAAAGACGAAAAGAAACAGATGGGAACCTCAAGGCTGGCGTGTCTAAGATGAAGGTGCACTTGGAAATAAAGTAACTTTGATCAAGAATGAAAGGTCAACAAGTCTAACTGTATCTTGCATGATACTGAAGAAATGATGCTTAACAAGATTTGTACATGACCTGAAACTGAGGGGTTAACTGACACATTACCTGAAATAATCCAGATCTCAAAAGATCGTAAAAGGCTGGAGATAAAATTTAACATGGAGTAAACTTAGGGTACAACAGCTAGATTAAAATGCAACGGAAACACACAGGAAGGAGGATACAAGGTTGAAAAAGACCTGAGTTTTAGCTGACAGCAAACTCAGTGTACCACAGAGACACAGCCATGAAGAAGCCTTCCACGGGGACAGGAGACAGCGGCTGAGAGACGGAGGGGCCACACTGTACCAGCAAGCATCAGCACACAGCCAGGGGAGTGCCACTTAGTTAAGACACTGACAAGTAATGACTGCACCCAGAGAACAGTGAGCAACCTACGATGGAGATATGCGAAGGGAAGTCACATAATGAACTCTGCACGAACTACAGGTGTTTAGAGAAAAGACAGACCAGTGAGGACGTGCCGATCGCTGTCTCACAATTCCCTGAAGGAGGTCATGTGGTAGACACAATTTTACACCATCCAAAAAAGGAGGACAGAGGACGAGACGGTTGGATGGCATCACCAACTCGATGGACATGAGTCTGAGCAAGCTCCGGGAGACGGTGATGGACAGGGAGGCCCGGCATGCTGCAGTCCGTGGGGCTGCAAACAGTCAGACACGACTGAGCGATAGAGCAACAGCAACCAAAGGCCATGATGGAAGCTGCAGACAGACAGATGCTGACTGAACAGCACCGTGATCTTTCCAAAACTCAGAACGAATGGGCTGCCTCAGGAGCGAGGAGACTGCTACTATTCAAAGACGGGCAGACCTGTAATCTGACAGGGATTCTGGGGGAAGGTGTAATGGTGTCTTTCCAACTTGGGATTCTCCTCACCATTCCTTCAACCTCTCATGCACTTTTAGAAGTTCAAGACGCTTCTGGAAACAGCAGTGAGATGAATCAGAGGAAGCAGAAAGAAATGAGAAGACTGACTAAAGAAGGAGAGAAATCTACATCAGAGAGGTTCAGTCAGTTCAGTTCAGTCACTCAGTTGTGTCCTACTCTTTGCGACCCCATGAATCACAGCACGCCAGGCCCCCCTGTCCATCACCAACTCCCGGAGTTCACTCAAACTCATGTCCATCGAGTCAGTGATGCCATCCAGCCATCTCATTCTCTGTCATCCCCTTCTCTTCCCGCCCCCAATCCCTCCCAGCATCAGAGTCTTTTCCAGTGAGGCAACTCATCACATGAGGTGGCCAAAGTATTGGAGTTTCAGCTTTAACATCAGTCCTTCCAATGAACACCCAGGATTGATCTCCTTTAGAATGGACTTTGAAAAGCAAAGGAGAAAAGGAAAGATATAAGCATCTGAATGCAGAGTTCCAAAGAACAGCAAGGAGAGATAAGAAAGCCTTTCTCAATGATCAATGCAAAGAAATAGAGGAAAACAACAGAATAGGAAAGACAAGAGATCTCTTCAAGAAAATTAGAGATACTAAGGGAACATTTCGTGCAAAGATGGGCTCGATAAAGGACAGAAGTGGTATGGACCTAACAGAAGCAGAAGATATTAAGAAGAGGTGGCAAGAATACACAGAAGAACTGTACAAAAAAGATCTTCACGACCAAGATAATCATGATGGCGTGATCACTAACCTAGAGCCAGACATCTTGGAATGTGAAGTCAAGTGGGCCTTAGAGAGCATCACTACGAACAAAGCTAGTGGAGGTGATGGGATTCCAATTGAGCTATTTCAAATCCTGAAAGATGATGCTGTGAAAGTGCTGCACTCAGTATGCCAGCAAATTTGGAAAACTCAGCAGTGGCGACAGGACTGGAAAAGGTCAGTCTCCATTCTAATCCCAAAGAGAGGCAATGCCAAAGAATGCTCAAACTACCGCACAATTGCACTCATCTCACACGCTAGTAAAGTCATCTCAAAATTCTCCAAGCCAGGCTTCAGCAATATGTGAACCGTGAATTTCCAGATCAGAGAGGTTAACATGACAAATAATCTCAGGATAAACCAATAGCCTCGGGCAATTACAAGGATCTGGTACAGAAATCAGGGTTTTCTTAAATTCCTTTTTCTTTCAAAATTACTTTATTATTTTATTTATTTTTCAGCTCTGCCATGTGAGATCTTAGTTCCCTAACTGAATATTGAACCTGTGCCCCCTGAAATGGAAGTGCAGAGTCTTAACCACTGGACCACCAGTTCCTTAAATTTCGTTTAAACATAATCAATAATAGTCTTAAAGTAATACATTTCCATTGCCTATCTTCCCCGACAAAAGCATTCTCTTACCCAGTATGTGAGGAGTATACTTTTTGCTCCCATTTGTTTCCAGAAAATGCAATGTGCCTTGTGTTCATGATGACAACATGATCCCCACAGTCACCTGGATTTAAAAGAACACAGAAAGAAAAAAAGGATTTTGGTTGAAAAATCTTGACTTTAAGAAAAGTGCGCTTGGTTACTTACAAAGCTTTCCAAAGTCCAAAGAACACATCAGTGAATATAAAGTATGTCACAGTGCAACATCAAAATCCTTGAACAGGCTGATGTTTTTCTTTTACATAACATCTAAGTATAGAAGAGTTGGCTAGACATTCGGAAAATCTCAACACTGGAAGGTAAAGAAGAATTTGGTAAAGAAGCCAATAACAACAATAGGTCTTTGAAAGGCAAACTACTGTTACGTTTATTATCTTTGACCATTAATGATTACACTTCATTAAAATGTAATAATTACACTTTAATAACAATTACACTTCACCACTTTTAACTAATACAAGTTTCCCCTTAAAAATAAAGGAGAAAATGAAAACAATATGCATATAGATGAAAAAAGGTATGTTTTACCAATAGGTAAATTGGAAACAAATGTAAAACATCACAATTGTTATTCATTTCAAATTCAGAGAAGAGAGTATTATGCTCTTATTCTTAACTACTAACCCAAGGTTTTTTCCAATCATGTTTAAATAGTTAAATATCTTTCAAACTGGAAAAAAAAAATTAAAGTTTGGTAAACAGTTTTCAGAAATAGGAATTGAGTTTATTTACAAAAATTTATCACCTTAGATTTCTAACCTTATTTGATTTCTTTTTTTATAATATTGGGCTAAGTTAAATGGACAAATAAAATTCAAACTAATTCAATCAAGGGGAAAATGCAAAGATTTATGTCAGGAAATTTAAGGTCTCATTGTGGATCCACGGTCTTCTTCCTCTTTCATGACATACAGCATTGCTTTTATATACTGATCTTATAGGATTTGGTCTGAGAAATGTCTGAAAACAGCTGTTCCAATAAATAACAAAAGCTTGGCTTTGGCTTTTATGCTTGTTTCCAGCCTTGATGCACAAATATCCAGATGCCTACTTCAATTTTTTTTTCCTTCTTTTACTATCCCTGAACTTCTGCATGGCTAATGTTACAGATGATCATGGAAGCTATCACAAAATCCACTGAGTATAAAGACATTGTGATAGGAACAAGAGGTGTTGCTCCAATTTACTGCTGGTACATAAATATCCACTTCTAAAAGAGCTAAGTATTCTATATATAACCGGGAGCAAAAACCTTCAGTGCTTTGTATGACGATGTTCTAGGAGTGAGCTGAAGAACAAATGTGTGATTAACACTGTGAAATTTAAATGACATTGTTAACACTTGAAATAGACTGACTCAACTGAATAGTAAGAAAGAAAACTACTTTAGCTGGGTAACTTTCAGTACAGTTCAGTTCAGTCGCTCAGTCGTGTCTGACTCTTTGCAACCCCATAAATCACAGCACGCCAGGCCTCCCTGTCCATCACCAACTCCCGGAGTTCACTCAAACTCATGTCCATCGAGTTGGTGATGCCATCCAGCCATCTCATTCTCTGTTGTCCCCCTCTCCTCCCGCTCCCAATCCTTCCCAGCATCAGAGTCTTTTCCAGTGAGTCAGCTCGTCGCATGAGGTGGCCAAAGTATTGGAGTTTCAGCTTTAGCATCAGTCCTTCCAATGAACACCCAGGATGGATCTCCTTGCAGTCCAAGGGACTCTCAAGAGTCTTCTCCAGCACCATAGTTCAAAAGCATCAATTCTTCGGCACTCAGCTTTCTTCACAGTCCAACTCTCACATCCATACATGACCCCTGGAAAAACCATAGCCTTGACTAGACAGACCTTGGTTGGCAAAGTAATGTCTCTGCTTTTTAATATACTATCTAGGTTGGTCATAACTTTCCTTCCAAGGAGTAAGCGTCTTTTAATTTCATGGCTGCAGTCAACATCTGCAGTGATTTTGGAGCCCCCAAAAATAAAGTCTGACACTGTTTCCACTGTTTTCCCATCTATTTCCCATGACCTTAGTTTTCTGAATGTTGAGCTTCAAGCCAACCTTTTCACTCTCCTCTTTCACTTTCATCAAGAGGCTTTTGAGTTCCTCTTCACTTTCTGCCATAAGGGTGGGATCATCTGCATATCTGAGGTTATTGATATTTCTCCCGGCAATCTTGATTCCAGCTTGTGCTTCTTCCAGCCCAGCGTTCCTCATCATGTACTCTGCATACAAGTTAAATAAGCAGGGTGACAATATACAACCTTGACGTACTCCTTTTCCTATTTGGAACCAGTCTGCTGTTCCATGTACAGTTCTGACTGTTGCTTCCTGACCTGCATACAGGTTTCTCAAGAGGCAGGTCAGGTGGTCTAGTATTCCCATCTCTTTCAGAATTTTCCACAGTATATTGTGATCCACACAGTCAAAGGCTTTGGCATAGTCAATGAAGCAGAAATAGATGGTTTTCTGGAACTCTCTTGCTTTCTCCATGATCCAGTGGATGTTGGCAATTTGATCTCTGGAGCCTCTGCCTTTTTTAAAACCTGCTTGAACATCTGGGAGTTCACGGTTCACATATTGCTGAAGCCTGTCTTGGAGAATTTTGAGACGCCGGCTCGGTCTGGCTGGCGGTGCAGACGCGAGAGACGCCAGCTCCAGGGCAACCGACCACGCAAAGAAGCGCAGCCGAGAGGAGTTACCCCACGCCCGGGGCAAGGGCCAGCGGCTGAGAGGAGCTACCCCACGTCCAATAGGCGGTGGCTGTGCGGGTGCAGGAGGGCCGAGAGGAGCTACTCCATGTTCAAGGTCAGGAGGGGCAGCCTTGAGGAGATACCCCTGGTCCAAGGTAAGGTGAGCGGCTGCGCTTTGCTGGAGCAGCTGTGAAGAGATACCCCATGACTAAGGTAAGAGAAACCCAGATAAGAAGGTAGGTATTGCGAGGGGGTATCAGGGGGCAGACACACTGAAATCATAATCACAGGAAACTAGTCGATCTGATCACGTGGACCACAGCCGAATGTGGTCCACTGGAGAAGGGAATGGCAAACCACTTCAGTATGCTTGCCTTGAGAACCCCATGAACAGTAACAAAGGGCAAAATGATAGGCTACTGAATGAGGAATTCCCCAGGTCGGTAGGTGCCCAGTATGCTACTGGAGCTCAGTGGGGAAGTAACTATAGAAGGAATAAAGGGATGGAGCAAAAGCAAAACCAATACCCAGCTGTGGATGTGACCAGTGACAGAAGCAAGGTCCGGTGCTGTAAAGAGCAATATTGCATAGGAACCTGGAATGTTAGGTCCATGAATCAAGGCAAAATGGAAGTGGTCAAACAGGAGATGGCAAGAGTGAACGTCGACATTCTAGGAATCAGTGAACTAAAATGGGTAACTGTAAGTAGGGCATTTTAAACTGGTTTCTTCCCTAACACGTTCTTAGAAGATTTAAATAAATAATGCAAAACAGAACACTAGAGATTAGATTAGCTGCATTGTTTGAATTGTGTGTGAATTGCTAACATTCACGATATACCCGTTCAGAACCGTGTGAAACACTGATTTCATTTCATGTGCACCAGGAATACTTTAAGATGACCTGGTAACTTCAGATAATGCTAAAGAGAGGTCTCCCTCTGCTTCTTTTAAATGCTCATATAGTCTTCCTCAACTGATTAACTTGTGGACAATGAAAAGAATGGCGTTCTCGCGAAGAGTAAGTCATAATCCAGGAATCACAAGGGCCCTTCCTTTTCATTCATCAGTGAGAAACATGTTCAGAAAGCTCCCGCATCCCCAGCTCAGGAGGGCAGCTCCAGTTGGAAGGGAGTGTGTGTAAAGTGGTTCACAGACTGTATACTAACATATCTGCACATACACAGAGGCCCACTGGGCTTGGCGAAATGCTGTGGCAAACCAATTTTCCCTTTACATGGTTGATTTTTTTCTTATGGAAACTGGTTTGGGTCAGGATGGAAATGCCATGGAATCAGAAGAACGTGCTCCTTTCGCAAAATTGGGGAGAGGATGGGATCAGCAGTAACCATGTAATTCTTCTTCAAGCACAGCACTTATCACCCACCCACTGAGCTACAAGTCGCCAGTCACTGCAAAAAGCATTCCTCACGCACTGCAGAGCAAACACTCTGCCAGAACAGACGAGCCTTTCTGTCTGGGCGTCCTCTCTCAGAAACGGAGGACAGAAACGGAGGACAGAAACAGAGGACAGAAACGGAGGACAGTAGTAACCATGTAATTCTTCTTCAAGCACAGCACTTATCATCTATCCACTGAGCTACAAGTAAGTCATCAATGCAAAAAGCATTCCTCACGCACTGCAGAGCAAACACTCTGCCAGAACAGACGAGCCTTTCTGTCCAGGCGTCCTCTCTCAGAAATGGAGAATAGCTTTCTAGGAAATCAGAAATTTACTTTTTAAAGACTAAATTGTATTTCTGTTTCACTGTATGTAATAGTCAACTTTTATCAGCAGAAGTTTGGACCTTTCATGTCCCTATGATGTCACCAAAATCAGAACTTAAACTGCAAATAAAAAAAAAAACACCTTAAAATGCAAGCAGTTTTCAATTTACAAACATGCTGTTTTAAGTGATTTTCTAACATTTATTGGTTTAATCAGTATTTATTATGTATGTTTTATGTGCTTATACATTATAAACATGTCTGCTTGGAAACTGACATACAGTTTGCCAGGAAAACAATATTACAAATGACGGCCATATATACAAGAAGGGCTATAAAGGTTAGTATTTAGGCGTGATAATGACATTTAAGTTACACTGGAGAACATCTTAATTCTTAGGAGACATATGTTGAAGTATTTAGGGGGAGATATACTGATTATCAGTCATTTATTTTCAAATGATTGAGTAAAAATAACATGGTAAAATACTGTGTAATCTAGGTGGATATAGAGAAATTCACTGTACTATTTTGACCTTTTCTGATATTGTGAAAATTTTTATAAGACAAGTTAGAGAAAAAGTAAAAGACTAACAAACCAGTGGAAAAAAGGGAAGAAATGTAGACATTTCACAGAACGGGAAATGACAAAAAGGCCAATATGTAAATGAAAAGATACTGAACTCCATGTGTAATTGGGAAAATGCAAATTAAAACCACAGACCACTTCCCAGCTACCAAAGCAGAAAGTTACTCAGATGAGGAACGATGAAAACATCTGCACATAAAGACTGACGAGGCTCCTGTGTCTCTCTGAACCCAGTAATTCCTGTCCTCAGACAGACCTCAGAGAAACTCTTCCACGTGTGTCCTGGAAAAACGGGACAAGAACACTGACAGCAATGCTGTGTGTAAGAAACAAAAAAGGGGGTAAACCACCCAGATGCTCAGTGAGTGGACACTTATCTCATCATTACTGTTATTAATTTTCTTAAAAATATTATCTATATTTATACACAGATATATGAATACATCTATCTAACACATCTTTGTATATTTCATATTTCAAAACAAAGTTAAAACTCTGATCAGTTGCAAAAAACGTTGTTGACAGGCCAAGCAAGATGAAGAGGAAGAATGGACACTCGGGCCTTGAGTGGACAGGGAGTGCCTAGGAAAGTGAAGTCAATCGAAACTACCTGGGCTAAGCGGAAGGCTTTCACCATGAAAGCAACTGTTTCTTGATTTGGAAAAAGGATATGGAAAAGCAAATTTGTTAACTCCAAATAGTGAAAAATAACTTTCCACACCTAACTAGCTCTATATATCTCTCTGAAGGAAAGGAGAGGGCAAGCTTATCTGCGCATTTTCAAAAGCTCTCTATTGAAACGCACGTTGCCATGTGAAGAGACGTGCCGAAGAGTGAGCGTTTCAAGTCCAAGTCAGGACATTTCTGAGAGTGAAAGGAAGAGCTACTGATAATTTTGCTGGGACAATGGCATAAAATGGGACTGTTTCAGGTGAAATGGCCTATGTGGTTTCCTATGAAGAAGCAAAATTCATTTTAGTGCCCCAATAGGATTTCAGCGAAGATGGATTAAGGGATCTTCAAGGAAAAAAAAAAAAACAGATCTTTGCAGCAGTCCAGTCAAACATCTTCAAAATTCTATTCTCACATGAAAACTGCATTTACCGACAGGTCCAGCATGATACTCACTCAGTTGATGGTACACAGGCTTATGCAATCCTTGGAGTCTAACTGATGCCAGGGCAGCAAGCTTGCCAGGGGGCTGCATCTTCCCATCTAGGAGATACCAAACTCGGGCAAAAGTGGCCCATTGCTTAAGAGATGGAAGAGGAAACAAGGGACATCCTCATTAAATGGCAACACCTGAGTCTGTTATTACATACCATTGCACATAATCTACACTTAAGTCAATAATTACGACGAAAAAGATCCCATCGTTAGAGAACTTTTTTCATTTCTGTTTCTGGAAAAAGGGGATCTTTCCTCATTCTTCTGCAGAGATTAATGCAGTCATTCTTCCTGCCTGCTTTTCTATTAGCAGTAAGGACTATGCTTTATTAAAAACATTCCAAAAATATTACTTCCTTTTACATTTTGTATTTTTCGTACCATGTACAAATGACTGGAGAGTTAACGAGAAAGCAGAAGTTGTTCCTGAAGGTCTTCAAAAATACCTTGAAATCAGAAGACGCGTTATATTGAAAGAAGAGTGGCCAGTTAGAAACTGATGACTATTTAGGAGTTTAACTTTAGTGAAAGAAAGTGTGAAAAAGTGTTAGTGGCTTGGTCGTGTCTGACTCTTTGCGACCCCATGGGCCGTAGACTGCCAGGCTCCTCTGTCTGTGGGATTCTCCAGGCAAGAATACTGGAATGGGTAGCCATTCCCTTCTCCAGAGAATCTTTCTGACCTAGGGACTGAAGCCAGGTCTCCTGGACTGCAGGCCCATTCTTTACCATTTGAGCCACCAGGGAACTAGCAGAAATGAAGCTGGAAAAGTATAGACGGATGATACTGAATAAACTTAAATTTCCAAAAAAACTGCAGGGTTTTTGCAGTGTCTAACACTGCCTTCAAATGCAAATTACAGGCCAGAAAGATCCTGATCAGATCCTTTGTCTATAGATATACATAAGCTGCCAAACAATGTTGGAAAAAGTATTGATACAACCAGGCTGGCTGGTTTCATCTTAAATTTAACCACCACAAACCTCAAATCAGCAAAACTGCCTACCCATCTGTGCTTCCCTGTCCTCATTTCTCTGGTCTCCATCCCATTCCCCTTGTGTACCTTTTCTCAGGTTTGTCTCTATTTCATGTTTTGATGTCCCTGTAAAGGGTACTGCATTTTTAATTTAAATTTCTGATTGTTACTAGTATATAGAAATACATTTCATTTTTATATTTTGGTCTTATATACATACTGCAACCTTGTTAAAGTCACTTACCAGTTCTAGCAACTTTTTGTAAATTCCCTTTTTTACACAGATGATCCTTTTCTTTGCAAATAAGGAGAGCTTCTAGCCCACATACTTTACATATCTCTCTCAGCATATGAACTAAAAAAAAATTTCAATTGTCTACAGGACAATCTTGTTTCTTCAATAAATTGCAAAGAAAAACGATAGGACAGGAACCCATTATTAAGAGACTTAAAAAAAAAAAACCTCAGCAACTTACTGTACTTTGGATCCCATTCCAAAGAAAAAAAACCATAAAAACATTCTGCATATTTATATATGAGAAAATTGGAAATGTGAACATATACTGAATAATTGATATTAAGGAATTGCTATGAAATTTTCATTTAGCTTTGATAAATGGTAATGGGATTTAAAAAAAATCTTTATCTTATAGAGAATGTATTGAAACATTTACTGATGAAATAAGTGAATGAGGTACAGATTAACTGATACTGATTGTGAGCCTTCCGAAACTAATCTACTTTAATATCTGATTGAGATTATCCATAATAAAGTTAAAAAAACAAAAAAAGCTACTCCTGACCTCCATTCCTTACCAATGACTGCCTCATTTCTCTCCTTTTCTTTGCAGTAAACTCTTGCAAAGAGTTATCTTTACTCCAAATTTCTCTCTCCTCATTCTTTCCTCAGGGCTTCCCTGGTGGCTCAGCAGTAAAGAATCCACCCGCCAATGCAGCAGATGGGGTTCAATCCTGGGTCGGGAAGATGCCCTGGTGAAGGAAACGGCAATCCACTCCAGTATTCCTGCCTGGAGAATCGCAAGGACAGAGGAGCCTGGCAGGATGCAGTCTGTGGGGTCACAAAGGAGTCAGAACAACTTAGGGACCAAACAACAACCGAAACAATGCTTTCTTCAACCTGCTCCGCCCTGGCTTTTGTCTTCCCACACCCACCAGCCAGACACTATTGCCAAAGTTACCATGACCTTCGCATTACTAAATCCCTAGGTCAATTCTAAGCCTTTGATATGGTTGATCATTCCCCTCTCCTGGCTGTCCTTTCTTCACTTAATTTCTGGAACACCACTGTCTATCCCCATCCACCCATCGTGCTGACTCTTTCTCTGGCCTCTGGAAGGCTGATATGTTCCAGGCTGATATGGTCCTCCTCTCTATTCTTTACCTATGTCCTCAAAGACTTCATCCAGGCCATTTGTATGCTTATGACTACCTAATTTGAATCTCCAGCTTGGACCTCTTTTCCTAACTCCTGAACTCTTTAAAACCCTATGAACTGCATCCTGCCAGGCTCCTCTGGCCGTGGGATTCTCCAGGCATGTATACTGGAGTGGGTTGCCATTTCCAGGGGATCTTCAATACCCAGGGATCAAGCCCACGATCCCTGAATCTCCTGCATCGGCAGGCTGATTCCTTTACCACTGAGCCACCTGGGAAGCCCCCTGAACTATACACTTGTATTCAACTGCCCACCTGGCATATACACTACAGTGTTTTTTAAAATTATATGTAGCAGAAGACCAGTTTTTCCCCAATCCATTGCAGACCAATACTCTGATAAGAAAACAAAACAAAACCTTGATAAGGCAATTAAAATGCTGCCACAATGTCCAAGTGCTACAGTTTAATGGTTAACTTTAACCATTCCTTTATCTCCTTCACTGGGGCAGGTAACAAAGAGTTCAAGGATGCAATCGCACCTGGGGCAGGACTAGGCTAAGAGGCATCTTGGAGCAATATATACAAAACCGAACCCTGCTCTTCCTCTGAAACCTGCTTCAGTCCCAGCCTTCCCTATCTCAGTTGATGGAAGGTCCCTCCGGTTGTGGAAACAAAAAACCGTGGATTAGTTCTTGTTTTTTTCTGTTGCTATTGGCCACACTTACTCCTTCCGGAAATCTTACCGGTTCCACCTTCACACGGAAGGTGGCCACTTTTCAACACTGCAGCAACTAGGCCTGGTTCGCACCACCGGCCTGTCTAGCCTGGATTATTGCGGTAGCCTCCAAATCGATTGTTTGCTTCTGTCGTCTACCAATTCCCATTTGTAAACATTCCGTTCTTAACTCAAGCAGTCGGGTACTCCTTTTAACACTTAAGTCAGGTGAGGTTACTACTTGGTTCAAAATCCTCCAACGTGAAAGTGGCTCAGTCATATCCGACTCTCCGTGACCCCATGGATTATATGGTCCATGGGATTCTCCAGGCTGCAACACTTCCCAGGGGGTCTTCCCAACCCAGGGATCAAACCCAGGTCTCCCGCATTGCAGGCGGATTCTTTACTATCTGAGCCACCAGGGAAGCCCGTTGAACTGCATACCTGTGCTCAATCGCTCAGTCGTGTGCGTCTCTTTGCAGCCGCATGGACTGTAGCTCTCTAGGCTCCTCTGTCCGGGGGAATTCTCCAGGCAAGAATACTGGAGTGGGTTGCCATTTCCTCCTCCAGGGGCTCCTCCCAAACCTAGGATCGAACCCGCGTCTCCCGCAGTGCAGGCTGGTTCTTTACCAGCTGAGCCACCAGGGAAGCCCAAACCTCAAACCCGCCCAAGGCGGCCCTTACTTTGCAGTCTGCCGTGCCCTTTGAGGTCCCTCTTACTGGCTCCCTGACTGTGCCCCTAACACCGCTCCGGGGTGAGGGGAGACCAGAGAAGGGCCGACTGCAATCGCCAAAGCAGGGGCCCCGAGAGCACTCCACGGAGTGGCGGTCAGCTGCGACCCTCGCCTGGGCTTTACCGAGGCATCTCCGGGTCTAGGGGCCTGGCTCCCCAGCCGCCTCGGCGTCGCCAAGTCTGGCCGCCTCCCGCCAGAGAGAGGAAGGCCGCGCCCCGCCTCACCTGCGGCGCCCGGGACAGACCCGCCATGCTCCCGAGGGGCCGCTCCGCGCTTCCGCCAGGACCCGGGGCCGCCTCGCATCGCGGCCCGGCGGGAAACGCGCGGAGCCGCGGGTGTCGGTTCCTAGGCCAGCAAGCCTTCGTCCGCTTCTCCGCGCTTCCCACGTCTCTCCCGTCTTCCCACCGCAACCGTTCCGTCAGGAAGAGAGCACACGATGCGGTTACTGAGGGAGTAGCCCCCGAACGTCACTCGCCCGCTGCAAAGGGTGCGGAAACCGACGGGGGACGGGCCGTTTCCCGCCGAGCCGAAGAGAGGACGCCGGAAGTGGTTCTGGCGCGCGGGCGGTTCGGACGGACGCCGGCGCCCGGGGCGGCCCCGCGCGCTGAGCGATGGATCGATACCTGCTCCTCGCGGTCTGGGGCGACGGAAAGGCCGCGGCGGCGGGCCCGGGGCGTGGGCCCGAGGCCTCGCGCGTCGAGGGCCCCGGGAAGCCGCCGGGTAAGCGCCCAGCGGAGAAAGCGCGGGAGCGGCTCGCAGGCGGAGAGCACTCGCGACCAGGCTTTTCTGGGGAGGGCTGGGCGGAGGCGCCGCGGGAGCCGTGACTCCCTCGGGTCGCCCGTCGGGGCTGAGACGGTGCCGCCCGCGCGGAGAACAGCGGCCCGTCGGGGCTGAGACGGTGCCGCCCGCGCGGAGAACAGCGGCCCGTCGGGGCTGAGACTGTGCCGCCCGCGCGGAGACGATCGGCCCGTCGGGGCTGAGACTGTGCCGCCCGCGCGGAGACGATCGGCCCGTCGGGGCTGAGACGGTGCCGCCCGCGCGGAGACGATCGGCCCGTCGGGGCGGAGACGATGCCGCCCGCGCGGATAACCTCGGCCCGTCGGGGCTGAGACGGTGCCGCCCGCGCGGAGAACAGCGGCCCGTCGGGGCTGAGACGGTGCCGCCCGCGCGGAGACGATCGCCTCGTCGGGGCTGAGACGGTGCCGCCCGCGCGGAGACGATCGCCTCGTCGGGGCTGAGACGGTGCAGCCCGCGCGGAGACGATCGGCCCGTCGGGGCTGAGACGGTGCCGCCCGCGCGGAGAACCTCGGCCCGTCGGGGCTGAGACGGTGCCGCCCTCGCGGAGATCCTCGGCCCGTCGGGGCTGAGACGGTGCCGCCCGCACGGAGACGATCGGCCCGTCGGGGCTGAGACGGTGCCGCCCGCGCGGAGATCCTCGGCCCGTCGGGGCTGAGAAGGTGCCGCCCGCGCGGAGAACGGGGCCAAGGGTCTGGGTGTGTCGTGCCCGTGCTCAGAACTTGCAGACACTGTTAAAAAGTTCTCGGAGCCTCGGAAATGGAATTTCTGCTCTTGAGACGTGCAAGCCTGATTCAATAGGTAGTTCTGCCTCCTGTGTTCCAAGTGCGAGTCAGACGGAAAGCAACAAGATGGAAAGGGCTCTTACTCCCCTGGAGTTTACATCCTAACAGGAGGAGGCATTCCGCATGTGGAATAAGTTAAAAAACAAGCGACAGATGTGAGATGATTATGACCGTTTGAGATTGCACCCTTTTTGATGCTCCTGTCTGGAATCTGTTGCATTTTAGTTTGTTTTGATGGAGAGGTCTTTTGCGGAGGAAGTATATGCGGCTGTGTACAGAGTATTGTAGCAGGATTTCCCATCCCATTGGTTGGGGTGGAAATTATTATTTGGGGGAGGGAGATTTGGATTTGTGTTAACTGGCAAGCATGTGCAAACCGGGAACTTTACCTATTTTCTCTGCTTGCTTTAGATTTATTATTTTAAAATTTGAACAGAGTGTAGATCTTTTATGTATAGTATATTGTTCTGGAGAGGCTCCGATGGTGAAATTGGAATTGGTCTATGTTGTGTAATTCTTGAGCCCAGCTGAGTTTCATTTTTCTTTCTCAGACTTAAGAGCAGCAAATGTTTATCATCTCCTGAAAAGAAGCATTAGTGCGTCAATTAGTCCAGAAGATAGTACTTTCCCTGGTAAGTACAACATAAACCCTTTTCACTGGTGTAGCATTTGTACTGGAAATTAATTTAATTAACTTGGTCACATAAGAGTCCAAAAAACATTTGGTTTTTTGTCTTTGTTTGTTTTTGGGGGGGATACTAATAATGTCATTTAATATTTTAGCTAAACATATTTACAGGAAAATATTAGTGCAAAGCTATAATGCATTACCAATTAACACAGAATATATAAATACTTCTGTGACAAGTTTTACATAACACAAGATTTCTATTATATAGCTCCAATTATTACTTCTTTGGTCGTTCCCCTCTTTTTTCCCTTCCCTCTCTTGGCCTCTGTCTGAGAGTAGAGACGCCAGAACAGGTCTGAAAGCTGAAGGACGTTTCTGGAGACGCCAGGAGAGTGTGCTTGTTCCCGTGACTGAACACTCTGTTCCTGTCCTTTTTCTTTCATCAGAGAACCTGTCTCTTGAGTTTCAACTGTCATCTTTGGGGAATTATTTCTAATATCTATGTGCTTCCCTATCCTGTTTGCCAAATCTTGGTAGTACTTATTAATTTTGCATGTTGGTGTAGTTTAAGTCAGTGCTACTATTATTACAACAGGATTTTGATGGAAAATGACGTGGTCAGTGAAAGACATGTGATTAGTTGCCTGAAAGATTGCAAAGGAAAAATATTTTGTAAAAGGTGGATACATGGGACTTCCCTGGTGGTCCAGTGGTTTAGACTCTGCCTTCCAGTGCTGTGATTCATGGGGTCGCAAAGAGTCGGACACGACTGAGCGATTGAACTGAACTGAACTGAACTTCCAGTGCAAGGGGTGTGGGTTCAGTCCCTGGTCAAGAAGCTAAGAACAAAAAACCAAGACATAAAACAGATGCAGTGTTGTAATTTTAAGTTCAATAAAGACTTAAAAAAAAAGTTGGATACATGTGTCTGGAACTCCAAAGGAGAATGGAGCTGGAGAAAGATTATGGAATCATCAATATATAGATGTCAGTTCAAGCCCTGAAGAACGACGGGACTGTTTTGGAGAGTGAGAAGAGCAGAAAATCTTGCATTCCAAGGAATTCATTTTTGAAAGGATCTGAGCACCAGTTTTTAAAGAAAAATAGGTTTTCCACAGAAAGCAAGTGTTTTCAGGAGAAAGTAGTCAAGTGTGCCATTTTTGATCTCTTTCTTGGTCTTAATGTTGAGAAGTCAAGTACAGCAGGACTGAAAACTTAGATTTAGAGACATGTTAGTCGCTGGTGACTTTGGTGGTTGTAGTTTCAGTGGCATGTTGGAGACAAAAGAGCAGATTACATTGGATTCAGAAGGGAGCAGAAAAGGTACATAGGGAATAGAGACAGTCGAGTGTAGACAGTGCTTTCAGAAACTATCTTCCTGAAAAGTAAAGACATATCGTGGTTAGCTAAAAAAGGGAGATGAATTTAAAGGTGATTAAAAAAAATAATTTGAGAAATACTTGTGCATATTTAGATTTAATGGGAAGGAAATGGTAGAGAAGGATGGATCAAAGATGCAGGGAAGTCAGTGGCCTGGTTTCCCAGTGGAAGTTGGGGGGGTAGCCTTGGTCGGAAGGGTGGTGCCTGTTACATGTCAACAGGGAAGAATGAGGAAAGGCCTAATGGAAATGCAGGTAGGGTGGTCTGTCTGTTGACAGGATGTTATTTGAGTTATTACCTAATGACTTTCATTTTCTTAAGGAATTAGGGGGTCAAGTCTTCTAGAATTTTGGCAAAAATTGGTAATAAGATACCCATTTGGTAAGAAATTGATAATAAGATGCACTTAGCATCTTTCCTAACTTCTGTGAGGTAAGCCACAGTTAGTATAAATCTCCTTCCCCCTCCTTTGAATCCGATTTCTGTACATTGCTCTAATTTTTCATTGATCTTCTGACTTGTACCCTGGGGTGACCCTTAATTTCATATCTTCATATAATATTCCAGTCTCCAAGAAGATCATCTCCATTTTAAGGCTATACTTATTCTTTATCTCCTCTCTCTTTAGTAAGGCTGAACCAAACCTTCATGGTCTTTGAGGAGGGAACCATTTTCCCTAAAATGCTTTGCATTTTTTGGTATAATTCAAAAGTAATTGAGTGGGTGTGTTTTTCAGCATCTTTAGATTTTAGAGTTTGAAATGAAGATTAATAATAATGATGTAGATTTTGAACTGTGATGAACTAAAGCAGAGTCTTCATAGAGAGTGAATAATTTTGCTCTTTAGGCAGATTTTCCTGTTTGAATTTCCGTATTTTTTATATATATTTATACACACACATATACACATATATAACTTGGAGAACTATAAAATATGTATCAAAATTGCATCACTCTCTAAGTATATATGCTGTAACATCTGCTTATTTGTGGCATTCTTTGCTTCTAATCAGTATGATTTTGCTTTCAAGCTTGTTCAGTGGGCGGTATACCTGGTTCCAGGAAGTGGTTCTTTGCCGTGCAGGCAATATGTGGATTTTATCAGGTAATATAAATAAGAAAATGGTCACTGGTGAATGTCTTTGTTAATACAAATAATTCCACGAACCCATTACTTAATGCAGTCTTTTGATATGTTAGTTTTGTAGTTCACACTGGGAAGAGATACATTTTGGTGCAGAGAATGATGACATCGAAGATGTTCTTCAAACAAATATGGAAGAATGTTTGAGTGCTGTTGAGTGTTTTGAGGAAGAAGAGAGCAATAACAGGGAATCATTATCCTTGGCTGAGTATGCTCACATGCATCCTATAATGTCTGTACGATATTTGACGTTAGATTGTATTTTAGCCATGAGAGTGAGGATTTGCTATGTTAGCAGTTACAGTGAGGGAATTTTACATAATTTAAAAATTTCAACTCTTATTTTGGAAGATGGGCAGTTTGGGCCTTTAATTTGAATAAGATTCTTTAAAATGCAAAAATTTGTATCCGAAAATGTTTAGCTTCTTAAGCTTACTTATTTGTAGGAGTCATAAAAAGTGTTAATTGATGTGTTACTTGCTTGAAGAAAAAGTCTGCTTGATGTTATATTTCAGGTGTTTGAATAGAAACTACATTTAAGGTTAATAACTGGATTCAAACCACAGTATCACTTTCATTTTGCTATTTGAAACTGAAATACATTTCTTCAATTTATGTGTGTCTTCAGCATTTCAGGCATTCTTAAAATCCAGAGCTGCTGAGGGTTATATGGGTGATTGGATTCACTTTTAGATTTTTTGAACTGTAGTTCAACATATATGATGATTTAGGTAATGTTTTTTTCTTCATGAAATACACTGTCTCTGAGCCATAATTTATTCTTGTCATTCTGGTCTTGTGTAATACTTCATTACAAAAAACGATTTTTGCTTATTTCAATATTCATGTATTATATTTCTATAAATTACTGCAGACTTCGAGTTTTCCATTTTCAAATCATATTTGTTTATCCCGATGAATGAGGGGAGACGTGGAAGTTTAGAAAGGGCATTGGAATGGAGGCTGGTGGAAGTGGTCTCCAGTTATGTGACCTTGGGCCAGTCACTGAACTTCTCCGGTGTTTGCTATTTCATCTGTAAAGTGCTGAGACTCTTTTAGATGATGTCTAATGGTGGCTCAGAGGTTAAAGCATCTGCCTGGAGTGCGGGAGATCTGGGTTCGATCCCTGGGTCGGGAAGATCCCCTGGAGAAGGAAATGGTAACCCACTCCAGTACTCTTGCCTGGAGAATCCCATGGACGGAAGAGCCTGGCAGGCTATAGTCCATGGGGTCGCAAAGAGTCAGACATGACTGAACTCTTTCACTTCACTTCAAGCTGCCTTCTGGCCCTCGGGCTCTTAGCATTCCATGTTTTCTCACCGCTGTCCAAGATGGTGAGTGCAAAAATAGTTGTTTCTAGCAAGTGACTTAATAACTATTTCCACAAGAGGGAGTTTGAAAACTGCACTTTACTAAGATGCCTTAAGTTTTTTAAACAATGGTGAGTTTATAATAAAAGATTCAAGTACCTTTATGCTATATGATAAGCTATTTTGAGAAAAATTCATTATTTGGATAAAACTAATAGATTTTAAAGAACTGAAGGAGAGTGTCATGTATTCCTGTCATCTGTTTTATGTCATTCAGAGAAAAGCAGTAGCCTTCTGTATTAAACACTTAGGAATACTTTGTAGGGTTCAGAAAAATGTTTGGTCTACTAGTTAAGGTTTATATTTAATGTGCTAGGTATAATTTAGGGAGGGTTTTCCCCCCTTGTTTGTTACTGTTGTTTGTTTGGGGAGCGTGGCTTAGAACTTGGATTCAGAGTTTGAATCCTAGCTTTCATACCTACTACTGATGTATGAAATTATGTATGTATTGAATTATTTAAAGTGAGGATAAAAATAGTATTAAGAGTATTGCCTCATGGGATTGTCATGAAGATCAAATGAGATAATGCTAACATACTTAATGCCATACTTAATGGCACAGAGATCCATTTAATTAATATGACCTAATTATGATTATATATAACTTTTTTCCGTACTTTCTCTTGTTTTAGCCTTTATGAAGAATCTGCAGAAAGTTTGCATCAGTTATCAGACAAGCTTCCTGCTCCTGGTAATACCTTATGGCTACTTTCAGTATTTGTATCTTATCTTACAGTTTGTGCGAATGAACAATAAACTCAGTCTTTATGCTCATGTTCTCACTTCTGATTTTTAAATTCAAAATGAAAAATAATTTTTATTTGAAGTTGTGAAAAAAAAACATGCTCCATTGTTTTAATAAAATACTTAATTGAGATATTAGTTTTCTTGTTTTCATTTACTTAGACAAAAATTAGAACTTACAAAATTAAATAATCGTCTGTTTCCTTCTGAAGAAGAATCTTTCTACTGTCTACCATTGTTTTCCACAATGTTCTTTAGAACACTTGTCCCATGACAACTCCTGGAAAAAGAAATTCTTTTAACGTAGATCATTTGGGTAATATTCTTTCATGGTGTGAAGTCAGCTATATATATTGTCATATAGAAAGTCATACAATAAAAGAAGCTCTTGACTCAATTTTTTTAATGCAGTTCATTTTTTTTTCCTGTAATGGAAAGTGTATTTTATGAAATACTGTATTGTTTATTCTTAAAATTGTATTTTATCTTAATCTTTCTTAAGGTGAATCAATTAGTTGATTCATCAAAAATTTGGTATACTTTGGCATCCACAAATACTTTTAAAGAGTTTTCTGAATATTTTCGTTATTGGAGATCAGTTATTAAGCAGATATTTGTTGCGTCTGTTATCTGTCAGGCATTGTACTGGGAGCTGAGTATACAGTGATGAGTAAAGTATATGTGATTATTATAAAGGACTTTAGCTCACAATCTAATCCTTATATTCAGGATTGTATTTTAGCATAAAAAATCTTATATGGAAAATAATACGTTGACAAATAGGCATCAATTTTTTCTATGAAGTTCAAAATAGGAAATGTAGAGTTGCTATTTTGGAAATTGGAATGCTTTCATTGTTATACTTTTGTTTGGTTTCTGTTTGATTTTGATTTTTCTTATCCTTCTGTAAAATTTATCATTTTATAAAATTTTAAGTTTCATGAAGTTAACCTTTCTCCGGAACCAGTGATATTGTCAGTAAAATTGAGTTTTCTGGGTGTTTTATTGTTCTTTAAAAAGAGAAATAATTTATTTGAGCATTATAATTTTATACTAATTCATTCCCTTTTGTGTAACAAAATTAAGTATAGAAGAGCATAATGAATTGCATAAGTTTTTTTTCCCTCTGTTCAGAACAACAATAGTGTTGATGATCTCATGAGCAATGTATAATTAGCCACTGGCACATAATTGGCAAGTGATTATGATACAGTTCATTGTTTCTCTGGCATATGCTAGCCATTTCAAGATAACATGGCTTTAAATCAAGTGATGAACGTTTTAAATTTTTGAACTCTTCAAGATGTGTATTGTTTTGAAGAATTTCAGAAATTAACGTTAAAATCCTCCTTCATCTTCTAAATAAACATAAAATTCAATTGTCCAGGATATTGTTTTGAGGCATTTCAGGTCTAACATTTTTAAAAAGTTAACACTTAATCAACTGTGCTCCAAAATAAAAATGTAAAAAAAATTATAAAAATGCCTTTCTTTCTTTGTTTCTTTCTAGGTAGAGCAATGATAGATATAATACTGTTGCCTTCTGACAAAGATCCTCCAAAGCTGAGAGACTGTTTGCCTACTGTAGGAGCATTAAAACATTTGAAGGAATGGTATTCAGCAAAAATTACTATAGCAGGAGATCATTGTGAAGTGTAAGCTGTCTGTGCTATTTGTTTTTACATTTAACTTGCTCCCCTGCTTTTAATAGACCCAGCATTTGAAGATTTTTTGAAATGTGACAGTTTTATGGGGGTGGCCCAGAAACTCAATATGTCCTACTGTGATTAGAGATTTTTTTCATTGAGAAGAACCTAGATTTTCCTTATTTCATACTTTATATTTCTCAGAAGTTTTAAGTTTTTAGTTAATATTATGGACACTGTTTCTGAACTGTTACTGAGCATTATTCTCCAAACACGTTGTGTATTTTTAAATAGGTTTGTATTGTCCAGTGAGCACCATGATAAATGCCGCGGGTGTATGGATACACTGGATTTATCATGCCATATTTGTTTTTTCTTTTACGTGCAATGTAGAAATAAATATATACTGTTGTGTGTTATGACACTTGAGTAAGGATCAACTGTGTGTTACAGTTTTGATCCTTAAATAGGTGGTGGATTTGTTCACTTCATGATTTTCTTCATTTAGCAACTGTCTGTTGACCACTCTCATTATGCCAAGCACAGCAGTATGTACTGGGGAATTACAAAAGTGGGATTTGATCTTTTTCATTGAAATACAGGGAGGAGCTGGAATGCATAGAGTCACGATAATCTGTCCGTGCTATTAAGGAATTTCATACAGAACTCTTGTGGGAACAGTTTAGGAAAACAGTTCTTTTGAAGATAAGAATTTAATTCTTTCTGTCCGTATATGTGTGTACATATGTGTGTATCTGACATGTGAAAGCCAGTAAATAACAATAGGAAAATCTATTCATCTATAGCATTAAGGATAATGATTCATAACTCATGGCAATGTTGAGATTAAATGAACATATGCTGGAGACTTCTCCAGAGACTGATTTAATGAATGTTCTATAATATTAGTAGGTAAAAGCAGAAATATAAACTTTACATTTTGCTTGTTTAGCTTGTAATTAATTATAACTATTAAATCTAAGTCAAATTTAAGACTCTGTATTGAATTATCATGAACTTTTTGTTTATAGAAGTTGTCAGAAAATTGCAGAATACCTTTCTGCTAGTATTGTATCTTTTGAAGATCTCAGAAATGCTATTGATTCAAAGGAGCTATGGAGGGGAAAGATTCAGATATGGGAGAGGAAGGTAAGTAGATTTCTGTTATCACAGTTTACAAAGCAGGCCTTTCAACTTTATTTACAACACAGATAATATAAATGAATCCTAATTAAAATGTACCATTTGAAGATGTTTTGGAAAAACACTTATCTAAATAGAACTTCTTCATTAGTAGAAATACTTATGCAATAGCCCACTGGCTTCATGTTGCTACTAGGACTTTATATGCGACTACTTCAAACACAGAACTGAATTTTTTACTTTATTTAAATTAAAATAGTAACTATGATTGTTTTGGGCACTGCAATTCTAGAATGTAACATTCTTTTAAAACATAGCATTTAACATTATTTGAGTTCATGTTTATTCAAGCTGCTTTATTTCATTGCATGTAAGTTGTATCCACATTGAAATAAGTATTTCTGGTATTTGATGTATTTCAGTCTATTATGCTTAGTTGCTCAGTCACGTCCAACTCTTTGGGACCCCATGGACTGTAGCCCGCCAGGCTCCTCTGTCCATGGGATTCTCCAGGCGAGAATACTGAAGTGGGTTGCCATTCCCTTTTCCAGGAGATCTTCCCAACCCAGGAATCAAACCCCAGTCTCCTGCACTACAGGCAGATATTTAATCATTTGAGCCACCAGGGAAACCCTGTGGTTCCAGAGAATGGGCTTAATATACTCTTGTGGGCTAGTGAAAGGCCAAGGCGAGCATTTCATGAAAAATTCACATGTAAGTTGAAATACGAATGATGTGTACGTAAATGGAAGAATTGCATTTTGAGCCGAGGAATCAAAAAGAAATTTACATATGGTTTTCCTTTCAACTTTTATGTTGCAATAAGATGTATTAATCTTTGTAACTTAATTCATGATGCCTGTAACTGTGACTTTGTTTCTTTTCAGTTTGGAAGTGAAATTAGTTTTCCTGAATTTTGTTTAAAGGGAGTCACACCTAAGAATTTTAGTACATCTAATTTAAAAACTTGCTTTCTTGATAAAAAGATAATACCATCAAAGGATAAAGATATTTTGCCAAAGGTAATCTGTGTTTGTTTTTGAAATCATCCATTCATAAATATTTTTATAAGATACATTTGAATCTTTAGTTAACTTAGCTAATATATGTGCTTAAGTGTGCTCACTCACACAACTTTTATAATTGTTCTTAAATTATACTGTGTTATCAGCATTGAATGTTGGCAAAACTATTACTGTTTTAGATTCTTTTCAAAATGGAATGATCCTAATGGATTCAGTTTGAAGGGAGCATGACACAGTGGAAAGAGAACAGACTTTGATCTCTCTGTCTCTGTATTCACACACACAAACGCATGCATCAGTTCAGTTCAGTCGCTCAGCCATGTCCGATTAACCCCACGGACTGCAGCACACCAGGCTTCCCCGTGTCACCAATCCCAGAACTTGCTCGAACTCACGTCAGTTGAGTTGGTGATGCCATCCAACCATCTCATCCTGTCGTCCCCTTCTGCCTTCAGTCTTTGCCAGCATCAGGGCCTTTTCTAATGAGTCAACTCTTTGCATCAGGTGGCCAAAGTGTTGAAGCTTCAGCATCAGTCCTGCCGAGGAATATTCTGGATTGATTTCCTTTAGGAAATTTTAGGATTGACTGGTTTGATCTTTTTGCATTCCAAGGGACTCTCAAGAGCTCGTCTCCAAAAGTTCAAAAGCATCAATTCTTCGCCACTCAGTTTTTTTTATGACCCAACTCTCACATCCATGTATGACTACTGAAAAAATCATACCGTTGAGTATACGGATCTTTATATAAATACACATGAAGTATGTTGTGTGTTTTTGTGTATACACACACGCGTAAACATAATCATCAGTTCCGTTCAGACTGTGTGTGTTTTTGTGTATACACTCACACGCACACACATAATCATATATGGGAATAAATTACTCAGATTTCTGCAAGTTTAAAATTTTGTCTTGTTTGAAGATGTTTTTGCTTTTCTTTGCCCTTCCTATTAAGTACTCTAACCCCAGCCTTGGAAACACCTTCTTCACTAGCTCACTCTTAGTTTAGTTTTAGACTCTATCCAAAGAAACCCTTAATCTTATTTCTTCGAGTGAAGCTTGCTTTGTTAATTAATTAGCGCTCTTGATTTCACTAGTTCTCTCTTTAATTACTTTGGTATTTTCTTCAAGGATTTTTTTTTTTTTTTTAATCTCAGCATACCAGTCAGAGTTCATTCTGGTGTGTCTTTTCTTTTTCTTTCTCAGTTTTTCAGATCCACTTCAGTAACCTAGCCTTCTGGTATATCTGTCTGTCTAGCTAGAGGTAAACAGGAAACGTTGAGAACTCTTGTCCTCTGTTGCTTACCTCTTTCTAGACTTATTTTCTTCCTGTAAAACTCTTTCTAGAAACTTTCCTTTCTAGGAAATCTCCCTGTCTCTCTCTCCACTCTGAAAGCTAGAATTGGAATGGAAGAATTTCTTGTCTGTTACTGAGAATGAAGAGTTTCTCTTGCATGATGAATAAATACTGTCTTTTTAAGACCCATTTTAAAGATTTAAACCCTGACCACTGATTTGTTCACTTTCATTTTATTTATGGTATTTAAAACCTTACATAGTTTTATTTTCTTTTTTAGGTTTTTCATTATTATGGCCCTGCTTTAGAATTTGTGCAGATGATAAAATTATCAGATCTACCCTCCTGCTATATGTCGGACATTGAATTTGAGTTGTATCCTTTTCATTTACATGTTCATGATAGATCACCTTTTCTGTGTCAAGTAGAGTTTTTTTCTGGTACCAACACATTTAAATATTTGGCTGTATTTTTGTTGTTTTTCTTTCTTTTTTTTTTTTTTATAATACCAGTATACCTTTCATTGCCATTGTTTTAAGAGAAGTTCTACAACATGCAAAAAAGACTCTTCCTTCAGATAGTATATTTATGCCTTTAGGATAGGCAGAAGACTTCCTGAAATTATCACTCATTTGTCGGGTAGGGAAGAGGGAGAAATGTTAGGAATCTGTGAAGAAAAACAAAATAACTTATATACTATTGGAAGGTTCAGATGTTTCTCTTGACATTGGCAGGATAGATAAAAGTGCTATTCTACTGTATTGTTTTAAATACTTAAGTAAATAGGAATGCCATCACATTTGTCTGCAAATATTCAGCTTATTTTAGAATCTTTTTAAAGAAAATATAAGGCATTAAAAAATACCTAATAACAGAATATTTTGTATAAAAAGAATCTGTTGTTGGTGGGAAATGAAACACTAGTACGTACAGTGTTCTTGAATTTTTATTCAGAAGCTCCAGTTTTTAAAATCTCTGGTTCTAATAGTTTGCAGTATCCCTACTTCTTGGTGTATTTTCAGAATCAGAAAAATAATTGTCCTTAAGGAGAGGAGTAATTGTGAGTTCCTGCAGTTTAAAATTTTTGATAAATGAATTTAAACATCTCGTGAGTTGGAGAATCAAACTTAGTTTAGGAAGTTAAATTATTTGACAGTTAGCCATTCCTTCTTTTCTTTAACTCCTTAGTACAGGGGATTGACAAAAAACAGTACCAAGCAGAACTCCAAGCTGCTGTTGGAGCAGATTTCTTCCCTGTGTGGCGAGGTATAGAAAGTAGGATTTTGTTTGTTTTGCTTTTAGCTCAATATTTACAGATGTGTGAGAAAAGGGAATATATATATTTTTAATCTGTCTTTGTGTGATGATTTGGTTTCTTTCACATACCACATTGTTTTGGTCCTAATTCATATTAAAATACTTTGGATTTTGATAACTGCAGAGTCCACAACTGACAGGAAGTGATTTTTGGTTTTTTTAGAAGAGATTTGCAAAAATAAGCTTCATGATTGGTAATTGCTTTAAGGTTTTAGACTACGTTAGATTATCATTAAGCTACTCCTTTCACATTTGATTTCAGTTCTGTGGCAAGATATTTATATGGCCCAAATGATAGACACACTTAAGTGAAACATTTTCCCGAAATGTATAAAACTATAGAGACCCTCTTTTTGAAGTTACAATGAAATCTTTAGCCCTTCATTTTATAGATAAGATTTCAAGTCAAAATCAGACATGTACCTGTAATTTGGCACCAGGTATAAAATAATTATTAATCCATCTATTGAAGATAGGCAAGACCAATCCTAGAAGACAGCTAAACTGTTGGTATCTATTGTCATATTTTCAGTTTTTTTTATTTTAAATTTGTCGTATTAGATTCTCATTGTTTCTTGGGCAATGACTATAGAATATGGACTGTATTAGTCAGGGACACATGTTGGATCTTTAAATATATGTTCCTACTTTAATGCATCAAAAGGGATAATTTTTGGAAACATAGATTATGTAATTTGGCTGATAGATCTGTAAATGTGAAACAGTTCATTGTCCTTTTACATTGGGTTAAAACTAGTCTTTTACATTTTTTGAAAGAAAGTTTTAAATTGCATGCTCATTGCTTGAAATAATCCTAGTGCTTTATACCATGGTTTTCATTTATTTATTCTTTTTTTTTGGACTTCCTGCCAGTTGCTTGTTGCAGGTACTGGAGAAAATACAGTGGACAAGGTCCCTTCTTGGGAAGCTATCATAGTGCTTAAATTCTAGTGATATATGTGATCCTAAGTTGACTTCACTTTCACGCATTGGAGAAGGAAATGGCAACCCACTCCAGTGTTCTTGCCTGGAGAATCCCAGGGACGGGGGAGCCTGGTGGGCTGCCATCTGTGGGGTCGCACAGAGTCGGACACGACTGAAGCAACTTAGCAGCAGCAGCAGCAAGTTGACTTCTGAGCTTAAAAAGGATGCTTGATTATCCCCAGAATAAAAATAAAAGCCTTTTAGAGGAATGCTTGTTAGATTAGAAAAAGGCAAAATAAAATTGTTAAGGAATCTTAATATCTATTAATCATATGGGCAGGGAACATTTTTGTTAAAGAGGAGAATTTATAAGGCTAAAATCATGATTGTCATATTAATGCCTGCTTGTTTGGTGTTTGCCCCTTGGAAGGGGTTTGAAATGTTGTCTTAAATTTTGAAATAGAAGGTGAGACTAGAAGCATCATTCTCAAGCCTCTCAGAGTACATCTAAGGATTAGTGTAGGAGTGAGCACAGCATATCAGAATCCACGCTTGTTGTCAGTGTTGTGTAAACTATTGACATAAATTTATTTTGTAGGAAATTACAGCATATGTGATTTAGAAATGTTTATTTTCACTTTTGTAGTAAATGTTTAATCAAAAGTAGGCTGTCTCAGAAATGTGGTTATTTATCTGGCTGGTGGATCAGGATATTTATACCAGGGTATAAGTTATGCTTTGAACTGTGTTTAGCATCTCTACATTGTTAAGCTGTAACTATAATTTTAACAGTCATATAATTGTTAAACTATAATTGGACTCTGATCTGGCATACTCACATTACAGCTTTGTCTGCCCTTTGGGCCAGATGGTCTTGTCATGCATTTTGGGCTAAGAAGTCTTCTTTAGCAAGAAGAACTAGAACTTAATGTTTAGAAAATTAAATATATATCTTTTAGAATTAATGATTATTTTCCTAAATATTTTTATTTTAATATCTAATCTTGAGTATATAGAATATATTTGATTTTAAAAGATTAGGGCTATAATAATAAAGGAAAGTAAGCATATTTAATTTTACCTTCCTTATTTTGCCCCTGGTAGACTTATTTTTATAACAGTTAAGAATACGTAAGCAAAAATAATAAATAGCAAAAAGTGTTAATTAACTTTGTATCACATACTTCATGTAACCCATCTGTCTACAAAAGACAATTAAAAGTGACTTTGTTTTAGATTTGAGATGCATGCCTCAATTTCACCCAAATTAAAAAATATATATATATATATCGAGATGTGCTGATTTTGTAGCTTACATTTCTAAAATAACAGGCAAAGTATAGCTTTCAGGGTTGCAATTTGTATTGTTCAGTGCTTAATCAAACTGAGAATTTACCTAAATATGTTATGTTGGGTTTGGGGGAACAAATATTTAATGAACATCTGTGCACCCAGCCATGGGAATATGAGGATGACTAAGTTGAACTTGCTCATAAATCAGTTGGACTCTACTGTATGTTTTCTGGCATATGATTCATGGTTTCTCTGATTTTTATAACTATTAGCATTAAGTCTCTGATATCTAGGAACCGAAGTTATGAAATTGCCTTTTGATTCTAATTTTGAAGCCAGAACAATAATCCATTTAGACCCAAAATTATAAAATTATGGTTTAGTGTGACCGAATCTTTTGAGGACAGGTAGAATTTGTGGCCTCTCATTGATTTGCAGACAGACAAAGAAATTATACCCACAGCCTAAACTCAAATATTGTAAATATGGTTTTCAGATGTATGACTCAATAGAAGGAAAAGGAATACCTATAGTTGAATACCTTTCTGTGCTTTTTGGCTTTTTCTTTTTTGGTAGAGGTGAGGCTGTGTTTTGGGTTTTTGTTTTTTAGTTTTTATGGTGAAATTTTGGGGAGAGAGCGTTGTTAACGTGTGTTGTGTAGGTGACGTGTGAGTGCAGAGTGGTCAGGTGATACTGTGTTAGACCCGCTTCCTGTGTGCGGTCACTGAAAGGATCTCCTGTTTTATCCAGGCTGGCGCGCTCTTTGTGTTGCCATGTAACATTAGTAGCGTACTTGTTCCTCCTGCCAGCCAGCTCAGTTCAAGAAGATGGAAGGAATATATGGCTCGAAAGCCTCGGACAATCAGTGGTAAGCAGTCCAGTTTTCATGGTGTTACACAAATAATGTACATATCAAATCTGAAATGGAAATAACACTTCTTCATGAGAAAATATTATTTATTACTGCTAATTAAGAGGGACCTGTATCATATTAAGATTTTTTTTTATCAAACCATCTACTGCAACATGTATACAACAACCTTAATTCATTCATAAAATATCAGCGTTCAAAAGACAGAAATCTTGGTTAATTAGATAGCTAATTATATTGAACATGGGTTTCTTAGAGCCATTTCAGGAATAAAATTGATGGAAATAAAGTGATTATTATATGATATATTAAAAAAATTAACTTGTTACAATTTTCTGAAGAAATTAATAGAATTTATTTAATAACTTTTTATATGCTATGCCGTGTTCTAAGTACTTTAGAAATCTTGATTTATTTAAACTTTATAATAACCTTATGAAATTATGTTTATACCCATTTAACAGATGTGGAAAATTGGGGCTTGAAGAAGTTACAGAGCTATTAATTGGCAGAATCTTGTTTCAGATCCTTTCTCTTCCAGTTAATAGCTCAGTTAAATTCTCCAAGGATTTGAACCCAGGCCTCTAATAATCTATTACATTCAAGATGTCATTAATTTCTATTATAAATTCATATTATTTGAACCGAAACTAATATTTCATGAAGTAATGGTGGGTCAGATGTTAAAGTCACTTGTCAAAGTCACATCGCCAAAGTGTGCTCCTTTGTGTTCTTCGCCAGCGTATATCCCAGCTGGACAGTGCTTGTGGGCTGTCCCTCGTGCCTCAGCTGGTGAAGAATCCGCCTGCGATGTGGGAGACCTGGGTTCAGTCACTGGGTTGGGAAGATCCCCGTGCAGAGGGAAAGGCTACCCACTCCTGTATTCTGACCTGGAGATTTCCATGGACTGTATAGCCCACGGGGTTGCACAGAGTTGGACACAACTGAGCGACTTTCACTGCTTTCGTTTACTTTCATTCTCATCTTGTGGTTAGCTTCTGTGACCCATGTGGTGATAGGACTAAAGACACGTGTCTACCTGATTGTGATCTCTAGAAGCACTCTCAAGTTGTGTGCTCGTGCTCAGTCATGTCCCACTCTCTGTGCCCCTATGGACGGTAGCCCGCCAGGCTCCTCTGTCCTTGGAATTCTCCAGGAAAGAACACTGGAGGGGTTGCCATTTCCTTCTCCCGGGGATCTTCCCAACCCAGGGATAGAGCCTGCATCTTCTGCCTGTCGTGTATTGCAGGCACATTATTTACCGGGAAAGCTGGAGAGATACTCTAGAGCCCTAGAATGCTAAGGAATACAGTTTTACAGTCAGCGACTTCCCCAGTACTTCACAGGAAATACGTGAGATATTGAAATCCATGTTAGCAAATGTTGAATTTGAAATGCAGATAGTATCTCTGTAGAAAGGTAGAGCTAGAGTTTAAAGTTTTAGATGTATCTCTGTGAATCATCAATGCCGGAGATTTAGAGTTTTAGTTTACCGGCTGTTCTGTTTACCTATTTTACAAGCCACCCTAGTTCACTTCAGTTCAGTCGCTCAGTCGTGTCTGACTCCTTGCGGCCCCATGGACTGCAGCGCACCAGGCTTCCCTGTCCATCACCAACACCCAGAGCTTCCTCAAACTCATATCCATCGATCCGGTGACGTCATCCAACCATCTCAAACTCTGTCGTCCCCTTCTCTTCCTGCCTTCAATCGGTCCCACCACCAGGGTCTTTTCCAGTGAGTCAGTTCTTCACATAAGGTGGCCAAAGTATTGGAGTTTCAGCTTCCGCATCAGTCCTTCCAATGAATATTCAGGACTGATTCCCTTTAGGATGGACTGGTTGGATCTCCTTACTGTTCAAGGGACTCTCAAGAGTCTTCTCCAGCACCACAGTTCAAAAGCATCAATTCTTCGGCGATCAGCTTTCTTCACAGTCCAACTCTCACATCCATACATGACCACTGGAAAACCAAAGCTTTGACTAGATGGACCTTTGTTGGCAAAGTAATGTCTCTGCTTTTTAATATGCTGTCTAGGTTGGTCATAGCTTTTCTTCCAAGGAGCAAGTGTCTTAATTTCATGGCTGTAATCAGCATCTGCAGTGATTTTGGAGCCCCCAAAAATAAAGTCTGACACTGTTTCCCCATCTATTTCCCATGAAGTGGTGGGACTGGATGCCATGATCTTAGTTTTCTGAATGTTGGGCCTTAAGCCAAACTTTTCACTCTCCTCTTTCACTTTCATCAAGAGGCCCTTTAAAGTTCTTCTTCACTTTCTACCATAAGGGTGGTGTCATCTGCATATCTGAGGTTATTGATATTTCTCCCAGCAATCTTGATTCCAGCTTGTGCTTCATCCAGCCCAGCATTTCTCATGATGTACTCTGCATATAAGTTAAATAAGCAGGGTGACAATATATAGCCTTGACGTACTCCTTTCCCGATTTGGAACCAGTCTGTTGTTCCATGTCCAGTTCTAACTGGTGCTTCCTGACCTGCATACAGGTTTTGCAGGAGGCAGGTAAGGTGATCTGGTATTCCCATCTCTTTCAGAATTTTCCACAGTTTATTGTGATCCACGCAGTCAAACGTTTTGGCGTAGTCAATAAAGCTGAAGTAGATGTTTTTCTGGAACTCTGTTGCTTTTTCGATGATCCAGTGAATGTTGGCAATTTGATCTCTGGTTCCTCTGCCTTTTCTAAATCCATCTTGAATACCTGGAAGTTCACGTTGAACCTGTTGAAGCCTGGCTTGGAGAATTTTAGCATTACTTTGCTAGTGTGTGAGATGAGTGCAATTGTGCAGTAGTTTGAGCATTCTTTGGCATTGCCTTTCTTTGGGATTGGAATGAAAACTGATCTTTTTCAGTCCTGTGGCCACTGCTGAGGTTTCCAAATTTGCTGGCATATTGAGTGCAGCACTTTCACAACATCGTCTTTTAGGATTAGAAATAGTTCAACTGGAATTCCATCACCTCCACTAGCTTTGTTCATAGGACCTTCCTAAGGCCCACTTGACTTTGGACTCCGGGATGTCTGGCTCTAGGTGAGTGATCACACCATCGTGGTAATCTGGGTCATGAAGATCTACTTTGCACACTTCTTCTGTGTATTCTTGCCACCTCTTCTTAATACCTTCTGTGAGGTCCACACCATTTCCATCCTTTATTGTGCCCATCTTTGCATGAAATGTTCCCTTAGCATGTTGAATTTTCTTGACGAGATCTCTCTCTCCCATTCTGTTGTTCTCCTCTATTTCTTTGCCTTGATCACTGAGGAAGATTTTCTTACCTCTCGTTGCTATTTTTTGGAACTCTGCATTCAAATCGGTATATCTTTCCTTTGCTGCTTTGCCTTTAGCTTCTCTTCTTTTCACAGCTATTTGTAAGTCCTCCTCAGACTACCATTTTGCCTTTTTGCATTTCTTTTTCTTGCAGATGGTCTTGATCCCTGCCTCCTGTACAATGTCATGAACCTCTGTTCATAGCTCTTCGGGCACTCTGTCTATCAGATCTAGTCCCTTGAACCTATTTGTCACTTCCACTGTATAATCATAAGGGATTTGATTTAGGTCATACCTGAATGGTCTGGTTTTTTTCCCTACTTTCTTCAATTTAAGTCTGAATTTTGCACTAAGGAGTTCATGATCTTAGCCACAGTCAGCTCCCTTGTTTTTGCTGACTGTATAGAGCTTCTGCATCTTTGGCTGCAAAGAATATAATTAATCTGATTTTGATATTGACCCTCTGGTGATTTCCATGTATAGAGTCTTGTCTTGTGTTGTTGGAAGAGGGTGTTTGCTGTGACCAGTGCGTTCCTTTGGCAAAACTGTTGGCCTTTGCCCTGCTTCATTTTTTACTCCAAGGCCAAACTTGCCTTCGAGATACTCCAAATTTGCCTATTACTCCAGGTACCTCTTGACTTCCTTCTTTTGCATTCCAGTACCCTATAGTGAAAAGGACATCTCTTTTGGGTGTTAGTTCTAGAAGTTCTCATAGGTCTTCATAGAACCATTCAACTTCAGCTTCTTCAGCAGTACTGGTCAGGGCATAGACTTGGATTACTGTGATATTGAACGATTTGCTTTGGAAACGAATAGAGATCATTCTGTCGTTTTTGAGATTGCATCCAAGTACTGCATTTTGGACTCTTTTGTTGACCATCATGGCTACTCCATTTCTTCTAAGGGATTCCTGCCCACAGTAGTAGATATAATGGTCATCTGAGTTAAATTCACCTATTCCAGTCCATTTTAGTTCACTGATTTCTAAAATGTCGATGTTTAGTCTTGCCATCTCCTGTTTGACCAGTTCCAATGTGCCTTGATTCATGGACCTAACATTCCCGGTTCCTATGCAATATTGCTCTTTACAGTATCGTACTTTACTTCCATCACCAGTCACACCCACACCTGGGTGGTGTTTTTGCTTTGGCTCCATCCCTTCTTTCTTGCTGGAGTTATTTCTCCACTGATCTCCAGTAGCATAAGGGGCACCTACCAACCTGGGGAGTTTATCTTTCTTTGTCCCATCTTTTTGCCTTTTCATACTGTTCATGGGGTTCTCAAGGCAAGAATACTGAAGTGGTTTGCCATTCCCTTCTCCATGTGGCTCAACTGGTCAAGAATCCTCCTGCAATGTGGGAGACCTGGGTTTGATCCCTGGGTTGAAAATTATCCCCTGGAGAAAGGCTGCCCACTCCAGTATTCTGGCCTGGAGAATTCCCAGACTCAAACAGAACGTCACTCCAAGTGACTTCCTGAAAAGAGCAGGCAGTTGACTTGCTCACAGTTGGCAAGGTTCCCTGGCATTTCTCCTGCCCGTCTCACCAGTGCTCACTGATTGAGCTGTGGCTTGTTTGCGGGTTGGCCTCAGGTGGGTGCAGGAAGAGGGGTGTTTCTCCATGAGGTGTAAGTGCCTTTTCCTTGCCACGTGCTTTTTCCTTGTGATCTCCGTAGCAGATGGCTAGCATTTTTACATGATGACTCAAGAGTCCAAGATGTAAAAAAATTGAGGCTGCCAGGACTTTTTAAGGCTTATTCCCAGAACTGGCCAAGTGTTACTTCTGCTGTGTTCTATTATGTAAAGCTACTCTCAAGCATGGGCCAGATTCAAGAGGGAGGTGACTCTATCAGGGTCTCAATTCTGGAATGCCACCCATGTCACAGCCCTCCACGGATGAGTGAAGGTAACTGTGGAAACCTGAGGCGTGGCTGGAAAGAAGCACAGAGCATGATTGGAACAAGACTTCACATGAGTAGAACCTTAGAAGTACCTGAATGTAAGGTATAGTGGAGGAAATGGGTGTTGGAAAACTGGAAAAAAGTATAATCATTAATATCAATATTGAAATACAATTTATGACATGATATAGAATATGGTGCAATGTGTGGGAAATAGCGGGGAGTCCAGCTAGGTTCTTACACTTGAGGAAATAGAGGCATAGTCCTTTTCTTTGTGACATTTATAGCCAAATGAGGCAGACACTTTGAAAAATCATTTTAAATCCCTTTAGCTGGCAGGGTGAAAGTGAAGTGGCGGATACTTCCAGGGTGTACGACCTCACAGAGCCTTACGGAGGGCTTCTTTGAGGAACAGACATTGTTAATGTAGCTTATTGCACTGAACTAGCTCATGAATAAATTCAACTGTAACCCTTCTCAGCTCACAGGGAATATGTGTATACTTGGTGATTTGGCAGATGCTAAAACAAAGTCAGAGATAGACTTTCTGGGTGGCAGAAGAGTCAGTTTTACCTCACTACATGAAATGATGGGATAGTATAGTATTTATCCATTTCTCACTGTTACCTATATTTAAGGCTATTAACATGGATTGAACACCAACGTCTCTTGACTAAACTTGAGTGTGTTCTAGACAGCCCTTTATTACTTTTCCTCTTGTAATTTTTTCCAAGATTATTTTTTGATTTAGAATTTACTCTTTTTTTTTCATGGTTTTTATTGCAGGTCTAAGAAAATACCTTATCAGTTGGCTTGATTTTATTTTTTTTATACCCTCTTGAAATTTGGGGATTCATATTGGTAACTTCTGAAAAATAATTAGACATCTATCGCATGACCATCTTTGAAGCCAGATTGTTGATTACTGATTAGGCTGTATCATTAAGGGCTGATTAAGCTAACACTTTACGGTATTTTTTTTTTTAATGTTAGAAGTAGAAACAATCAAATTGGACAGTTGATTATTAAGTTCTATTTTACTCATAACACTTCCTGTAGGGGAAATTATCCCACTGACAAAACTTCTTTTGTAAAGAGTAGCCAAGTTTTAACTAGTGTAAGTTTGATGCCTCTTACATGGGAAAACATCATAGCCCTTTTGTGGCGCCCCTGCCAGTAGCCTCTCTCACTGTCAGATAAAATATGAACTGTCAGATCAATCTTCTAAATCAAAACTCTGTTTCCCCACAGCCTATTGAATCCTGCCCAGCTGTTCTCTGGTGTTGCCTTCCATGTTCCCTTTCCTTCAAACTATACTTTATATTCTTTGCTGAAACTCTTCTCTGATTTTGTACTTTTAGGATCTTGTTAATTACTCATTCAATCATACCTTTTTGTTCATGCTTTGTAGGTACTTTGAATTAGGGATGGTACTACAGTCTGGGGATTGGTGGTGAGCAAGGCAAACATGGCTTCTCCCTTCTAGAATTTACACTATAACTTAGAAAATAGATATGGAGAAGGAGCTATAAGTCTTACGTATACAAATACAAAGTACTACTTATACAAATACTAAATACAAAACGTTGTATTTAGTAGTAACCAGCTGGAAATAATCCCCAGGAGCTATTACATAGATAAAACATGTGCAAAGGTTATTATTGCTACCATTTGTAGTTCAAATACCTGTTCTGGTGTGTGAATGTAAGCGTTTGAAAGTATTTGTATATGCGTGAAATACTCAAGTTTTCCAACAGACTTTTGCTGAGCAGCTGAAATATACTAGGTGCGTTTTACATGCTGGATCGGCAGTAAATTGAACAAAGAACTTGCCCTTGGGGAGCTTACGTGGTGATGGGGGTCATAGGTTTAGTTCTTACCCAGAGTGGCTAGGTCTCTCAGTTTTGGGAAACCTTTACTCCAAAGTCATTTTCTCATTCAGGACCCAATTTTTGCTCTCCTGTCTAAAATTGCAGATAGACTGCACTCCTGACATCTCTTATCTTCCCAGTTCTATTTTTTCTCCTTAATGCTTCCCACCATCTAGTATACCTGATGTGTGTTCATTTCTCTCACTGGAAAAAAGAGACAAGGTGAACTTTTTACTTTTATTTGTTGCTTTATTCTTAGTGCCTGGAACAGTGCCTGACCTTTGATGGACCTCGTGGACTGTGGCCACCAGGCTCCTCTGTCCATGGGATTCTCCAGGCAAGGATGCTGGAGGAAGTAGCTATTCTCTTCTCCAGGAGAGCTTCCCGACCCAGGGATCAAAACCCAGGTCTCTTGCACTGCAGACAGATTTTTTTACCCTCTGAGCTACCAGGGAAGTCCTGACACTTAATAGATACTCAAAAATAATTGTTAAATAATAAGTGAAATATATATTGTATTTCCAATTAGTAGTCACTGCTGTCTGGAAAAGTGAAGAAAGTCTTTGAATGGACTGCAGTGTGAACCAAAGTTTGTGCTCTAGTTTTTATCAGTTCTTCAGGTTTAATGTAAGAAATCAAGGGATGTAAAAGAACTATGGAAACAAATGCAAGTAACTAAACCCTACTACATTTCTGAAGAAAGGCCTCTATATTTAAATTGTATTAAAAAGCCAGTTGTATAATGTAAAGAACCTGGTACACCATACGTTCACAGAGATGTTTTATGAAATTGTCAAAAAATTGGATGTTGATCATTTCCTAATTTTATATAAAGAATGAAAAAGCTAACGTACGGAGAAATCAGGAAACTTGTCTAAGGTCACGCGGTGAAGTCAGAATTTCCACCCAAGTCTTTCTACTGGTCATCTGTGATCATTTCACCATCCTGAGTTCTATTTTTGCCACATTTTAAAAAAATTGGAATTCTTTTGAAAGGAAACATTTTGAAGATAACTCGGCCAAAAAAAAATTATTAGTTAGAACTAATAAAGAACTTTGCATTGAGAAAGCTTGTGCCTTCTTCATACTCCAATCAGTGGGATAAAAGTGTTTCAAAACAGTGAGCTGAAACTGACAAGGTTAAGGTGACTCAGTGTAATTTATTTTATAAATAATTTTGCCCTTGAGAAGAGGTAAAGGACTTGGATAAAGATTTTGAAAGAGATTTCAGTGGCAAAGACAAAGTGTTCTTTCAGCAGAACTTATATTTATTCTCGTTGTGTTCAGGGCATTATTCTAGATGCTAGAGATTCAGTAGTGAAAACAGTCAACCAACTTTACTGTATTAGCTTTTATTAAACACACCATGGGACAGCATACTTGTTCTCTTCAAGCACAGATGGGACTTTCTTCAGGATAGACTATATATTTGTTAGGCCATTAAACGAGGCTCAGTAAATTTAAAAGAATAAAAATAACACACAACGTTTTCTCCAGTTACAATGGAATTAAATTAGAAAGCAACAGCAGAAAGAAATCTGAGAAATACTCTAAATATTTGCAAACTAAAATTTAAGCACACTTCTAAATAGCCCATAGGTCAAATTAAAAAAATAATTTAAACTGAATGAAAATAGAAACACACATATGAAAAGCCCCTCATTGCAGTTCAAAGAGGATTCTAAATGCTTATCTTAGAATGGAAGGAAGATCTAAAATCGACATTAACCTCAGGAAGCTAGAATACTAAATCCAAGTTAAGGAGAAGGAAGGAAATTAGACCAGAAATCAGTGAATAAAACACAGGGGACTCCATCTAACAAAGTCTAAGACCTGTACACTGAAAACTACAAAACATCACTGAACATTTAAAGAAGAAAACAGTAAGTGGAGAGATACAGCACGCACATAGTTTGAAACTCAGTGTTACTGAGATGGCCTTTCTTTCCATACTGCCGTATAGCAGTGCTGTGGTAGCGTTAGTCCCTCTCGTGTCCGACTCTTTGCGACCGCATGGACTGCAACCCGCCAGGCTCCTCTGTCCATGGAATTCTCCAGGCCAGAATACTGGAGTGGGTAGCCGTTCCCTTCTCCAGGGGATCTTCCTGACACAGGGATCAAACTCCTGCATTGCAGGCGGATTCTTTACCCTCTGAGTTACAGGGAATAGATTCAATCTAATCTCTAACAAAATTACAGGAGGCCTCTTCTTAGAAATTGTCAGACTGATACTAGATTTCCAGGAAATTACGAAGATCTAGAATGGCTAAAACAATTTTGAAAAAGAAGAGCAACTTACGAGAATTTATACTGCCTGATTTGCAACTCACTCTAAAGCGGTAAGAATCAAGACAGGACTCAGTGTGTCCGTGGAGCAGAGTAGACGGGGATGCCAGTGAGAAAAGGACTGTCTTTTTAACACACACTGGGATAGCTGAATGTTCGTATATGGAGACTCAAAAATTGCACACATATATGCAGTTATATATGTAAAATTACATATACCTAAACGCAAGCACTGAAAGTATAAAACCTCTGTAAGAAAACATATACCAAAAGGATGATCGATTAAAAGAAACCTATAAAGTCACCAAAATTAAAATTTTTTGAATAAATTCACCTATCCCCTTTTTGAAAAATTCTGCTAAGGAAAAATTTTAAAATCTACTAAGAGGAAATAGTTTCAATCATATTATCTTACAATGGACAGATTTTTTTTTTTAATTCTTAGAACTCAGTAGTATGGAGATGACCCGATTAATAAGTGGCTTAGAGACTTAAGGTGGTGCTGATGGTAAAGAGCCCACCCTTCAATGCAGGAGACATCAGAGATGCACGTTTGATCCCTGAGTCTGGAAGATCCCATGGAGGAGGGCAGGGCAACCCACTGCAGTGTTCTTGCCTGGAGAATCCCATGGACAGAGGAGCCTGGTGGGCTACAGTCCGTGGGGTGGCAAAGAGTCGGGCACGACTGAGCGACTAAGCACACAGCATACTAGTACTGACCACACTTCCAAAAGAAAGCTCAGTTCTGCTCTCTTTCCACAATTTCCGAGATTCTGGAAATTATGATTATGTGGGCGAAGAAGGGTGAAGGGCCTCAGTACTCAGTGTACCAGCATTCACTTAATACATGAATAATCAGTTTCAGCCCTAAGCTCTGTCTTATATCTCCCAGGCCAGAGACATTTTGTTTTACTTTCTTCAGAGAATATCCGCTAGTCCCCTGGGTTGGGGAAAGGACGGTCATTTGCCTGCGCAGAATGTGGAGGGATCTGGACACCAGATAGCTTTCAAGAAAGACTTTCAGCCTGTTTTACTGTTTCACCATCATTTTGTTTCCAGTGTCATCCCAGAGTCCCGTGTCATGGGTTGTGGTATAAATTTTGTTGCTTCCAAACTTTCTCTGGTTTTTCTCAGCTTAACAACTGGGAGTCTGAGGTCTGTTTCCAGTTGTTCATCTTCTTTCCCACTTTCAAAGTTCAGTGGCTACTGTCTCTCCTCTCAGATATTGGTTCCTGTAGTTCTCTGCTATTTTAAAATTTATTCTCATTTCATGGAATTTCAGGAGATAGTGAAAATAAATGCTTATGTCCAATTCACCATCTTCAATAAAAAGGCTTCTACTTCTATTTTTAATCTCGAAGGCTGCACAGTTTCTCCTTGACCTTCACTATAGCCCTCACTTGGTTTGTTTTTAGCTGTCCTAACTGACCTTCGCATTACTGGCATGCCAGATTAATGAGTGCTGTCCACCCCGCTGTAAAGTACATTATGGATGCACCGTGCGGGAGCAAGAAGCTGTCTCTGAGCACATGTGCACTCCTTTCCCACCAGTGGGGCTGGGTGTGCCTGCAGGGCTCAGCTTATTCCACTTGTAAAGAAATGAAAGCTAGAAATAGTAGTTGATACATGATGGGTGTGAATATATAGAAAAGATGTAATAGAACTCTAAAGAGCCACATCAAAAGTTAATCAGTGAGTATGCTGCTAAGTCACGTCAGTCGTGTCTGCCTCTGCGACCCCATGGACTGCAGCCCACCAGTGTCCTCCGTCCATGGGATTCTCCAGGCAAGAGTACTGGAGTGGGTTGCCATTGCCTTCTCCGATCAATGAGTATACATTGTTTTAATTTAAAGTAAAATGTATATGCTTTGTGAGTTTCATTTTTGTTATGAGTCTGCTTTAACAGCTTCCTCCGTTAAATGAATAAATTAAAGATAAATAAATAGGGCTTCCCTTGTGGCTCAGCTGGTAAAGAATCCGCCTACAGTGTGGGAAACCTGGGTTTGATCCCCTGGAAAAGAGAAAGGCTACCCATTCCAGTATTCTGACCTGAAGAATTCCATGGACTATACAGTCCATGGGTTTACAAAGAGTCAGATACGACTGAGTGACTTTCAGTTAAATGAACAACTGCTGTCCCAAATATATTGAGTGACACCTTGTTCTAAAATAACATAGAAATGTAATTATATGCTATGGATCAAATGTATGATTCTGCTATGTTGTCTGCTGAATTTTCACATGCTTAACAAGATAATTGTTTTTGTTTAGTTCCAGATGTTGAAGTGAAAGGAGAGAGTTCAAGCTATTATCTCTTGTTACGAGGTAATGGTAATGGAAAGTGTAAAGCCATATTGACTCACTCAGCCAACCAGATTAATGGGTCGTTTGCACTCAGTTTAATTCATGGAAAGATGAAAGCAACGACAGAAGAAACCAAATTGAGTGAGTGTTAACTTTAAAGGGAAAACAAAACATTTTTACATTTGTTTGTGTAAATAGTTAACTTACGTGGTTTTTGGTGAACTTATTGTCTTCAAACTGCATTTCACTTTCAGTAATTGCTTTTACTTTAAATATTTTATAACACATTTGAACAATTTAGAATGCAGAGAATTAATCCCTTACGTATCATACTTCTTAAAATGTAGCAGGTCACCCCTTCAGTTCCAAACAGGAAAATTGTTAGTATTTTCCAGTTTAAACAATTTATCTTTCTAGAATTTATTTCTTATTGTTATTTACTTTCTCTCAAGCATCTTTATTGCTCATCTTTTTTTACCATCCAAGCCCCATGCTTGGGTTATCCATCACGGTGTGACAGACTGCCCCAAATTTAGCTTAACAATGACTGTTTATTATAATGTCTCATAGTCGAGCTGAGCTTGACTGGGCTCAGCTGGATGTTTCTGATTTGAAGGCCCACGTTTGATTGCCGTCACACACGGCTGGGCTTCTTTTCATCTGAAGACTTAACGGGGCTGGGTGTGCAGGCCGGCTCTTCCCCCGCGTGTTTGGTGCCTGGCTGGGGTGGCTGGAGCAGACTGAGCTGCTTCCCCTCACACGCCCGTCCTCCAGCCAGCCTGGGCTTCGTTGCAACAGCATCGTCTCCAGCAAGTCTGATTCTTGTGTGGTTGCCACCTTCTCTTAGAGCAAGTGTTCTAAGAAGTCGTGAGGCTTTCTGTGGCGTCCGTCTCTCGTTGTCACTTTTACCGTGCCTTGTCGGTTTCCTGGGGTGGCCTGATTCATTGTGGAAGGTGCACAGCAGGTGAGCAGGAGCAGCAGCGGATTCACGGAAAGGCCACCTTTGAAGACCAGCCCCCGTAGTCCATCAGTGCTTTCTGCGGTGGTTTCAGTAGCTGAAGCAGAGGAAGATGGAGTGGAGGGAGTTACTCTGCTACCTAAATTCTCTGAATTTAAGAAGCAGGTCAAAGTTTAAAATGCAAAATAATTTAGTATGTTTATTTTCTGCTGTTCATTTATTACTGTTTACTTTGAAATATGCAAGGTGAAGAAATAATTGTCTTTTACTTTAATTACGTTTTAACACATTTCTTGAGAACTGAATATTAATTGTTGTTATAAACCATCTTTAATACTGATTTTTTCTGTTTCTTAGGCTTTCCTCTTGACCTGTTGTCACTTCCAAGTTTCTCCAGGGAGCAGCTTATACAGAGAGAGAAACAGTTAGCCATTGTTCAGGCTATGGCTTTGAAGGAATGTCTGAGTAAGTAATCGTGTGCACATCATTCTGTTGTAAGAATGTTGACTTGTTCAGACCTAATGCTTTATTCTAACACTTTTTTCTTACACACTTCCTTTTATCTAAGAATAGCTTCATTGCTTTGCCAGGCAAAGGAGCCACAGTGGACTCCTGCCCTTGAAAACTGTGTCCCAACCCAGGGGAGTTTGGTGAGGAGTTTTATGGCAACAGTTCAAGGGTGGAGTTGCTGACAAAATTACTGTGTGTGCAAGGTCTTAGGTGGTCAGTCTCCTAATCTTTTTATTTTTTTAATTAAATTTTTTTTATTGTAGTCAAAGTCACATAATATAAAACATAACTATATTTTAATCCAGTTTAACTGTGCAGTTCAGTGGCACTAACTACATTCTTAACAGAGGTAATGTAGGTAGAAACGGTCTGTAATTTTTTTCCCACCAGATTCAGAATATTCCTATTTACTTGTATATTGCTGTTACCATTTATTATAATAATTGAACAGGAAAATTTAGTTTCTCATTATTTTTAATTGTATGCCAGAAAGAATACTTCCTGGTTAATGTAGTCATCTTTACAAAATTCCTCTTTATATCATTTAGCTCGAGGAAAGTAAGGTAGAGATTGCAAACATTAAGTGTTGTTATTTAAAATTTTTTTCCTCTGTTTCTAAATGTTAACTTGGTTATCAATCTTAACATTGTTTTCATAAATAATCATTCATTAATACCTGATAGGGACTTAAGCTAATTAAAATAGAATTTCTAAAAACTTGATTCAACTTGTGAGGCTTCATTAGTTGCATATAGAAAAAATGATTATTAAGTACATACACTATAAAATGAAAGCTATCACTCTTTAAAAGCATTTAAAAATATTTTGGATTTGGTAGTTCATTTAATTCAATGGAAAATAATTTTAGAATACCTGGTCTTAATAATTTGTGTAAGAATTACTACTTTTTTATTTGTACAAAGCCAGAGTAATTGTGTAGTCTTGAACTCCTCAAACCACTTTTTTTTGACTATGAAAATAATAGAATATAATTGGGAAAGGCAAATTAGTTTCAGTAAAAGGTAGTATGTATTAACCCAAGGGAAAAAATAAAGGAAAAAACCTAAAAATAGAGTTACATGTGATCCAGCATCTCCGACTCCTGAGCATATCTGGAAAAGATGGTAACTGTCATTCAAAAGGATACGTGTACCCCAGTGTTCATAGCAGCACTGTTTACAGTAGCCAAGACATGGAAGCAACCTAAATGTCCATCAACAGATGAACGGATAAAGAGGATGTGGAATATCACTCAACGATAAAAAAGAATGAAATGATACCATTTGCAGCAACATGGATGAACCTAGAGATTCTCATACTAAGTGAAGTCAGACAGAAGATGAATATCATATATCACTGACATGTGAAATCTCAAAGAATGAAACAGATAAACTTATTTATAAAATAGAAGTTGACTCACAGACATAGAAAACAAACTTATGGTTACCAAAGGAGAACAGGAGAACACAGAGAAGGGGGGATCAATGAGGAATTTGGAATTAGCAAATACAGACTACTATATATAGAGAGATAAACAGCAAGGTCCTGATGTGTATAGCACAGTAACTTGTAACAGCCTATAACAGAAAAGAAGCAGAAAAACATATAGGTATGTCTCTGAATCGTTTTGCTACACAGCTGAATGTAACACACCGTGTAAATCTACTATACTTCAATTTAAAAGGAAGAAAAAGCTGAAATACTAGTGAAATACTAGTATTTTTGTGGATAAAACCCCTATATTTCAAACATCTACTTGCTTGGCATTATCCTGACTTTGTTCTAGCCCTGCCAAACCCCCCTTTAGGCTTTGATCTCTGCCATCAGCCTCTGGCGGCTCCTTAAACTAAGTCCCTTCAGCGTCTTCCCTCTCTCGTCTTCACCTCTCTTCCTGACCCTTCCAACCAGAAAAACAGAGCGGACGAGCATGCAGCTCCCGGAAGCTGGTCCGTCTCCCCTCCGGGTAAGGCCATCCCTCCTGCTTGGCTGGGAAGGGGTATAATCACGTCGTTGCCTATAGGTGTGACCGGAAGCTCTGCTTCAGGGAGGGGGAAGAGGAAGTGCTAAACAAATGCTGAAAACGTGGGAGCGTCAGCCGCTGAGCTGTAACCCAGACAGGAGCTGGAAGGATGGCCTCAGCACTGGGCAAGGACACGTAGCGGGCTGGAGGTTGGAGGAAGCCCAGAGCTAGTAGCTGCTTGAGACGTCAGCTCTGGAGACATCTGAAGCGTTAAATCTTGATTAAGATGAGTGACCCACTAATCCATTATGGCGGAATTATTTGCTGAGCCACTCCCTCCTTTACGCAGAGAGTTAGTACTGAGTTGAAACTCTGGGGACAAAGGTGCATCTGTTCAGATCTCATGTATCTCTGAAGATAGAGGAGGACGACAACAAATGAAGTTCCCAATGTAAGAGAGCCTTAGTGTCTGTTTCAGTGATTTTCAGAGAAGTGACTGTAAATATAAAAGTATTTAAACTGGTGTAGTTTGTTTATCCCTGATGAAAATGAACAGGAAAGCCAGATTATAGTCTCTGCTGGAAAACAAGAAGTTGTTCAAAATTCTTTTCAAAATTACTAATCAGACATGGGCTAAACTTACTATCTCCCCCAGTATTTCTCTGACTACTGAGTTAGAATGAGCAACTGGGAAAGTTTGCGTGAAAATTTTATTCTTAAAAATTATCTTAATTTTTAACTATACATAGATATTTAGATATAGACATTTGGAATTATACATAAATTTTATAATTTATGTTTAACTGATCTTTTGTAGTTCATAAACTTTATAATTAGAAATATTAAATATCCTGCTTCTCTGATTTTTAAAGAGAAGGCTTGGGGCTTCCCTGGCGTCCAGTGGCTGAGGTGGGCTCCCAGTGTAGGGGCCAGGTTTGACCCCTGGTCAGGGAGCTAGATTCGACGTGCCACGACTTAGACCCGGTTTAGCCAAATAAAATATTAAGAAAATAAAAAAGAAAAATGAAAAGGTTTAAGAATGAGGAATGATTTTTAAATAAAAACTGCTCAGTGTGATGCAGAACAGATTCCAAAATAGCAGCACTGTCGTATCGCTCCAGGACTGCGGTCACAATTCTGAATTCCCCACGTCGTTTTTAAATTTATAGAGCCTGGTGCAAACCTGATTGACATTCATTCTGCTGATATTTTTAGGTGTTTTGCACTCTTTTTCTTTACTAAGTCCTGAGTTATTGATAGCTTATTTTAGGAATAGCATTCTTCCGTGAGTTCATTTTATGACTTTAGTCCAATGTTTTTCTCCCAGATCTTTGTCTGTCACTTGTGTTACAGACTCATCTGTGTAGGCATTATTTTTCATCTAGGTAAGTTATCCTGCTCATAAACCCTATTAAATCTCATCTGTTTTCTCTCTCTATTGCTTGGTCATTAAGATCAATAGGAAGTCACGTCCTGCTTTCCACATTGTCCAGTATTGTAATACAATTGACAGTTTTAATAAGCATAGGTCAGTGATGGTGGTGGTTTAGTCACTAAATCGTGTCTTACTCTTCTGACCCCATGAACTATAGCCTGCCAGGCTCCTCTCTATCCGTGGGATTGTCCAGGCAAGAACACTGGAGTGGGTTGCCCTGCCCTTCTCCAGGGGATCTTCCTAACCCAGGGATCAAACCGAGGTCTCCAGCTTCACAGGCGGATTCTTAACCATCTAAGCCACCAGGGAAGCCCACTTACCTACCTACCTATCTATCTATAAATTTACTACTGAGTCATGTAGTATATGATGGTCAATTTTCCTTTCTTGTATAATCTTTGTTTTCCTTGGTTGATAATCAACCTTATTTTTAATTTGCCCTTTCTTTTGTAGAGGCAGAAATACTTTTATGTTTTTCCAGAGCCTCCAACATTTCTGCCACACACCTGTCGTTAAATTTATTGTATATTCAAACACAACAGTTCCTTTTTATTTCTCATAGTTTTTTTTCTGGAGTGTTTCATATTTTACTGTATTTTGAACAAAGTGTGTCTTAGACGTACTGACATCTTAGAGACTTCTCTTTCCTCTTCTCTTCTTTTGGAGTCTCCTATTTTCTAGACCGCGTGACCTCCTTTTTTTTTTTTTTGGATTACTCTCTTGTTTGGTTGGAGCATATCTTGCATTAGCTCCTGTGTAAAAGTTTGTTTTTTGGGCATACAGTTTTCAAGCTCTTGCATGGCTGAAAATGTCTTTACTAGATTGATAATTCATCTAGACTTCCAGGTTAAAAATCGTTTGCCCTCAGAATTTTGAAGACATTGTCCCTCGTCTGTTTTTCCGGCCACTTGATAGGACATGTGGGTCCCCAGCCAGGGGTTGGTGCACACCCCCTGGCGCGGAAGCACAGAGTCCTAACCACTGCACCGCCGGGGAAGCCCCGGTCCCGCTGTGTTCTGTGTTGCTGTGTTCCTGTTGACAAATCTCATACTAGTCTTATCCTTGGAAGTGGTCTGTTTTTAGTTTGCTTTTTGCCCTCTTCTAGAACTTTTACCTCCAGAAGCTTTGTCTCTGGAAGCTTTACTCTGAACCTTAATGTGTGTACCCGCTGTTTTCCGCTGTCCAATGTATTAAGCTGTGTACTTGATGAGCCACATCAGTACAAGATTTGCATTTCCTAAGTCTGAACATTTTTATTTCTTTAATATAATTTTCTTTCTCCCATTTTCTTTTTTCTTTCTAGAAAGAAAAAAGCTCTTTTTTCCTATTTCCATTTTGTTGTAGTTTCTGGGGGATGTCTTGCAGTATTTTTTAATTTTGATCTCTCCTGTGCTTAATTTTAAAAAATATTTTCATGCTCATTGACTGTCCCTTTATCAGATCATCCTGTACTTGTTTCATGAGTATAGTATCTTTTTTTTATTTCTGTGAGACTATTAATTGGTGGTTTGGTGATTTAGTCACTAAGTCATGTCTGATTCTTGTGACCCCACGGACTGTAGTCCTCCAGGCTCCTGCGTCCATAGAAGTTTTCAGGCAAGAATACTGGAGTGGGTTGCCATTTCCTTCTCCAGAGGATCTTCCCGACCCAGGGATCGAATTTGGGTCTCCTGCATTGCAGGCTGTCTGAGCCCCCAGAGAAGCCCTTACAAGAATATTAATCCCAGGAAACTTACTTTGTTACCTGGAATGCTTTTGCTTCTGCTGGGCTCCTTTTTTCTTTTTGCATGCTTTAGTCTATTTCATCCCATACTTGGTATTTAGTTTGGAGGGGCCTAGTAAGTAATACTTGTTTCCCAAATTTGGAACCAACTGAGAGATGAACTCAAGAAACACACTCATAACACGTCATTAGTTTCGTTCAGTCGCTCGGTCGTGTCCGACTCTGCGACCCCATGAATCACAGCACGACAGGCCTCCCTGTCCGTTCATTACTCTCTTCCTGGATTGAAGGGTATGACCTTTTAGAGCTATAGCGGGTTTTCTGCTGCATATACACAGAATTGAATTCATTCCCTGAATGACAGCCAGAGCTGGGCAACCACAAATAAGGCCTACTGGGACAGGGCTCTCACCACCATCCAGAGGGCAAGCATCCTGAGGATTTGCTTGCTCAGGTGGAAGTTGGAAAGGGGAGTTCTGATCAGAACTTGCCTCGTTTCTTTTCCAGACCAGGTCAGTGGGTGATGGGAGGGAGCAGGAAGCTGGAAGCATTGCTGAATCGAACTCCTTACGTGTCTGAACACGAGACCGTGAAATGCAGAGTTCCCTGTACCCTACACCCCCTTTGTTAAATGTCTGGTGATTTTTTTTCCCCTGTTCAGTTTTAACTGGGAAATTTTATGTGTCACTCCAGTGTAATATTGGCAAGCTTCAAGAGTGGTGGAGCGACTTCCCAGCGTTCTGCGGGTGAGGCCCCCCCTCAACTCCACCGCAGTGTTGGTATCTGACTCTTCTGTCCTGGGGCATTCAGTGTTTCAAAGGGGGAACCCTTCCATCTCTTCAGTGGGGCATCTGTAGCTGCTGTCGTTCTGGCCGCCGGGTGGGAAGTCTGACCTCTCAGCATGTGGGCTCTTACTTAATCTTGTAGTCTGACCCCCCAGCATCAATACCACCTTTTTGTTGTTCAGTCACTAAGTCGTGTCCGACTCTGCAACCCCAGGAACTGCAGTGTGCCAGGCTTCCTTGTCCTTCACCATCTCCCGTTCCTGATACGCTGTGGTCTGAGACTCCTTCTCTTCTGTTTCTACCCCAGAATGAGAGCAGAGTCATCTGGCGTGAGGGCTAGAGGCTGGGTCCATCCATTATCGGTCTTGTTTTTGCTCAGGGCCTTCCTGATTCGGTTGACCCTTTCTCTGCTCTGCTGACGCAGTTACCACTCCACCGTCATCTTATCCCCCAAATTTACTGAAAACTGCCGTCATTTAGTGTTTATTCTTTGGTTGTCCTTTTTCCATTCCTCAGTTGTGATTCTGAGTTTTGAGTAGGAGAGGAAATGGACGGACGTGACCAAACCGCCACGTTTAACTGAAAGTGTTGCAGGTTTTATCTTCACGTAAGCACCGACATAAAGCCATTCTTCATCCTCTGCAGTGTATTTCTGAAAACTTCTCTAAACTTTTGTTGACTGTGGCCCACCTTTTAGTGTTAACAAAGTACTCTGTTTATTTCACAAAACTGAAAACTCTTGTTACCTTCAAATGGGACTGAAAGGAAAATAGGCCTACATAGGAATGCTGACTTGCTGGAGAAATTCATTTGTTTTACTTTTGAAAGTATTTCCCCTAAAAGATAGTAGCTCAAAGGGTTTAAAATAACAGTTATATTGTTAATCATACTGATTTATTGTCTTATAGAAAGGAGAAAGTTGGCAAAGCAGTGTGAGGTAATTTCTGTGGATGAACTCAAAAGTCTGCTAACACTCTCAAGGGAACGCTTTTTAGATCATTTTGATGCTGTTATTCATAAAACAAGTCTAATAAAGACAGACAAAACCTCCAATATGTTACATGGTAAGTTTTTTGTTACTTTAAATAGTAGTCCTTTTTGTGTGTGTAGCATTTATGAGAGTTATTATAAAAACTTATAAAGTGTATTGATGAAATCAAAATCTATCACATTGTAGTAGTGATATGTTTGTGTATACAAGCATGTGTCTGTCAGTATGTTGTATTTTTCATCGTTAAGACATTTGAAATTTTCTGATGGCTGTTTTTGTTAAGCGTGTTCAGTATAATTGTTTTTGAGCGAAGGAGAAGCACTTTAAGGTAATTCCTCTTAAAACTGTTACTAAGCTGCTGGAATGGATGGGTTTCATAAGGTGAGAAAAGTAGAACATAGTAAACGTATTGTAGTTAAAACTACATGTGATGAGATGCTCCACACTTGCCATTTGTTACAGTGGGAAGTCACCAAGCTCACTGAAGGAGCAGGAGATCACTTCTGTATTAACTTGGCGTTTCTTTCTGTTTTCTCACTTTCTGTTCTGGTGATGAGCTTGCATAGAGTGAAGCTCTTCAGGAGTTAAAAAGGAAGTGTTTAACGACTGCCTGGCATTTTAAATGTGTAGGATAATTTTTTGTTGTTATTCTGTGAAAATCATTTTTATCCCATACGTTAATAAGAAAATGGCCATAGAATCAAGTTAACAATAATGTTTGTTGTGAGCCCTTTCTCTGTTTGATGCTGTGAAGGCACTTAAAGAATTAAAAATCTGGGTGGGTCCTTGACTCTCAACAGGCTTATGTTCTAGTTGGAAAACAAAATATAAGCACAGCGTCTCGTGCCATGTTTAAAGGCCAAGGCCCAGGGTTCAGACCTCAGCTGAATGTCTTTGGGCAAGTTCTTCAATCTCTCCATGCCTGTTTCCTCATGTTTCAAATGGGGATAATAATATTACCCAGTTCCTAGGGTTATTATGAGGATTAACTGAGGTGATCCCTATAAAATGATTACTTAGAGTGTAATCATCCTAGGGTTATTATGAGGATTAACTGAGGTGATCCCTATAAAATGATTACTTAGAGTGTAATCATCTCCAAAGAGCTGTGACCTGTCATTTATACTGTCGTTATCAGCATGGTTAATATCGTGCGTGCGTGCTTAGTCACCAAGTCACTCCCCTGTGGTACAGATGAGTGTTTGTCTGCACTTTAATACTTAGCCTATGGCATTTACATTTATATAGACTGTATACTCAAATTTAGTAATTTATATTGGAATATTTAGGGGAATAATTAATGTTTGCTTTTATTTAACATGGCTTGTATTCTTCTGTGCACATAGCCTGTAATTGTTCAGAACTACTAATGATTTTTTTCTTTATCCATTTTTTGAAAAGCCATGCCAGCATTATTTATAAAGCAGATTGTTTCGTCATGAAGCTTATTCTTCTATGAGATAGTCAGTATTTCACCACCCTTATTAAGAAGCAGGAACTACTATACTTGGATGGTATTTAGTTGGGGCAATCCAATATAGGCATTAAAAATATTTTTAACTATTCAAGACAAAATAGTTTAAAAGTAAAGGAAAAATGATATGCAGTTGGCTTCTGTTTTCATCTGTGATTAAATTTTCTTTTTAGTTCAAAAATTTCTTACCAAATCATTATCACTTTGTAAGACCCTAAAGTATAAAATGGGTATTTTTGTCATGGTTGACAGTTAGTCAAACAGCTAATATCCAGTAATTTTCAGTCAATTTATTAGAGTAGTATGTAATAGTTCCAAACAATGTAAAACACCAGATAGTTTTGGAATCCAATAGTACAATTAGTGATTTTGTCAGTCTTAAAACAGTTGAGATGTCCTCGTAATTAATAATGAGAATGAAGATGGCCCTCTGTCTTTAATGAGAATTGTTAACAATTGTTAACAATTAACAATTGAGATTGTCAACAATCTTAATGTGTGTTCATTGTACCATTCTGACCAAAAAGATAAGACACTCTTACATATAATACTTTATTAGTAGTAAAATAGCATTTAATGTTAGTGATTTCCTTGAAAATGAATATGTTGAAGCATCTTATATATGTGAGAATTATTTCTAAAGTAATCTCTACCCTCAAACGTCTTAAGTTATTTATGGTATTATTGTACTTTTGAGAATGAAGTAATCTTTTAAAAATATAAAGTTTTCAGGATATTGGTGCCAATTCCTCTTTCTAATGTGGAGATCACATGTTATATCCCATATATTCTCCGCAGAGTTGTCTCTTTTTCATTTAGAGCTGCTGCTGCTGCTGCTGCTAAGTCACTTCTCCGCAGAGTTGTCTCTTTTTCATTTAGAGCTAATTTCACAAAATAACAAAGTTATGCTTTCATTCCCCATGAGTCCTTGCATTGCTAATTCCGCTTCTGAATTCTAGCCCATAACTTTTATTATGAGGAGAATGTAAAATAAAGTTTAAGACTATTTTCTTTTTATCATTTCCAAAAAACTTTTCTATGCCATTTTGCGTAGTTCACGTCATCAGATACCCCTGATAAATGCCTGAGCCTGATCAGTATTGTACAGTTAACCCAGCTGGTTTTTATGTGTGTGTCTGCGTGTACGCATGTTTGTGCAGCGAAGCTCAGTGTGGTCATGCCTTTCAGCACTCACCTGTGTTTCTTTCTCTTCAGATAACAGTCCACTGGAGCCCACTTCTTCCCGCCCAGTGGGAACCAATCCTCTGGAGTGGCCAGAAAGGCATGTCCTTCAGAATTTGGAAACTTGTGAAAAAGCTAAACAAAAAATGAGGTGACATTTAAATAGCTTTATTATTTGTTATGACCTTTATTTTTTCTTAATCCTTAAATTGTGTTTATGAGATCGTAATTTATGGTCTTATTGTGAAAGATATATATGCTTACTGTAGATAGACTGTTGCAGAGTAAGGTGTCCAGGAAATGCTCTTTCCTTCCTTATTCTACTCGTCCTTTCTGGGTGTACGTAATCACAGGTAATACTTTAGTGTATGACTTCCAGACCAACTTCCATAGAAGTACAAAAGCATATGAATATGAAAGAAAAAATTTGAAAATACAGGAGTGTGTGTGTGTATGTAGTCAGTGTGTCCGACTCTTTGGGACCCCATGGACTGCGTCCCATCAGGCTCCTCTGTCCATGGGACTCTCCAGGCAAGAATACTGGAGTGGGCTGCCACTTCCTTCTCCACAGGAATGTGTAAAATAAAGTAAAAGTATTCTTTTCCTTCGAGCCATTTAAAAATGTTCCCGTTTTACATTTTTATGTTTGTATATATTAACTGTCTCTAAGAGGCAGAGTTTGTTTTTGCTTTGTGGTTTAGTGCAGAGCAGGCACTCAGTATATCATTGTTGAGTGGTGAAAGAATGGAATAAAGAAAAGGAATTTGACTCTGTTGCACTGCCCTCCCAAATATTGCATATCACATTCTTATTTTTAGCTCCTTTGCTGAGAACATTTATCATTTCAGGTCTGTCTAGTCAAAGGTATGATTTTTCCAGTAGTCATGTATGGATGTGAGAGCTGGACTCTAAAGAAAGCTGAGCACTGAAAAAATTGATGCTTTTGAACTGTGGTGTTGGAGAAGACTCTTGAGAGTCCCTTGGACTTCAAGGAGATCCAACCAGTCCATCCTAAAGGAGATCAGTCCTGAATATTCATTGGAAGGACTGATGCTGAAGCTGAAACTCCAGTGCTTTGGCCACGTGAGCAAAGAGTTGACTGATTTGAAAAGACCCTGATGGTGGGAAAGATTGAAGGCAGGAGGAGAAGGGGATGACAGAGGATGAGATGGTTGGATGGCATCACTGACTCAATAGCCATGAGTTTGAGTAAACTCTGGGAGTTGGTGATGGACAGGGAGGCCTGGCGTGCTGCAGTCCATGGGGTTGCAATGAGTCAGACACGACTGAGCAACTGAACTGAACTGATAATATTTTGTTCATAGATAGCAACAAACGTTTACTGAGTACCAACTGTGTGTTAGGCTCTCCTGTTAGAGCTTGCCTTTTGAGGGGGAGAGACAGTCAGCAGAACACAAAAGCAGATGAGTAACTACGAGACTTGCAAACCGACGCAGCGGGACTGAAGGAGAATGGTTTTATTTGTTGGCGTGGGAGGGGATGGCCGGGTGGGCGCCCTGAGGAGCTGCGCTGGAGCTGAGACCTCGTGGGTGAGTGAAGCGCGTGCAGTCACGTAGGCCCTCGCAGGTGTTCATACGGTCTTTGAATAGTAAGTGCCTTGGTAAGCTTTTCATGGATTTTCTGTCTGATGTGATCTGATTTTGCAAAATAACTTACTTTTTTGTGGTGAATAGATTGTGGGAGGAAGGTATTAGGAACAGACAGATCACTTAGGTGGCTTTTTCTGTAGGCTGAGAGGTAACTTTGACTTCTAACTAGAGTAGTAGTAGAGAACAAGTTTGGAGAATATTTTGGTGCTAAGCTAGGGAAAAAAAGAAACTTCCTGTTTTTTTTCCTGCCCCTCTTCTCTGAGGGGAGGGAGAGAGAGAGAGAGGCATCCGAGACAATTTAGGTTTCTGGCTTGAACAGCAGGTGGGTGGTGTTCTCATGGTTTGGGGAAGATGGGTGGGTTGGGGGAGAAAGATCAAGCATTCTGCTTTAGGGATGCTTTATGTGACCTGTGGATTATGCATGTGGGCACATGAGGTGGATGGAGGCAGAAATCTGGGAGTCTGTTTGGAGCTATCACTGAAAGGGTTTCTTTAATATACGCTAGTGGGTGAGATGACGTGGTGACGCTGTATGGACGAAGAGGAGGGCCTAAGCCCGTCCCCTGGGCTCTGTGGCGTTCACAGGTCAGGACGAAGAGGGCGGGCCGCCCACAGGAGAGCTTGGATGTCTTGCCCATCGATGGCAGCTCGTGTTTCCACTTCCCTTTGTGAAGGACGAGGGTAGACGTCCCTGCTTCTCTGCACCTTTTATCCTCCTTCTCTGCACCGTATGTTGTTTGCAGTAGATAGTTTTTTTCCGTGACGTCATTTTCCCCCCACTTCTCTGACTTGATGCGCTCACGTGGACTGACCCCTGTCTACCTGCACAGCTGTTGTCCTGGCATTTCTTTTCATTGCGTTTCCTGATTAGATTAGAACTGTGTTTTCTTGGATCTCATACTTTAATGAAAAGTCTGATGTGACATGGATTTTTGTTCCTTAATAGGTATTTTATTCTGTCTCTGAAACTTTTAGAATCTTCTGTTTTCCTTAATGTTCTGAAATTACATGAGGCCATCATGGTGTGCAATGTTTTGGTCTTGAGGCTTTTGCCTTTTTATTAGCTCTTGGAAATCAGTTTGGTTCAGTCGCTCAGTCATGTCCGACTCTTTGCGACCCCATGAACCGCAGAACACCAGGCCTCCCTGTCTATCACCAACTCCAGGAGTTTAGACAAACGCATGGCCATCGAGTCGGTGATGCCATCCACCATCTCATCCTCTGTCGTCCCCTTCTCCTCCTGCCCTCAATCTTTCCCAGCATCAGGGTCTTTTCCAGTGAGTCAGCTCTTCCCATCAGGTGGCCAAAGTATTGGAGTTTCAGCTTCAACATCAGTCCTGCCAATGAACACCCAGGACTGATCTCCTTTAGCTCTTGGAAATATTCTTCTATTATTTCTTTGATACTGTTTGTCCTTCTGTTTTCTTTCTTCCTTATTTGTAATTATCTGTTTTACCTAATTTTAGATGCCTCAGATTGATTTTTCAATTTATATTTGATTCTTCTTTCAATAATCCATGTCTTCGGGCTTTCTGAGTGGCTCAGTGGTGAAGAGTCGGCCAGCCAGTGCTGCTGCTGCTGCTAAGTCACTTCAGTTGTGTCCAACTCTGTGCGACCCCATAGACAGCAGCCCACCAGGCTCCGCCGTCCCTGGGATTCTCCAGGCAAGAACACTGGAGTGGGTCGCCATTTCCTTCTCCAGTGTGTGAAAGTGAAAAGTGAAAGTGAAGTCGCTCAGTCGTGTCTGACCCTTAGCGACCTCACGGACTGCAGCCCACCAGGCTCCTCCATCCATGGGATTTTCCAGGCAAGAGCACTGGGGTGGCTTGCCATTGCCTTCTCCGGCCAGCCAGTGCAGGAGACACCAATTCAGTGCCTGGTCTGGGACGATCCCATGTGCTACAGGGCACTTTGTGCCACAGCTGCTGAGCCTGTGCTTTAGAGCCTGTGAACGGCACCTGTTGAGCCCGCGTGCCACCACTGCTGAGGCCTGGGAGCCCTGGAGTCTGTGCCCCACACAGGAGGAGACATCGCTGTGAGAAACTGGCGCCTTGCAGCTGGGAAATAGCCCCCGTTCTCTGCAACTGTAGAAAAGCCCATGCAGCAGCAGGGACCTGCACAGTGAGGAGAACCAGTGACAGAGGTCTGAAGAAAGAGCCTGTAAAGAGACATGATCGTCCATCTCCCCGTCTTTTCTGCTCTGCACTCTGCTCTGTTTCCTCGACCTTTACTTTCATCTTTTCCAGTAAATTTTTGACAGCCATTAAAAGAATTCCTAATAATTCCTTTTTGTTATCTACACTTTTTTCATAGCAACCTATTCTTATTAATAATAAGAATTGAGAAGATACTCTAAGGATATTAATTTGTTAACTGGAGTTTTCTTTTGACTTGCCTTGTCTGTTCTTTAAAGGATCCCATTCCCCTTTAGGTCTGTTTCATTTGCTCCTCTGCTTTTCTCTTAGCGTAGCTCTTCAGTACCTGGTGGCCCTTGATTGTTCACAGCTGAGGACTTAGTCCTAGGCTGTTTTAGGTTGGTAGTTGCGTACATTTCCCTGCCTGCTGTCACCAGAATTTATCCTGGGAGAAGGGAGATAAAGGGCATCTGGGGGGAGGTAGCTTGGATGCCTTACTGATTGCTTAAATAAAGGGCTCTATTCTGGGAGCTTTGCCGCTGATGATAGGACAGGCACCTAGTTCTGGATCTTCAGAGCAGTTTTTCTCTTGGAGGTAAAAGCATGAGTCTAAGATGTGGTGTGGGAGGGTGTTCGAGTAGAACACCCTCTAGTAGTTCTGAAAATATATCACCTGATGGCGGCCCGTTGACACTCTGAGCTCCAGTTTAGAGTCCGCCTGTGGTTTCATGGGAGAAGAAGACATAGTCTACCTTCTCTGTAGGTTTCTTTCTAGTTCTTGTTGAGGAGTATTCTAGTTTATTCCTGAAATTCATTGAACCCTTTGGTTCACCCCTGTTCCTTCTTCCTTTTTGAGCCCTGTTATAAGCTTAGTGCCCAGTACTTCAGCATTGTGATTTTTGTTTTTTGGGTGGAGAGGTTAATGTGTATGTTTGATGCATCATCTCGAAGCAGAAGAAGCTTGTTTGTTGTTTAAGGGTAGCTCCAGTATCACCTTTCTCGTGAGACTTCTGTAAACGCTGCGCTTGAAAGACTGTGCCATTATTCTTTCATGAGGCTTTTTGACTGTGCCTCCTCTGCCGCATTCTACACTGATGTGTCTCCTTTCGCTCTCCTTCCTTCCTTTCTCCTGCTTTGAGTCACACCTGTACCCAGTCATGAACAGGGATTAGGGGGTCTATAAAGTATGATCAGGGAACTTTTTTTTAGTACCTCATGGTGATAATTGCAGAGTAAATACTCAATACATATTTGTGGACACTTCAAAATACGGGAGGATACCATTGGATTCTTGGCTGGGAACCAAAGTTACATAGTTTCATAATTTGTTTTATGTTAAAACAGATTTAGCTGAAGAATGAAAGACCATTACAGAGTGACGTTCAGAAATGATAAGAATTTTGTTTTGTCTCTTTATTTGGCTGTGAGTGAAAGTCTCTCAGTCAGGTCCGACTCTTTGTGACCCCATGCACTATACAGTCCCTGGAGTTCTCCAGGCGAGAGTCCTGGAGTGTGTAGCCTTTCCCTTCTCCAGGGGATCTTCCCAACCCAGGGGTCAAACCCAGGTGTCCCGTGCTGCAGGCGGGTTCTTCCCCAGCTGAGCCTCAGGGCAGCCCTTGTTGGCTGTGTTGGGTCTTGGTGGCGGGGTGCCGGCTCCTCGCTGGGTGCGCGGGCTTCTCGAGGTTTGTCATGCAGGCGAGGCTTGCTGTTCCGTGACATGTGGGATCTTAGTTCCCTGACCAGGGATCGGACTTCTGTACCCTTTGTTGGAAGGCAGATTCTCAATGACTGGACCACCAGGGAAGTACCAAGAATGTGGTTTTAGGCAAACTCAGTTCCTATTACGTGACCTTGTTGACTCACCTGTAAGATGGAGATGACAAGCCCAGTGCTGCTTCAAAGTTGTGAAATTTAATGAGATAATGTATGAAAAATACTTTGTAAGCTCGGAAACTAAAAAAGTTTTGTCAGTGTGTCTTGTTTTGTTTTTTTACTCAAGATGTATCTTGTTGGTATACTTTATCACAAACTGGGCTTTTAAATTTTTCTGATATTTTTGTGTCCTGGGTTCAATGTAAATGCAAAGTATGCATTTTCCCATTGCAACTGGCCTATCATATGATTGAGAGTAATATTGATTAAGATTTTGTGAGTCACTGTTAGAGAATAGCTATATAGAGTTTAAGTTTACCGCATCATGTAGTTCTTGCCCTCCTGGAGTATAGCGTTTTGAGTGTTTTCTTGTTTGACTGTTTTTATTAGGTTTATATTTTTAATTTAAAAATAAAGGGAATGAGAAGAAGGAGACACTGCTGTCTTGTGTAGAAATGTGTCTTAAGGCCCTAATGTCAACATCTTAATCGTACAGTTATCAGTAAAAACGCTTGGGTGATTAATCAGGAAATAGTTGAATTAATATAAAGTCAGGAGATTAATGTTCTGTGCAGGTATTGAAAGATTTTATTTTTGCTTTGGTGACAGTAATAGTATGATTTGTAACTCGGTGCTTGAGAAAACCTGTAGCATTCTCTGCAACTATTTTCTTCTTTCCAGTTTTTAAAAACTGTGAGCTTTTTGGGTTCATAGAGTGATAGAGTAGAATTGGTACCTAATTCAGAGTCAGGCTAGTTCTGATTCTGTCATTTTAAAAATCTTGGCACCGTGGGTCTGTAAGGCACTATTGTGTGTTAAGAATAGTGATCATTTTTTAGGCTTGGTATGATACGAACTTTACAAAGTTCTTATTTTCAGGTGTTAATTTCATTTTGAGATAAGACCTGTCCTGTCTTTTTCAAGGGAATTTGTGAGGATTAAGAATATATTGTGTGTAGTTTGCGAAGTATGAAATCCTGCATATATTTCAGGTATAATAATAATTTAGTATTTATTCATAATGTCATAATCATGGCTAGAAGAGACCTTGGAGAAATATCTGATTACCACCTCATTTCATGGTTGTGCTTTACGTGATCTTTCAAGTTTATAGAACATTGGAACATTTGGTCTCTGCCTTCAGAATTTACAATATTGTGGGGTTTTGGAACATACAAGAGAGTTTAGATTTAAATTTTATGGAATTGATGACTTCACATTAATAATGATAGTGTGATAGCGTGATAGTGATTGAATGAATGTAATCAATCATGTCAAATATAAAGAATTTAATTATGTTTATTTTAGTTAAGTAGTAACATTGTTTTGACATGATAACTACAAGTTTTCCTGTAACCTACATACAGATTTTTGAAAATATGCTTTAATTCTAAATGATTTGCAAAGATTTTACTTTTTTTCTTTCTTAAATGTGTAGATCTTCAGTTTTTTTTGTGTGTGTATTTTTCTGGTTTCTGTTCATAGCAGCTTTTCCTGACCATGGAGAATTCTAATCTGCTTTTAATAAATCTACATAATTTTTTTTTCTTCTCAGGACTGGTTCATTACCTCGTTCATCTGAACAGTTGCTGGGCCACAGAGAGGGTCCCCGGGATTCAGTCACATTATTGGATGCTAAAGAATTGCTTAAATTCTTTACCTCAGACGGATTACCAGTTGGAGATCTTCAGCCTTTACAGATTCAAAAAGGGTAAGTTATAAACTTATAACTTCCAATTACTTATTTAAGGAATCATTTTAAAGCACATTGCCTCTTACTTTTCCAGTTATATGTTTAGACCTAACATCCAATTAGACGTTCTGTGCCACTTTGACAGGATCTACAAGTTTGAGCCCCGTGTTTATCAGCTGGCCTTAATTCTCACATTTACCTTAGCCCAGTGTTCTACTGTTTGTAGTTTTGAGTATAAAGGAAACAGGAATGATAAAAACCACCTTAACATATTTCTTATAGAAGTGAGCTTCTACTTTGTAGACAGATGGTAATACTTTTTCAGAAAAATTGTAATTTGACTTGCAAAATTTTTTTAAATTCTCTTTTCTATCACTTTCTAGTTTTGACTTTACTGCTACTTAATCATGACATTGTCAGTTATGCCTAATAGTAGCAAAAAGGATAGCCTTTCAACTGAGAAGAATGGGAACGTGCAACAGAAATGCTTTTGAAACTATACCAAGTAAAACTCACTGTCAGCTTGAATAATTTACAACTAATTTGACTTCCAAGACAGCTTCCACTAAGTTACTAATTAATAAATTCTGGGTGTTACTGAGGTTAACTTAATTACAGGCAAAATCGTGATATCAAATACTTGTGAGATTTGAATATTTTGTTCACTGCCCCAGTTTCTTCTTGTTAATCCTTTTTTCTGAGAATCTGCCAAAGGACCTTAAAAATTATAGCACATTTTGATTACTTTTACAAAGCTTGTTTTGGCAAGTGCTGAATTTAAGGATTGATTTTGGAAAGAATTTATATGTGCGTGGTGACTAGAGAGACGGGCAGCGACTTAGGAGACATGACGGCCTGAGTAGGTCTGAGCTTTAATGACCTAGTGATTTAACGACGTAAAAACAGTGTGAGTTTAGAGTAATTTTCCTTTTCTTATAGCTTTGAGAGATTGATAATCCTTTCTGTAGGAATCAAGAAAGGGAAGAATTATATGTACGTTTTCATCTATTTAGTTATTGGATTCCTGTCCTTCCAAATTATTAAGCGTGAGCTGGCAGAGTCAGATGGGTTTTCCAAAACTGAATTGTGTAGGTTGTACTCTTTTTGACCAGAATGTCTTTGTAGCTGCAGTGTTGGGGGCGGGGGGTGGGTATTATTAAATCTTCCTGTAGCTTACCAGTGATTTACCGAGGGAAGTTTGATATAATTCCTTGATGTTAGTAAAGAACTATGTCATCATCAACTGTATCTTCTGTTAAAGTTGAAGGATGAGCTTTCATGGTAATGACTCAAGGACCTGTGGGCTTTTATTAACTGTTTACCGAGGAACCACCTGAAAAGCGATACTAAGCAAAGTACAGGAATGACACTTGTATATATAAAGAAAGTATTAAACATTGACAGAATACGCACTTACTAAGACGCTTCCTTTAGAAAGAACAAGGTGTGAGTAAAATTAAACAAAAATAGGTAAAGTTGCTGGGAGAGATTAAAATAAATGGAAGACAACATGGTAAGGGAAGGAAGTGCCGTGCTCGGCACCTAAATGGTTTCATATTAGAAAACTGCTCACTTGAAGGCTTGGCATTTATTAGTGTCACTGCGTGTGAGACCCTGAATGAATGTATTAGAATGTGGACCCTGGTTTTCAGGGTTCATTAGCTTGCATGTGTCTTACATTTAATATAATGACCTCAAATGCTCATCTTACAGTCTGTACGTAATATTCAGTGTCACGTGGGCAGTTTTCATTACACCAGAGCCACGGCGGGAAGTGCGATAGTGAATTATTCTTGATACTCCACTACCTACTTGTTTTTCTGTTTACCATTTGTAAGTCTTCTGAAGTCAAGTCCCTGGTGTCTCCTTCTGCCTATTACCAGTGTAAAGAAACTTGCATAATTCTCCCATCCCCACCTGTAACCTGTTCTGAGCTCCAGGAATCGTGGTGCAGTTCATCGAACAGTGCCTCCCAACCCAGGCAGAGAAGGAGGGCTCTTATTAGAATAACTCAGAAAGCTTAACCTGACCGCAGCAGCCTCCCCCGGAGGTTTTGAGGTATCCCCGCAGGCCCCGACGTGGAGGGGCTGAGCACGAGTGTTTTATGTAAGTTCACCACAGGACTAGTTCTGACACACCAGATGATTGGAAGCTGCTTTAGAAGAAGAGCTGAAATCAGCAGTTAGTCTGTGTATCCACGGACATCTAAAAGGTCACTGATTCTTAAAATGGGCGTCAAAATGACTGTGTTCCCAGGCATGGAAGAATCCGGATTCCCTGTGTGGCATAGTAGGAACTAAATACTTGTTTTGTTACTGAAGATTCGAGTTTGACTTTAATTATTCCACTGCAAGAAAAGAATTTAACTGTTAATAAATGCATAAGCAGTTTACTACACCAGGAAAAACATATGCTTCAGGAATAATGCTGCTTCTTGAATTTCCCCTACAGATCATGTTCTATTCTTGATTTAACCATTTCTCAGCATAGTTTTGTAAAATAAGTAATATTATCATATTTAGAAGCTTGGGACAGAGAAAATGTAAGTGATGAAACCCCCAGGCTTAACCTTACTTCATTTTCTTCTTTGGCTTCCTGATGTAATTCAGTTTTTAATCCCATATATTATCTAGTTATAGAGAAGGAAGTCAGACTTCCTTCTTTAGACAGTTTCTTGAACTTTCTCACCAAATAAATGCGAATGCAGAGCTTTTTGTTTCAGGGAGAAGACTCTTGTCCTGACACCGGAACTTAGTCCTCGGAAACTTCGCGGTTTACCTTTTGAAAAAGCTTCAGTGTGTCATTATCATGGAATTGAGTGAGTGCTTAATTTTCATTTCATTCTTCTGTGTGTTCTCAACGTGGCTGATCGTCTGTGACTGTGAAGCGTGACTGTAACACGCTGATAGAGGCTGAGGTAGAGAACCAAAGAGAAAATGCCAAAAAGCCTCAAAAACAAGCATCACAAACTCAAATAACCTGTCTTCTGTTGGTAAAAAAGGGATTTGTTGACGAATCAATTTTACATTTAAATGTCCTGTTATTAGTTATTGGATATTTTAGTTAGAATTATTTTGGCCCCTACTTTGTATATTGTATATAAATGTATATTTACAGTCCTGGGCACATTGATATTCTCTGGTCATTGTAAATGCTCAGAAACTATTGGATGAAAGGTATTCTCATTTGCAATTTGTTAATTGTGTGTATATTTTTATGGAATTTTAACTGACCTGTTTGAATAAAATTTCAAAGGGTTCTCTTACTTAGAATTAGAAGCATTAGCAGTTTCTGAGGTCATGTGTGCATCTACCATTTTCACTGGGACAAGAAAGGAAATGATGGAAATAATATATTTCAGGTTAAATTTGCAAGACCCTACTGATCCATGTTGCAAACTATTTCACATTCCTAAAGCAAAGCGTTATTTTGATTTTCCATAAGTGAAAATAGAAAAGGACTTGATTTACCTTGATCTCTTAGAAGCACCTTTATCAGTGAGCACGAGAGATATACTACTTTGGTTGTCTTGTAACTTGATCTTTATGTCACAAGACTTACTGATAGTTATTCACTCAGGGCCTAAAGACACAGAAGACTGTAAGACAACGATTTCGGCCCTTAAGAAACGCGCGCTCTAGCAGGGGAGAGAGAAAGACATGACGTTAGCAGGATGTAACACTGCCCAGCGCACGGAACAAGTCAATACCACAAGCAGAATTTCAGTGAGTGCATATGAAATAAGTTTGAAGGAGTGAAGAGGAATTCATCTGACCGAAAAGGCAGCATCTGTGGGAGGAATGAAAACCACACTCACAGAAAACTAACCAAACTGATCACACGGACCACAGCCTTGTCTAACTCCGTGAAACTGAACCATCCCATGTGGGGCCACCTAGGATGCCCGGGTCATGGTGGAGAGTTCTGACAGAACGTGGTCCACTGGAGAAGGGAATGGCAAACCACTTCAGTGTTCCTGCCTGGAGAACCCCGTGACAGCATGAACAAGCAAAAGGATAATGCCATTGAAAGATGAACCCCCAGGTCGGTAGGTGTCCTGTTGGAGGTGCTACTGGAGATCAGTGGAGAAATAACTCCGGAGCACAACGCGGCTGAGCCAAAGCAGAAATAGCATCCAGTTGTGGATGTGCCCGGTGATGGAAGTGAAGTCCGGTGCTGTGAAGAGCAGTATTGCAGAGGAACCTGGAACGTTAGGTCCATGAATCAAGGCAAATTGGAAGTGGTCAAACAGGAGATGGCAAGACTAAACATCGACATTCTAGGAATCAGTGAACTAAGATGGACTGGGATGGGTGAATTTAACTCATGACCATTACATCTACCACTGTGGGCAAGAATCCCTTAGAAGGTCAACAAAGAGTCTGAAATGCAGTACTAGGGTGCAGTCTCAAAAATGACAGAAGATCTCTGTTCATTTCCAAGGCAAACCATTCCATATCACAGTAGTCCAAGCCTATGCCCCAACCAGTAATGCTGAAGAAGCTGAAGTTGAACGGTTCTATGAAGACCTATAAGACTTTCTGGATCTAACACCCAAAAAAGATGTCCTTTTCATTATAGGGGACTGGACTGCAAAAGTAGGAAGTCAAGAAACACCTGGAGTAACAGGCAAATTTGGTCTTGGAGCACGGAATGAAGCAGGGCAAAGGCTAATAGAGTTTTGCCAAGAGAATGCACTGGTCATAGCAAACACCCTCTTCCAACAACACAAGAGAAGACTCTACACATGGACATCACCAGATGGTCAGTACTGAAATCAGATTGATTATATTCTTTGCAGCCGAAGAAAGAGAAGCTCTATACAGTCAGCAAAAACAAGACCAGGAGCTGACTGTGGCTCAGATCATGAACTCCTTATTGCCAAATTCAGACTGAAATTGAAGAAAGTAGGGAAAACCACTAGACCGTTCAGGTATGACCTAAACCATATCCCTTATGATCATACGGTGGAAGTGAGAAAGGGATTCAAGGGTTTGATCTGATAGAGTGCCCGAACAACTCTGGACAGAGGTGCGTGACATTGTAGAGGAGGCCGTACGAACAGCTGAGAGAAGAAGAGACGGCAAAGGAGAAAAGGAAAGATACCCATCTGAATGTCGAGTTCCAAAGAATAGCAACGAGAGGTAAGAAAGCCTTCCTCAAAGAAATACAGGAAAACAACAGAGTGGGAAAGACTAGCGATCTTTTCAAGAAAATTAGAGATACCAAGGGAACATTTCATGCAAAGATGGGCTCGATAAAGGATGGAAATGGTATGGACCTAACAGAAGCAGAAGATACTAAGAAGAGGTGGCAAGAATACACAGAAGAACTGTACAAAAAAGATCTTCATGACCCAGATAACCACGATGGTGTGATCACTCACCTAGAGCCAGACATCCTGGAATGCGAAGTCAAGTGGGCCTTAGGAACCCTCACTGTGAACAAAGCTAGTGGAGGTGATGGAATTCCAGCTGAGCTCTTTCAAATCCTGAAAGATGATGCTGTGAAAGTGCTGCAGTAAATATGCCAGCAAATTTGGAAACCTCAGCAATGGCCACTGAAAAAGGTCAGTTTTCATTCCATTCCCAAAGAAAGGCAATGCCAAAGAATGCTCAAACTACCACACAATTGCACTCATCTCACACGCTACCAAAGTAATGCTCAAAATTCTCCAGGCCAGGCTTCAACAGTATATGAACTGTGAACTTCCAGATGTTCAAGCTGGATTTAGAAAAGGCAGAGGAACCAGAGATCAAATTGCCAACATCCGTTGGATCATCAAAAAAACAAGAGAGTTCCAGAAAAACATCTACTTCAGCTTTATTGATTATGCCAATACCTTTGACTGTGTGGATCACAACAAACTGGAAAATTTTTGAAGAGATGGGAATATCAGACCATCTGACATGCCTCCTGAGAAATCTGTATGCAGGTCAGGAAGCAACAATTAGAACCAGACATGGAACAACAGACTGGTTACAAATAGGGAAAGGAGTACATCAAGGCTGTATATTGTCACCCTGCTTATTTATCTTCCGTGCAGAGTATATCATGAGGAACGCTGGGCTGAATGAAGCACAAGCTGGAATCAAGATTGCAGGAGAAATAATAATCTCAGATATGCAGATGACACCACCCTTATGGCAGAAAGCGAAAAAGAACTAAAAAACCTCTTGATGAAAGTGAAAGAGAAGAGTGAAAAAGCTCAGCATTCAGAAAACTAAGATCATGGCATCCAGTCCCATCACTTCATGGGAAATAGATGGGGAAACAGGGGAAACAGTGGGTGACTTTTTTGGGGCCATCTCCAAAATCACTGCAGATGGTGACTGCAGCCATGAAATTAAAAGATGCTTACTCCTTGGAAGGAGACTTATGACCAACGTAGACAGCATATTAAAAAGCAGAGACATTATTTTGCCAATAAAGGTCTGTCTTGTCAAGGCTGTGGTTTTTCCAGTGGTCATGTATGGATGTGAGAGTTGGAGCATAAAGAAAGCTGATCGCAGAAGAATTGATGCTTTTGAACTGTGGTGCTGGAGAAGACCCTTGAGAGTCCCTTGGTCTGCAGGGAGATCCAACCAGTCCATCCTAAAGGAGATCAGTCCTGAATATTCATTGGAAGGACTGATGCTGAAGGTAAAACTCCATTGCTTTGGCCACCTGATGCGAAGAATTGACTCATTTGAAAAGACCCTGATGCTGGGAAAGACTGAAGGCGGGAGGAGAAGGGGGCGACCGAGGATGAGATGGCTGGATGGCATCGCTCACTCAATGGACATGAGTTTGAGTGAACTCTGGGAGTTGGTGATGGACGGGGAGGCCTGGCGTGCTGCAGTCCATTGGGTCGCAGAGAGTCGGACACGACTGAGCGACTGAACTGGTGCGAGGAGTGAAGTGCAGTGGTACCGATTCTAGAGAGAGGAGATAACATGTTTGTTTCTGAATAAGACTGAGGGCGTTTACTGTACTGAGACCAGATCATTGTTGAGGCGGGAGGGAGAGTGCTCCTTGTTACTGTGGTAGCAGAGGCAACCTTTATTTTTGAAGCATGAACTCACACGCTCGGTTTGTGCCATTGAGAGAATCCCATTGTCCTTTGATAAACGGAGGTGGAGCGTTTCAAGGAAGAGATGTGAGAGGACTGAAGTGCTGCCACCGCCCTGTGAAGGAGAGTGCGGGAGCCGGCAGCACCTGAGAGCATCCGTGCCTGAGGCGGGGGGCGCACGGGGCCAGCACACAGTGAACGGCGGTTTCTGTGCCAGTCAGCCTTGTGAATGCACATGAAGGACGTAAGCGGAAACAGCAGTGAGAATCCTTTCCACCCATAAAATCATATTGGTAGCAAAGGGACATGAGCCAGCCAGCTTGGAGTCCAAATTGCTGCTACCTGTCTGGGAGGCTGATCAGTTCAGTTCAGTCGCTCAGTCGTGTCTCACTCTTTGCGACCCCATGAACCACAGCACGCCAGGCCTCCCTGTCCGTCACCAACCCCCAGAGTCCACCCAAACCCGTGTCCATTGAGTTGGTGATGCCATCCAACCATCTCATTCTCTGTCGTCCCCTTCTCCTCCTGCCCGCAATCTTTCCCAGCATCAGGGTCTTTTCTAATGAGTCAGCTCTTCGCATCAGGTGGCCAAAAGTTGGAGTTTCAGCTTCATCATCAGTCCTTCCAATGAACACCCAGGACTGGTTGGACCTCCTTGCAGTCCAAGGGACTCTCAAGAGTCTTCTCCAACATCACAGTTCAAAAGCATCAATTCTTCTGTGCTCAGCTTTCTTTATACTCCAACTCTCACATCCATACATGACCACTGGAAGAACCATAGCCTTGACTAGATGGACCTTTCTTGGCAAAATAATGTCTCTGCTTTTTAATATGCTGTCTAGGTTGATCATAACTCTCCTTCCAAGGAGTAAGCATCTTTTAATTTCATGGCTGCAGTCACCTTCTGCAGTGATTTTGGAGCCCAGAAAAATAAAGTCAGCCACTGTTTCCCCATCTATTTCCCATGAAGTGATGGGACCAGATTCCATGATCTTAGTTTTCTGAATGTTGAGCTTTAAGCCAACTTTTTCATTCTCCACTTTAACTTTCATTAGAGGCTTTTTAGTTCCTCTTCACTTTCTGCCATAAGGGTGGTGTCATCTGCATATCTGAGGTTATTGATATTTCTCCTGGCAATCTTGATTCCAGCTTGTGCTTCCTCCAGCCCAGCGTTTCTCATGATGTACTCTGCATATAAGTTAAGTAAGTATTATTTACTTAGAGAGTGATCAGTAATTTACCAAAAGCCATACAGTTTTTTATAATATCAGATTGATTACCTTTGCTCAATGATAAAATTAGTATATACACTGAAAATAATTTTGCAAGGGTACTTTTCACAGTGTTATTTCAAATAAATATTGGAAATAATGTCTAACTATAGGAGCTTGGTTCAATAAATTATAGTGCATCCATAAATAAAATTCCATGTAGCCACCAGAATAGCTAAAATTAAAGGCCGATAAGTATTGTCACACTTATTGTTCTATAAGTGTATAGAACAATCAGACCTCTCCAACTTTATTGGTGGATGTATAAAATGGTATATTTAGTTCAGAAAAGGGTCTGGCAGATTGTTATGAAACTGAACATAGCTCAAACCCTATGGCTCAGCATTTCCAATAGTCATTTTCCTAAGAGAAATGAAAATATACCACCACAGAAACACTTGTAAACGAACCCACAGAGCAGTTGTAGCCATAATAACCCAAACTGGAAATAGCCTTCTTTCCATCAGTAGGAGAATAGATCAATAAATAAACTGATGTGTGTGTATAACACAGTACTGCTAAACAGTAACGAGCAGCACGTGTACATGGAACAACGCCGAGCTTTGGTCTGTGGGGAAACAAAGAACAGTTGAAACATGAATTTGAGGAGTTTACAAGATGAAAGCCCCTTAAGCAAGTGAACAGAGCTGGATGTGACTCCGTCTCTTTAAGCTTGGGCCGCTGAGCTCAAGCTCGTGAACGTGCAGGCGAGTACAGTGACTCCAGAAACACGCTCTTTTCAAGTTCTGGTGGGAACTGTGTAGACCTGCTCAGTTCAACATAGATTACGTCTCTACTCTAAACAAAGCTGTAAGTGAAATTTTAGAGTAAATGAGAAACTGCAGAGAACACTCTCTTCTTCCGCTGCTGTGACCCTTGGGGGTCCTCGAGCTCTTCCTCTATTCAGGCTTAAGGAATATTTGGAAGAAATACATAAGCTGTTCAAGTGCAAATCAGTGTTTTCCAAAGGCAGAATGAAATCTGTCTGCTGTTGGCTCGTTTTTCACTTATTTCTGTTATCCTGGAGTGTAGGATCCCACTGATTGTAAGATGCAGCGTCTTCTTGAACAGCAAACTGCAACCCACTGTCAGACTGTGGCCGTCAGGGCCACACTTGCCTCTTGTTGCGTTGGACTTTCTTTCATCTATCCCATATGTTTGGGAGTTTTTCCAGCATTCATTGGCATTGCTCGGTGTGTGCTAGGCAGTGTCTTGTCTGTTTTGTATTGATAGGTTAGTACAGCGGTAGCTTCATTTTCTGTTAGGTATTTTTCTTTCTCTGGATACCGAAAGCGTTTGGCTATCGTTTTGCAAGAAAATATGGACGTGTACTCATCCATCTGCGAGCGAATGTTTACTTCACTGTTACCCGACGTGCGCCTGCTCCTGCTGCTCTGTTTGTTCCTTTCTTACTGGCAAAGTCAGTTCTTGTTTCAGTGCCAGATCATAGTAAAATCACTTTGAAGACATTTTAAATGGCGTAACCCTGCATACAGACAGCAGAAGAGACACAGGTGTACAGAACAGTCTTTGGGACTCTGTGGGAGAGGTGAGGGTGGGATGATTTGGGAGAATGGCATTGAAACATGTGTATTATCATATGTGAAACGAATTGCCAGTCCAGGTTCGACGCATGAAGCAGGATGCTCGGGGCTGCTGCACGGGGATGACCCAGAGGGAGGATAAGGGGAGGAGGGAGGTGGGAGGGGGGTTCAGGAAGGGGAACACATGTACACCTGGGGCGGATTCATATCAATGTATGGCAAAACCAACCAATATAATATTGTAAAATAATTAGCCTCCAATAAAAAAAATAAAGTCAACATGGCATTTAACATTCAGTTAAAGGCATGACAATGAACAGCTCTGATCAAAAGATGGTAAAACTGGAAGGAAAAAATCTGTGTCTTAGAATCAAAATCTTAGAGTAGGAAAAATTGTATTTGGAGTCAAACTGTACATTTTTTTCCTCTCAAAAATTTCCTGTAGGCTAATCAGGGATTACATTTCCTCTTGCCTACAGCTTGTCCTTAGCATTCATGGTTCTTAGTTGTATTCTAGATTGTCAGTTGCCCAGGATAGAAACAGGACTCATCAGTAATCCTTAGGGTTGCTGCTGATTTTTATTGAAATGTGTTTTATTAAACAACGGACTAGAGAAAGAATGTTAGAGAGTTGAGAGACCTAGGTTCTAGTCACTTTTCTGTCACGTTAACAATCTCAGTTTTCTCCCCTGTTAAATTCTTGGGTTATATCAGAGCTATTTCAGTCCTAGCTACACTTTAGAATCACCTGCTGCTGCTGCTGAGTCACTTCAGTCGTGTCCGACTCCGTGCAACCCCATAGACGGCAGCCCACCAGGCTCCGCCATCCCTGGGATTCTCCAGGCAAGAACACTGGAGTGGGTTGCCATTTCCTTCTCCAATGCATGAAAGCGAAAAGTGAAAGTAGCTCAGTTGTGTCCGACTCTTAGTGACCCCATGGACTGCAGCCTACCAGGCTCCTCCATCCATGGGATTTTCCAGGCAAGAGTGCTGGAGTGGCTGCCATTGCCTTCTCCGTAGAATCACCTGCTGCTGCTGCTGCTGCTGCTGCTAAGTCGCTTCAGTCGTGTCCGACTCTGTGTGACCCCATAGACGGCAGCCAACCAGGCTCCGCCGTCCCTGGGATTCTCCAGGCAAGAACACTGGAGTGGGTTGCCATTTCCTTCTCCAGTGCATGAAAGTGAAAAGTGACAGTGAAGTCGCTCAGTTGTGCCGACTCGTAGTGATCCCATGGACTGCAGCCTACCAGGCTCCTCCACCCATGGGATTCTCCAGGCAAGAGTACTGGAGTGGGCTGCCATTGCCTTCTCCAGTAGAATGACCTTGGTAGCTTTAAAAAAACAGTCCTAAGCTCCAGCCCCAGACCAGCTGAGTCCGAAACTCTGGGCACTAGCAGCTCATGAAAACTCTTCAGGTGATTCCGAAGTGCATTTGTGAGTTGACCCCTGAGTAAGGTGATCCTTATCCTTTATATGAAAGCTCGCATACTTAATTGGTCCAGGTCAGACTCTGAGGTCACCACCCGGGGTCTGATTCTGGGCTCTGCTCTCATCGTTAGCGTACCATGAGATTTGCCGTGGGAGAATAGAAACCCACTGTGATGGTGATGACAGCAGCAGCATGTATTTATTGACTGCTCTGCTGGCGGGTTCCAGGCACTGATTCTGAGTGCTGTGTCTGTACATTCATGGAATCTTCACAGCAGCGCTTTGAGGTAACTGCTGTGAATCTCATCTTGCAGAGGAGGCAGCAGTAGTGTAGATAAAATTAAGTAGTTTGGCCATGTTCACACGGCGGTGGAGGCAGACGTAAATTTGGGGAGCCTGGCTCTCTAGTATATACTCTTAGAAATCAAAATACGTGTCACCAGGGAAAGAGAAAGTCCTTAAAACCTCCTCCAGGCAATCAGATGTTGGGGTCATGATACACTCCTTAAGCATTGAACTAAAAGCTTATAGACCCAGAGTTCTGATTTAAGGAAGTTCAGAATCTACAAGAGGACAGATGACAGAGAGTCTGATGTCTGCAGTCCTGTCGCTGCATGAGGGACACTGTGAGTTTCCGTGATACATTGCACAGGGGGGCAGTGAAGGGTTCTCCAGCATCGTGTGTCTCATCGGCGACTTTCCTGATAAGCTTATCGGTTGTCCTCAACAACATGGGGACTCTAAGTCCAGAAGCACTCACTGAACAGACATCTCACTGATGCCGTAGATCAGATTTTGCCCGAAACCAGATCCACAGACAGCCAGACTTTGAAGAAAAATTTGTCAGTCAGTCTAAGGTGGAAGTGAGTTTCAAAGGGAGGTTTCAGAGTGTTCTGAGCTGTGTTTGGTGAGCCAGTTTGGAATGCCTTTATACCCTCCTAATCTTTGTGTTGAAAACAAACTTGCCCTTTCTAACGGAAGTCAGCATTTCACATCATTACGTATCAGCCGTGCTGAGGAATCAGAGGTTGGTAGAGATTTAGAAAGTATCAAAGCAGCAACTGTATTATTTTGAAAATAAACCAGAGGATTAACTTAATCTGTTGCCCAGAAACAGTCAAAGAGGAATCAGATTGTACCTCACTTAAAAAAAAATATTTTGCCATGTCATGTAGCAGATTGGAAAAACCTGAACTTGTGAGGGAAATTGGTTTTTCACTCACACCCCCAACAATTATTAGGAAGTTTCATAAGAACTTTTTAAGTAAATGTTTTGCTCTTTGCTAATGGCAGGAAATAGCCCATTGCTGCAGCAGAGTCTTTGATGTTAAAGATCTTTCTCTTGCTCAGGTACTGCTTGGATGACCGGAAGGCGTTAGAGAGAGATGGGGGATTTTCAGAGCTGCAGTCCCGTCTTATTCGTTATGAAACACAGACCACCTGCACCAGGGGGAGTTCTCCTGGACCCACCATGCTCAGCCCTCTTCCGTCTCCTGCGGTTTTGTCAGAGCCCACAAGTGTCCCTGACGGAGAAACTCTGCAAAGGGAACTTCGGACTGACTTCTGCCGAGTGAAAAGGAGATCAAAAGATGTGAACTGCCTTTACCCCCCCAAAAGGTGACGTGTGAAGTGCACACAATTAGTATCTTGATGGAAAGTGTTTTAGTCTTAGGGTAAATTTTTTTCATATTAATTGTTCATATTTTTTAAGTTGCTTTCTGTGTAGATTTTGAGTAACACTTTCATACCAGGAGTTTGTTTCTCTTGTGAACAGTTGATGATTATGCTTATAAGTTATAAAAAGAAATGACTTGGGGGAAAAACACACTCTTTCTGGCTTTATAATGCTGATCTACAGTCCAGTGGCACAACGATTGTCAGGTTTTTAACCCTTGGAACACTGGCGGTCTTGTCCATAGATAAAGCAGTTGAGTCGCTCTGTTGAAGAGAATATTGAGGGATGCAGTTTTTCTGCCTCTTTCCGCTGTCTGCTACCCGCACTGGGCCCTTGAACAAGGGGCTTCAGGATTGCGGTTTATGATTGAATCCGGGCCTCGGCAGTGAAAGCACAGAGTCCTAACCACTGGTACCATTTTAAAACAACTTGTTTCATATAAAATATAGCTTTAAAGCCTACATAATAATCCTATAAAAATGAGATTATTCTAGCTACTCTGTTTGCTAGCTAAATAAAATATCCAAATACTTGAACAAAAATTAGAAACTTATGAAATAAACTGTCTAATTTCTATTGAATTTATATATCTTTGGGACTTTTGTCAAATTTAGGTCTTTGGCACCTAAAACAAATGTTAAATTCTTATCATATGTAAGCCTTTCAAAAAGTATTAACTATCTTAAAGTGAAACTGTCAAATCTTCTTTTAAACAATTATAAGTATTAAGGACTTCCCTAGTGGTCCAGTGGTTAAGACTCCACGCTTCCTGTGCAGGGAGCACAGATTTAGTCCTGCGCTGATCTTAGCATGTCATGCAGTGTAGCAAACAATATAATCTATTAGAATACTGCTTCCCTGAAAGGAAATAACCAAATCATTGTTACAAGGACTTTGCAAATTCATGACACTTTTTCACCTGATAAAGCTAAAAAGCAAATCCATTAACATTTAGGATACTATGTTTTTTAGTAATTTTTTTATTTCTGACTGTGATTGATGTCTGTGTGTTCTAGAAAAGAGGGCAACACTGTGTCCTGTAGGTTAGCAGAATTGAAGAGTCTGAGACCCTTTCTTGGAAAAAGAAATTTAAACGTCTTAGAAAAATCGAAACAAAAGTCACTTTTGTAGTTTTATTTCTGTTTGTTTTAACAACTTGTACAGATAGTTTCATGGCTACAACCAGCATGATTGTTAGGGTTTCTTTATCAAAATTAACTTAATGGAAAAGTGTGATTACTTAACAGATGAGCACTGGGTCTGTGAACACTGCTGCCTGGAGTGCCATCTCTGGTTCTTGTGAGAAACTGTAAATTGACAGGAAGGGAGACAGTAGTATCACTTGTTGCTTCTCCTCTGAGCTGAAATCCTAGAATATTATTCATTGCCTTCTGTGTTCTCGTTTCTCATTTGAAGAGCTGAAGGAGCATCTGTGTGATGCAGCGTTGATTGCTTATTTAAGGCAGTAGTAGCAAGAAACTGCGGAGAAGGCAATGGCAACCCACTCCAGTATCTTGCCTAGAAAATCCCATGGATGGAGGAGCCTGGTGGGCTGCAGTCCGTGGGGTCGCTACTAGTTGGACACGACTAAGCGACTTCACTTTCACTTTTCACTTTCCACTTTCACACATTGGAGAAGGCAATGGCAACCCACTCCAGTGTTCTTGCCTGGAAAATCCCACGGATGGAGGAGCCTGGTGGGCTGCAGTCCGTGGGGTCGCTAAGGGTCGGACACGACTGAAGCGACTTAGCAGCAGCAGCAGCAGCAGCAGCAGCAAGAAACTGCGGAGAAGGCAATGGCAACCCACTCCAGTACTCTTGCCTAGAAAATCCCACGGATGGAGGAGCCTGGTGGGCTGCAGTCCGTGGGGTCGCTACTAGTTGGACACGACTAAGCGACTTCACTTTCACTTTTCACTTTCACACATTAGAGAAGGCAATGGCAACCCACTCCAGTGTTCTTGCCTGGAAAATCCCAGGGATGGCGGAGCCTGGTGGGCTGCCGTCTATGGGGTCACACAGAGTCGGACACGACTGAAGCGACTTAGCAGCAGCAGCAGCAAGAGACTGTGTCTGCTCTCCTGGGGTTTGCGTGTCGCCGATCATAGCTGTAGTGTTGAGGAAGGAAAATGAACGTGATTGGTGAGTCCCTTCATCTGTTTTCTGGTCTGTCTCCCTCAACAGACTTGTGAGATCTGGAAGTTCAGATTCTCTTCTTTCTCAGACGAGTGGCCATGCTCGCCATCACCACGCGGTCCCAGCCGGAAAGCTGCGGGCAGAGCAACCATTACCTGTGACGTGTCCCTCTGTTCTGAGCAGTGAAACTCCCGGAGTCACTGCCAAGGCCGGCTCAGGTCACAGAGCTGTGCGTGAATCAGAAACAGCAAGGCCCGCGAAGGAATCCCGATCACAGAAGCACACACGGGTAAAGATCTGCTTCCCGACGCCCTCAGTTCTGCACCGGAAGAAACATCTTTATTTGACTCCTTTCAGATGTTTGTCAAAAAAGTTTATCAGCGAAATTAAGTGCTCTGTAATTTACTTTAAAATAATACAAAGGAGTTCCTGGTGGCGTCTTGGTGAGGATTCCAGGCTTTCATTGCTGTGTCCCAGATTCAGTCCCTGGTTGGGAACTGAGATTCTGCCCTGTGGTGTAGCCAGAACAGTAGAAGTAATAGTTCAGTGAAAGAAGGGTAATGGGAACGTGCAGGTGGGGGTGTGAAGGAGCAGAAGGAGCCCCAGATGGATCCTCCTTATATATATATAGAACCAGCTCTTGTATATAGCTCTCATATATATATATTTATATACGTATAGAGCCAGCTCTTACACAGAGTCCTCATATATAGAGAGCCAGCTCTTACATGTAGTCCTAATGTATATATAGCCACCTCTTAATAAAGTTATCACATATATAGAGAGCCAGCTCTTACACAGAGTCCTCATAGATATAGAGCCAGCTCTTACATGTTGTCCTAATGTATATATAGCCACCTCTTATATAAAGTCATCACATATATAGAGAGCCAGCTCTTACATGTAGTCCTCATAGATATAGAGCCAGCTCTTGTATATAGTTCACATATATATTTATAATTTATATATTGTACATAAATATATTTATGTAAATGTATATAATTACAATCACATAATTATTTTGTTTATATATTAATATTTATTTATTATATATATAAATATGTGATGATTTATATATATATAACCAGCTCTTACATATAGTCCTGATATATACAGAGAGACAGAGAAAGAGAAGGATTTGTTACAAAATATTCTCTTTATAGTGTTTGAAATTTTCCATAATAAAAAAGAGGACACACCTGTATGTACATACCCCTGCTGTGCGTACCGCTCCCATTCTGATGCCGACTCAGAAGTCAGCTCATGAGCTCTCTTTGGATGCTCCAGTCCTCTCTGCCCGACAGATACCCTGTGACACGTGAGTGTGTCACTGTTTTAGGTCTCTTCTCAATGCTTTGGTCTTAACGAGCTTATCTATCTTTAGCATAGCTACATTGTTGTGTGATTTAGAGAACTCAGCTCTAAAGCTGAAATAGTATGTTTGTACCTCTTCCAAGAAATATTAGTCATATGTTCTGTTCAAGATACTGAAAGAAGTAGTTGCTGAAACCCTGAAGAAGCACAGGATTACGGAAGCGCACGAATGTTTCACTGCTTGCAGCCAGCGTCTCTTTGAGATCTCCAAGTTCTACCTAAAGGTATAGTGTCTTCTCTAATGATGGCAAAATCCAGGTCAAGTTCTAATGTTCCTATTTGACTCAAGGTAATATTAATTGAGTATTTTTTACACTGACAAATTATTGCCACATTTTTAAACGGAGATAGAAAAATTGGAGTCAAAATATTTTATGGTTGATTGTAGTTGTCATATATAGAAAACTATACCTTAACTGATACCCTCAGTGTTTCCCTAACAAGCCATTGACTTAAGTTGATAATAAGCTTCGGCTTATTTTATTTAATGTACTCAGGCAATTTTAGTATATAGTGAAGCTACCTGATGGAGTATCAAAACAACCAGTTTCTAGTTCTGGATCCACTAGTAGCTCATTGCAGGATGGACAAACCGGCCACTCAGATAACCATTTTGTGAAATTTAGGTGCTGGTAGACTCGCTCCAGCTTTCAGTTTCTGACTTGAATCACAATTTTACGTGGGTTTTTGATTAAAACTACAAATGGACCACAGATGGAACGCTTTCAGGTCCCTTGTAAAATCTCTCAAGAAAGACAGTATTGAAAGTACGAAAGCCAAGAAAAGAGAAAGGAAGAACGTAGCGGTGCTTTCATGCGTTGTTGGAGCAGGAAGCATGTGAGCAGCCTCGATGCCTGCCTGGGGCTGAGAGTCTAGACCCAGCACAGTCTCGGGCCTGCTCGGAGCCTGGGGACACCAGGTGTTGTGGAAGGTGGGGGCAGAGTGCCATGAAAAGCAGGAGTTAGAGAGAGGTCCGCAGAGTGAACGGGGAGCCTTCAACCTGCTCTGCACACCTTTCCCCACAGTGTTCGCTTTAGATGGCTGTATTACCCGTGGCTTTGCTCTCCCCCGCCCTGCGGCAGTGTGGGAAATAGTCCCTGGAGGAGAAACGCATGGGAGGCTGCAGTGAAAAGGCCAACGACCTCTTATTCACCTAGCTTATAAAGGTGCCAGTGAATAAGCTCTGCACACACAGACCTTCCAGTAAGATTTCACTGTCTTATTTTAAAATATGGCTGGACAGGGACGTCCCGGAAGCCCGGTAGCTACGACTCTGTGCTTCTGTCCCAGGGAGCACGGGTTTGATCCCTGGATGGGAACTGAGACCCCATGTGCTGTGTGCTGCAGCGGAAACAACTTTAAAATGCCTGTGTGACCGGACAACCTGGACTCAGCAGAGTTCTGAGGAAAGCATCTAACACAGCAGGTGTCAGAACACACAGGAGCTGAGGGGACGCGGGAGGAGCAGAAACCTGAAGAGAACGCCGTGAAAACTGGATGTCTTAGGAAGGAGATAATCGCATGTACAAAACAGAATGTGATGCTGTTTCCAAACGTGAGATCTCCTTAAAGTTAAAAATACAGTAAAATCACTGTGGTAGTCTACAGTGAGAGTAAGAAATTTGCCTGAAGTTAGTGTTGCTGACAAAGGTGAAGACAAACTGTTAACCCTGAGATAAGAGAATGGGGGGTTAACCTGAAAGAGCCGTTAAACCTGAGAGAAGAGAATGAGGGGTTAACCTGAAAGAGCCGTTATGCTCATAATAGATACGAGAGGAGAGAAAACCTCCAAAAATATACAAGGCATTCCAGAACCGAAGGATGCAAACCTCCTGCTGGAAAGGGCACACAGCTCGTCCCGCCTGGTGGATGGCAGCTCTACAAGCCCCGTCACTGTGGAAGGTCACATCTCCCGGAGGGAGAGAGAGCATTCCGTAAAAGTTTCCCGGGAGAGAAGTCGTTGACATAAAGATTCAAGAATAAGGTTGGCATTGGACTTTTCTAGTAGCCGCGTATGCCAAATGATAGAACGTCATCTTCACATTCTGAAGGAAAGTGATTTGCCTGGTGTTTTTATATCTGGCCCGGAAGTCAGTCTCAGGGACTCTCCGGTGGCTCAGACAGTGAGGAGCCCGCCTGCAGTGCAGGAGACCCAGTTTCAGCCCCTGGGTCGGGAAGACCCCCTGGAGAAGGGAGTGGCTGCTCTCCAGTGTTCTTGCCCGGAAAAGCCCATGGACAGCAGAGCCTGTGGGCCACAGTCCACGGGGTCGCAAAGGGTGGGACACGCCTGAGTGGCTGACACAGTAGTCAGTCAAGTGTGAAGACTCAGTAGAGACGCTTTCAGACTCAAGAGTCTGAAATGTGTTGTCACGTGTGTGAACTTTTGATGACTTTGTGAGGAGACGAAATTCAGTAGAAAAGGGACTGAATCAAGAAATAAAAGAACTCCCTAGTCTGGGAAAGGCATGTCCCAGTGGGACCAGGTCCGGGGAGCAGTGCGGCCAACTGCCGCAGGCTGCGGGAGAAGGGGCTCCAGCTTTTAAAGAATGCAGCGAAGAAAACCACAACGCAGAGATGAAAAGCTGAAGGGGGAGATGATCCGGTATCCGAGAGAGTTTGAAGAACTTGGCTGTACATTTAATCAGTCTTTTTAATCAGAGTTGTGGGGGTGGGGGCAGAGTTATGTACATGGAAAGCTAAGCAAATATAGTTCAACCACAGGATAAATAAAACATGAGATGAAAGAGAAATTATAACCGTAATATTACTTAGCTTGGGAGTAAACTTTATTTGCTTAAGTATAAAATGCAAACATTGACTATTTACTAATTAAAAAAAAAATGGTGGTGCAGCTGTTACTGAGAGGGAGCGAAGGGAGGTGGGCGGGCTCAGAGGCCTGAGTCCAGGGCGACAGCAGTCCCTGTCTGCAGGAGTCAGCGTATTATTGAGAACCATGAAGGCATAAATAAGAAACACGAGAAAGAATTGAAAGTGGCTGCTTCGATGGAGCATAACTTGGAAGCACAGCAGAGGACAGCTTTTTTGGTAATACAAGTGGATTTTTAAATTTTACGATTTAATTTGTTATAGGTCATTAATTTTTTAAAAGTCAGAGATTTCAGTTTTATGTCCGGTGTCATCCCCTCTGTGTCTGGAGTGAAACAGCCAGTAAGAAGAGAAAGGTAAAAGGCGTTCCATGTGAAAAATAAACATTGACTGAGTGTCCGTCTCCTGATAGCCGACGGTGGAGAAGGAAGCAGCAGCCGCTCCAGTGAGCTGGCCGGGAGAACTCCGTGGACGGTGGAGTCTGGGCTGCAGTCCGTGGGGTTGCAGAGTCAGACACGACTGAGCGCCTGAGCACACGTGCACGGCTGAGGACGGGCGTGGGTCTGGCCGCTGCTGTTGGGTTTATGAGCTCTTAGCAGCATGGACTTATGTACAGACGGGTGTATTTTGGTTAGAGAAGTTTGACCTTCCAGGATGGAACCAAATGATAATCTCTTACTATGATTTCTCACTCTTCACACTGATCATTGTAGAATGATTTAGTATCCTGTCAGGTTTATTTAATAATGACTTGGTCTTTGTAATTTAGTGTGCAGATTTGAAATGCTCTGTTTTGTTATGTTTAGGATCTTAAAACTTCAAGGGGTCTATTTGAAGAAATGAAGAAAACAGCAAACAGCAACGTTGTACAGGTAAACGTTCCCGTGAAAGTACATTCAGTCACGTTGCTATTTTGTTTCAGGGCGGCTAGGAGGCTGTAATATAAGCAGTGAGAATTAGTGAGTGGTCTTTTCAACCGTGTCCCTATGACCACTCATTAAAATAGTTAATAATGGACTTATGTAAGTAGGGTCTTTGGTAGTATTTAAGAGATTTCTCTGTTAACAAAAGAGCTTCTAAATTAATGTTCAGAAAGAAAAAAAAAGAACAATCCAAAGAGCTGGAAAAATTAATCCATTTTGATTAGCTGTTTTCAAAGCTTGGTTTAATTCTATTTTTAGTGATCCTTTAAAAACATATTTTCAAATAAAGGTGAGAAAATAGAGCAGTATCTTCATTTTGTCCAGTGAGAACACCACCAATTGTATTCTGTAACATAAGTTCACCAAAAAGTGTTCTTTAGCAAGGAAATAAAATGCGTGATTTTTTTTCTGGTTAAAAATCCATGATATAATATGTAAATATATATGCAAAGAAACACATACAATTTTAAAAAAATTTTTAAAGAGAAAATCCTTGGGATCACTATTCAGGCTGAGAAGTAAAACATTTCAGGAACCCTGGAAGCCCCAAAGAATCTCTTCCCCACCATATCCTACTCCATCACCTCTGGAAGTAAATGCTACATTGATTTTTTTGTGTTTGATAACCCTTTGATTTTTTTTTAAATGTAGTTGACGTATAATATTATATAGGTTACAGGTGCACAGTATAGTGACTCTCAGTGTTTGAAGGTCATACTCCACTTACAGCCATTATGAAGTTGGCTGTCTTCCCTGTGCTGTATGGTGTATCCTTGTAGCTTGTTTAATACATGATAGTTTGTGCTTTAACCTCCTCCTCCTGTATTGCCTTTCCCCCTTCCCCCTCCCCACGAGTAAAGGGTATTTTTAAGATAAAATGTATTTTTTAAGAGTGTGATGTGTTATTTTTGTCTTAAATTTTCTACCATACTCTTTTGAACAATGTACTTTTTTCTATCGCTTTTGTTTTCAAAATAATGGACCATAATCATATTTTTTCTCCCCGTAGGTGATTGAATGGGTGTTAGAAAAAGCAAGCAAGAAATAACACAGAATCATTCCCTTTGGATGATTATAAATTGGATGGATCTATTATATACCACTTCCTTCTTTAGTTTGAAAATTACAAATTTCAAACTTTATTCAAAGAATTAATGTTCCATTTCTAAGGAATTTCATAAATACCCTGTATTTATATAGTTTTGAAGTTGCTCAATGTAATTTTAGTTTGTATACTTATAGTTTTACTATATTTTAATTTTTAAAGTTAATATTTTTATGTGTGTTTAAAAATTTTACTCTTGGTTATTTAATTATTTCAATAAATAGAAAAAGATATTTCTTTACTTCTTGGTAAATGTCTCTGTTGTTGGGTAAACTGCTGAGTCTTAAGTAAGACATTGCCAGTGGCTTTTCTCACGTGTTACAACAGCTTGATTTATTGGATGACCCTTGGTTTAGAAAATATTGGCAAAAAAATTCATATACTTAGCTGTGTTCCCTTACCCCTGCCCTGGAGCTGCCACAGTTGGAGCTATTTATGTTTATTTGGGATGAAAAAAAGAGCAACAATTGTGAAAATAAGACACGGTGAGAATGACCTAAGTACCTACTCCCAGAAAAGAAAATCTTTTCCCATGACAGTAAATTTGGAAAATGTGGCAAATACTGAGGAGAATGGAAAAAATTCCAATACTGTTCTGTCTACAGGTATTTCATATTTTTAAATATTATATTTATTTTAAAAATTGCAGTCATATGTGAGTTTATGTGTATTTGTGTGTGTGATATGTATGTATATTAATTTATAACCTGCTTTTCACTTAACAACATGGTATAACAATAATATGATATAAAATGATTTTTATATCATATCATTAATAACTGCATGATTCAAATGAATCAGTTTGTTTAACCAGTCCTGCATTGTTAGGCATATGAGTTTAATATTTCCTCATTGTAAATGAAACTTAAATGAATATTTCTGGTACTTCACTGATTATTCCTTGCTCAGTCGTGTCCGACTCTTTGCGACCCCATGGACTGTACAGCCCACGGAATTCTCCAGGCCAGAATACTGAAGTGGGTAGCCTTTCCCTTCTCCAGGGGATTATTCCTTAGTATAGCTTTATCAGAGTGGAATCTGTGGGTGTCTGAGTATACTGCTTTAACTTAAGTTCAGTGCTATGCTCATACTTAATAACTTTTGTGAATGTCCCATAAAAATACTGGAAATGGCAACCCACTCCAGTGTTCTTGCCTGGAGAATCCCAGGGACAGAGGAGCCTGGCAGCTGCAGTCCACGGGATCGCAAGAGTCGGACACGAGTTAGCGACGAACCACCACCACCACCATAAAAATACTTCAGAGTAAAAAGTGACTTAGGATATTTGAGATAAATGTAAAAGCAGATTAACAGGAGCGATCTAAAAGGCCCAGAGACTTCAGGTCCATTTCTGGCACGGATTGAACTCACGGGAGAAGCTGCAGGCCGGGCCAAAGTCCAGCTGCGCATGCTGCATGCGTGTGTCCAGGAGAGGACCCTGCCGGCCGGGCCTGTCTGTAGGACACCCGTGCACGGGACCTCGAGAGGCAGACCCAAGGGAGAATAGAGCGGAGTGCAGGCCTCAGCTGTTCTGACGTTAATTCCCGTGCTGGGGATAATATCTAAAACTTCCATTCCCTGTGAGGGCCTTAGAGAACAAGGGAGCCACAGGGCCAGACTAGCTCAATCTGTTCCACAGTGATGGTACGTTTGGGAAAATTGTTGCGTACATCATCTGGAAAAGAGAAGTTGGCCTCCTTGTGGCTCAGACGGTAAAGAATCTGCTTGCAGTGCAGGAGACCCAGGTTCGATTTCTGGGTGGGCATGGCAACCCACTCCAGTGTTCCTGCCTGGAGAATCCATGGACAGCGGAGCCTGGCGGGATACAGCCCATGGGGTCGCAAAGAGTCCGACATGACTGAGTGACTCAGCACACACATACAACCTGGAAAAGAGAAGTCGGACCAAATGAACTCACGGATCTAATTAACGTTAGTTCCAGACAGAATGTTAAGTGTCAGTGAGCCATTTGTTTGCTTATTTGGCCGAAAACAATGAAGGCACAGGACAAGACAGAAGAACGCGAGGAGGGAATGTTCAGTTTTCTAGCAGCATTTTGAGGAGATACAGAAGACTTGGAACATTCTGGATTGGAAGATGTTTTCCCACTTCATCTCCAGAGGCAAAAAGTTCTCGAAGTAAGTAAGAGCCTCAAGATCAAACCAAAGGCGCAGTGATAAACGCTTCATTAAAACCTTAGAAATAATTACCGTAAACCCTTTCAGCAAGACAAAAGAACATCTATGAATCCTAAGGCTGCTGCCCTACAGCACTCTGACAGCGAAGAGGCCCTGTCTAGTGGGTGCGGTTTTCATCCGACAGACTAGACTGTGACCTCGGATACAAAGAAAGCCCATAAGTCTTATCTTTATTGGTGATGTAATTCACATATTATGAAATTCGCCCCTTATGTTATATAATCTAGTAGGTTTTAGTATATCCACAAAGTTGTGTAATCATCACCACCGTCTAATTCCCTCACATTTCCATCACCACAGTAGAAATTCCGTATCTTCGAGCAGTCATTTCTGTTCACCCCTGGCAGGCACGCGTCTCCTCTCTGTTCTCTGATTTGCCTGTTCTGGACATTGGAGAACAGGGGCTAGTACAGTGTGTGGTCTTCTGTATCCGACTTCTCTTACTTGTTTAGTCTCAGACTCTGGACTGCAGCCCGCCAGGCTCCTCTGTCCGTGGCATTTCCCAGGCAAGGATACTCTTGCCAGTCCCTCCTCCAGGGGATCTTCCTGACCCAGGGATGGAACCCACGTCTCGTCATTGGCAGGCAGAGTCTCCCATGAGGTGTTCAGGGCTCACCCGTGTTGTAGCATGAATCAGCCTGCCACTGTGTGAACCTGTCACGATGGACACTGGGCTGAGTCCCCCTTTTGGCTGTCGTGAATAATGCTACTGTGGACCTTCGTGTACAAGTTTTGGCACAAACATGTATTTTCCATTATCTTGGGTATATGCCTAGGAGTGGAACTGCTGGACTATATAGTGGCTCTGTTTAATTTTTGAGAAAATGGCAGACTGTTTTCCACAGCAACTATACCATTTGACTTTTCCATCAGCAGCTCCAATTTCTCCACCTCCTTGCTAATTCTTGTTAGTATTTATCTTTGGACAGATGGTAGGAAATGTGAGGTAATATCTTGTAGTGGCTTTGACTTTCATTTCTCTGATAGGTAATGTTGAGCATCTTTTCATGCACTTATTGGTCAGTTGGATATTTTCTTTTGGGGAAATGTCCACCAAATGGACTTTTCAGTGGGATTATTTCTCTCTTTATTGTTGAGTTGTAAGAGTTCTGTATAGTTTCTGGACCCTAGTCCCTTATCTATGATTTACACATATTTCCTCCGGTTTTCAAATAGTAAAAGACTTCTCAACCCCAGCCTGCTGTATTTATTACAAGTAACTTGAACACAAACCAAGTTCTGGTACTAAAGAGAATTTGAGTATTTGGAGCTTGGTGTATAGATAAAATCCCATGAAAATGTAGTTAAAATGAGAGTTAAAAGCCCTAAGCCCCAGGTGAAGACCCAACATGAAACTGTACACACAAAAACAGCTAGTGGCACCCCCGACCCCCCACCGATGGCACCTTTCTAGGCCAATCTTGGAGGAAGAGACTAGCAAGGTGTGTCTTTATGGGCCCATATCCCTCTGTGGCTATTAAGGAAACCACTGGTCAGCCTACCACATGCAGAGGTGAGTATTTATTTAATCCATATATAAATTTTACAGGATAGCCATAGTGCTATAAACAGAGGCACATTTTACAAACTCATGTGGTACATTCATAAATTACACCCTCACCCCAGTCCACTCCAGTCCCCTCGACAGAATATCTAATATCTGTAAAACAGGGGCCAGAAAGGCCCCACTCGTTAATTTCAGAGGACCCCTGCCCATTAAGACCACTCCTTCTGACTTCAGCCAAGAAGGGTCAACAAGCTTTCGGACAAAGCAACATGCATTTTTTTCAGCATTTCGGTGCATCAATTGATACAGTTAAATGCCTCTGCCTGAATGGTGTTTTAAATAGATTTGTTTCTCCTACTTAGTCAACATGGAAAAAAAAACTTGGTATATGTATTCCTGTTGGTTTTCTTTAAATTCCCATGGGGTGGTTTAGAGATACGTCACCACACCAAAGGGCTCACCTAATTACTCTTAACAATTTGGCAGCTTCCCTCAAAGTCTAGTACTGGACATCATTCGTTGGAGTTGGTTTGCATGTAAAAGAACAGACATTGTGAATTTAATAATTCATCGATTCAAACATGAGACAGTCGATCACGGAGGGAACTGGACAAAAACAAATCCCCCAAAATGACTCAGTTGATTTGCTTTCCGTACCCAGGTATGATCCAGATGTATGAGCTTGTGTTATTCACATCATTCATAACGCACATCAAGACAAGACTAAGATCTACAGTGTGAAGTAATAACTTGAATTCAAATTGAAGGAGAAAAGAATATTTGAATTGATTCATCATAGCCACTCTGGTATGATACAATTTAATTTTGAGGAAGAAAAATGATTTATATACGCAATTCTTAGTAAAATTTTCTATTTCTTGCTAATAACATTTTAATTCAGAAAATGCATTGATTTTATTCAAATATATTTTTCTAAAATATAAATATTTAAACTTTTATAAATGCAGAAAATGTAGTTTCTTTTGACCCCCCACCCAGTATTAATCAGTCTAAAACTCAAGTGATGAAGAAATAGTATTTGTAATTATTATCATTTTAATGTGTCTATAAATATATAATAGGATCTTTGCAACTTAATTCTGAGTAACTCACACTTCATGTAGTACTGAGCACCTTAGATTACACATTGAACTACTGGCATTAATATCTGTATTTTCATGTTATTTACAATACATAAGTATAGGCCTCTTGTATAACAACATTCCAGTGATTTTGAAAATATATCATGAAAGAGTGCATTACAATTTACAGATCCATCGAAGCTTTCTTACAACATTGGGGCTGGGACTTCACTCTTCAGCATTTTAAAATAGGAAACAAAACAAAATCAGTGTTAAAGCTGTGTTTCCCAAAGTGATTGTTTTGTTGTGTGTGTGTGTTTAAACACTAGCTTCATAAGATGTCTTAGAAAGTAGTTCTGTAGATGTGTTAGGAATGACGTGGGATCGTCCCTATGTGTTAGGATCATTTCCGCTGCAGAACTGCAGTGTGCAATAAAGTCTTTGAACAGGGCTGCAGCCATGAACTCTGGTCAGCATTTTTTAATGCTGTCTATAACACAAAGTTTTTGATTACTAACCCTTATTTCCCTCTACACAAAATACCATTCAATCAATACCCTTTGGAACGTGAATTAATGTTACTTGTATTACTCTGGGGAAACACCTATCTAAAGTAAAATGCTGATCTAAAGTAAAACTCCATAAACACATGTATCTGAGTGAACAAAATCACTTTTTAAAGCTGTCTGCATAGCTCTCTGAAAAGATACACAAATCTAACCTGGAACATTTGTCTGTGTAAACTACAGAGGAGAGAAGTGTTGCAAATACAGAAATTCTAGAGCTCATTTTCAAGATTTGAGGCAAGTGACTTTAAAATCAAATAACAGGCTGTTTTCAGTGAATGTGTTTTGAAAGATAAAAGCAAAAGTGTTATATCAATAAGACTGCTGTCTGGGACCTCCCTGGTGGGTCAGATGGTAAAGCGTCTGTCTACAATGCTGGAGACCCAGGTTCGATCCCTGGGTCAGGAAGCTCTAGAGAAGGAGATGGCAACCCACTCCAGTACTCTTGTCTGGAAAATCCCATGGACAGAGGAGCCTGGTAGGCTACAGTCCATGGGGTCGCAAATACTCGGACAGGACTGAGCGACTTCACTAAGCTGTCGAAAGTATTCTTGTAGAAAAATATCAGGTCATTATATTATTTCCCTGGAATTCCAAAGAGCTGCAAGTGCTATTCATGGGTTACAACACTGGCTCTCTCTGTAAAACCCAGCATTAAACAGAATCATATAAGGCTCTATTACTTGCTTGAAAATGCATGCATACAGCACAGGCAGAAATAAGGGCCAATACATTGCTCAGTACTCCACCGAAAACCACAAAATGGGTATAATTAGTTAACCCACCCCGTGAATTATTATATACATATATATATATCTCAAATGACCATCTTTTAAAAAAAAATCCATAATTTGCTTTCTATAAATAAAGCTCTAAGTCATGGCTCTAAAATAGCAGGCCTTGGTATGAGTGTAGTCCCAGAATTAATTCTTTCATGCAAACCAGTCTTCAGCAAAGCTTTGCAATTTAAGCAGTCTACTCTGGCTCAGAATCTACTGGCTTACAGCTAAGTATCGGATGCGTTAATTCCCACTCATCATATGCTCAGAACACTGCAGAATCCTCCTACATCATTGAAAGGTAATTCATTAAGAAAAAGTAACAGCTGTTTCATACTTAAATAAAAGGTGGCTTTCCATTTGTGTCCTTTCCTTACCAGTGGAAGTCAACTGAGAAGCAGGAAATGGGGCCCAGTAAAACGAGGGGTCCTCACTCCTGGGGTGGGGCGGGGAGGTGGAAATCGGCCGTTTCTCATCCGCTCGGCCCTGGCTTCACGGGTGAGCCGGTCGCCTAGAAACTGGTTACAAGCCGCACAGGCGGTTGCAGTAGCACATCCTCGGCTGTCATTAGCTAAGAGCTGTGCTCTGTTTCCATCAGCCCCACCTCTCTGCCCTGTTACTGAGCTAAAAAGACAGTTTCCTTCTGACAGTCCTTGCGGCGTTTTCTGAGGGTACCCCTTACAGCTGCGGAAACGGACAGAGAAGCGGACCCTGCTACGCGGGACTTGGGGTCTGAGCTGACATGCTGCATCTGGTGGTCACTGCGAATGCTGTCCGACACGACGCTGTTCTGGGGGCAGTGAAGCCTCCTTTGCTCAGAGGTCATTCGCCCCTCTGCTCAGGCCACCAACCCCAGTCTTGTAATCTTAGCTGACAGGAAGGAATGAATGATGAAAACAATCGGCTTGGGGCAGGAGTGAAGGTCCAGTTGCTGGAATTTAAAAAGAAGAAAACATGAAAAATTTTAAATGAATGCTTGACACAAAATAGTGATTTACACATCAAACAGATCCAGGCACTTCCTGCTTTTAAGTGTTAACTGGAGCAACTGTTTTTGAATCCTTGCCCCCCAGTGAGATTTTTTAAAAAATCCAACTCTTTGAACTTACTCCTTACATCTCGTCTATTTCCCAAAATAAGTTCTGTGAAATTCACACATACCAATAGTGCATGTATCAGTGCCGCCCTCCTTGACTGTCTAAACCTTTTATTTTTGGTATCACGATTATTTATGTTGGATTCGGTATAGAACAGCGTGAGGCAGTGCTAAATCTCCCATCATAGATTTGAGTCCTGGTTCTAACACTTTTCAGGTGTGTACATAAACTTGGACAATTCGTTTAAAATTATTCTCAGTCTAACCTAACTTACAGGGTGGAGTATTAAAATGAGATACTGCAGGCGAAAATCCCTTACAAACCAGAAAATACAGAAGCTCTATGACAGCAGCCGCATCCTCGCAGCTCATGGCGTTGTGAGCAGCTGCAGCACCGTCTGCGGAGGCTCCTTCTGAAGGCTTGTTTTCCCCGTGTCCCTACAGAGCTGGCACGAGGTCAGAGCCGAACAGGCTGAGTTTTCATCACCTGACCTAGTTCAAGAGCACTGTTGGTTCTGATTCTTTTTTTTAATCTCGTTTTTTATTTTTTTTATTGAAGTATAGTTGATTACAGTGTTGTTAATTCCTGTTGTACAACAAAGTGATTTGGCTATACATATACGTACATTCTTTCTTAAATATTCTTTTCTAAGATGGTTTATCGTAGGATATTTTTGTAACAGGGATAACTGTTTTACAGGGCTGTGTGAGTTTCTGCTGTGCCTCTGTGTGAATCAGCCGTAAGCACACAGACATCCCTCCCACCCCTCTAGGGCGCCACAGCACCTGGCCGGGCCCCCGTGCCTTCCAGCGCTGTACCACGAGCTGTCTGTTTGCCCACAGCAGTGCATACACCAGGGCTGCTCTCCCAGCTCATCCGCCTTACCCCTAGCTCTGTTCTGATGCTGGAGAATAACAACCTGACCAAGTAGCACCCGGCAAAGTTAAGTTGTACTTAGCATGAACCAGGCGCCGTGTGAATACTTGCTGCACGTTATCTCAGTTAATTCTCAAAGAATCCCTCTGGGATAGCTACTCTTACTATCTCCATGTCTTAAGTGCAAAACTAAGATTTGGTGAAGTTTAAAGCCTTCTGTGGAGAAGGCAATGGCAAGCCACTCCAGTACTCTTGCCTAGAAAATCCCATGGATGGAGGAGCCTGGTAGGCTGCAGTCCGTGGGGTCGCTAAGGGTCGGACACGACTGAGCGACTTCACTTTCACTTTTCACCTTCACACATTGGAGAAGGAAATGGCAACCCACTCCAGTGTCCTTGCCTGAAGAATCCCAGGGATGGGGGAGCCTGGTGGGCTTCCATCTATGGGGTCACACAGAGTCGGACACGACTGAAGTGACTTAGCAGCAGCAGCAAAGCCTTCTGAGACCATACAGCTTACGGTAAAGAGAAAGCATGGGCTCAGATGCAGGCCTATCTGATGCCAGACTCTGGGCCTAACCACCATCCTCTCTCTTGTTTTTTGGTGGCACTGGGTGTTTCCTGCAGCGCTGTGTTTGTGTGCTCAGCTCTCCTCTAGTTTGCGGTGAGCAGGGGCTCCTCTTATTTCAGAACACGGGCTCTGGAGCAAGTGGGCTTCATTGTCCTGTGGGATCTTAATTTCCAGACCAGGGATCGAACCTGTGTCCTCTGCATTGGCAGGCGGATTCTTAACCACTGGGCCGCCAGGGAAATCCACTTAACTACCATATTCGCTTTTACTAACACAGAACGTAACTTTTCAAACTAACCTTAAAGATGACCTACTTCAGTCCCTGTGTTTTACAGATGGGGAGACTCGGAGCCAAAGAAATAAGAGGCCTTGCCCAGGACACATGATGAGTTAGTTCCAGACTCAGAAAGACAGCAGAGGCCTCTTGGCCCTCAGTTTACTGAATTTTCCACCACCAGTCTCTGCTCCCTTCCCTAGCACCTGCCTCTAGGGGTTGCTTAGCTAGATCCTGGGGAGGGTGTGTAAAAAACTGAGCTTCTCAGACTAATATATCGACAGCAGAAAAATCAGTCCTTCCTAAGTCTTTTCAAGTCAGGTCACAAGTCAGCCCACGGGGCGCAGAGTCGGACATGGCTGAGTGACTCAACACTCACAGGTACTCTTTCCTTAAGTTTTAGTTATTTATTTTGACTGCACTGCGTCTCAGTTGCGGAGTGTGGGCTTAAATGCTCTTTTAAGTGTGGCCTTTCCTTCTGAGAGACAGGAGTGGGGGTGGGAGGGGGTGCAGGCGTGCTCAGTCATGTCCGACTCTGTGTGACCCCGTGGATTGCAGCCCACCAGGCTCCTCTGTCTGTGGGATTCTCCAGGCAGGAACACTGGAGAGGGTTGCCATGCCCTCCTCCAGAGGATCTTCCCAACCCAGGGATTGAATCCCCGTCTCCTGCAGCTCTTGCACTTCAGGCAGATTCTTTACCACTGAGCCACCAGGGAAGCCCCGGGGGCAGGGAATGGCTGTGCAAGCCTAATAGCTGAGTTACAATGACTAGATCTTAGTTTTAGAGATTTGTCTCTGCATCTTATACACCCCGCCATTCAGGTTATCAAGTATGAGTCAGCAAATACGCTGACTCAGCCAGTGACCAGGAAGGGCCTACACTGAGGCCGGCTCCCGAATCAAAGTCCGTCTTTGCTGCTCCACACTCCACAGCGTAAAGGAGATGCTCTGTCTTCCTGAGAACACCCGTGCTAGAAAGTGGAAGAGTGTGTGACTTCCACCCTTCAGAGGAACTAGAGTAACATATTTTTTCATTATGGTAGTCGGTCACGATCGCAGGAGATTGTGATTTTAGACACATGGGCCATCTGCAATGACAGAAGAAGTAGAGATGTCGCCCTGACTGACAAAGTGGCTGGTTTTGCTGGACGCCTCCTGAAGGAGCTCACGGTTCCCGGTCCTCGCCTGGTCCTCTCTCTGCGCGGAGGAGCTGACCAGCACTGTTGGGTTTCCTGGCTGCCCCTTCCCCTCTGGGCTCTTCACCGTCTCCTCGCCTGAGACCTCGGAGACCACGGGCAGGACCAGCGTTTTACATCTGTGTATTCCTGACACCTCGCACTACGCCCAGTTTAGATGAGATGCTTTTAAACAATGAATGGTACATTTTGATGGTAGGGAGGCCCTCTTTGAGAAGAATTTAATGCTGACTATATATAAAGGATCCTTTCCTTTGATTCAAATATTTCTGTAATATTCAAATAAGACCAAAGTAAAGGACTGAAAAAACTGGATGCCATCACTGTTTTTCAAGGATCCATTAAGACATGAACCTGTAAACACTTTGTTAATAATCAAGTGCTACATAAATATAAGGCTGTATTATGTTTGCGAGCCAGCATGGGTGAGTTGCATAAGGAGATACACGGAATCACACTGTCTCAAGAAAAGCGCACTTACAAGCTCTCCGTCTTTGCCTCCAAAATCTAAATACAGCATCCTGATTCCATCGTCCGAAGACGTTTTCAGCTTTTCATAAGGAGCCTGTATGATTGTCTTGGGGAAGGCGCCCTCCTGTGGTTCAGTGGTAATCGAAAATCCATTCTCATAATGTATGGTCAGTCGGCACTCCTGGTTTTTGTAGGTGCAAGCTGAGAGGCAGACAGAGAAGGGTGAGTGAGGAGCAGTGGGAGTCCGTCCCTTCTCCCCGGCCCTAACCTAGTCTCCCACCCCCGGGTCCAGCCACAAAGCTACTTCCTAAAGGTAAAAATTAGTAATGTGCATGAACGTGTTCTCTTTAGATTGATTATGACATCGTCACTTAACTTGTCCCATGAAATGAAGGGAAACAAACAGGAAGAAATTCCTTTTGCTGCGATTTACTGCATTTTATCTGGGCTGCCCTAATGTAACCATCTGATTTGTATCTAGGGAGACATGTTCCAATGGCCTCGTCTCAAGCTGGAAAAAAAAAGACACTAAAAAACACATTTATGTGGCTGCACTGGGTCTCAGTTGCGGCACGAGGGACCGTCTCTAGTCGGAGGGCTTCTCTCTGTCTGGCGTGTGGACTCAGTTGCCCCCAGGGATGTGGGGTCTCAGTTCCCCAACCAGGGATGGAACCCGAGTCCCCTGCACTGGAGGGCAGATTCTCAGCCCCTCAACCACCAGAGAAGTCCCTGACATTTTCGGTTTAGAGGAAGCTACCTCTGATCATTGTCTTCATCATCATACAGACACACACACACACACACAATCTATAAATGAACCAATCATCAATCAATCAATGAAGCACCTATCACCCGATGAAAGAAGCAATCACTCCCCCAGTGACGTTACCCAAGTTAACAAAAACACATGTAAGAAGCTGGGAGTGAGCTGTTAAAAAACAACCTGAGTTTCAATTTTAAAAAGTCAAAGCTCCTTTTATAAACAGAAAGGAGAGCTCTTTGAATTTCCTGATGATCTGATCATCGTGGGTCCTGGAAAAGCGGCTGCTGCAGATCATGGTGCGATGGGGCAGCTTCTACAAAGGAGCCGCGTCCCCGCCGCCCAGGGTACAGTCAGCCTCGGCTGCTGTCCACAGGTGCCCTTATTCCAGAGAACAAAAGGAAAACCTTTCCATCAGGTTAGGCGCCAGCAGTTACCTGTGGTCCACGCTGCGTTTAGGAAGAGACCAGCCCTTTCTGATTAAGAGCAGGGGGCCTGCCTCCCGATTCCAAGTTTCTGTTCGGAAGATCTGTGAGTGTTAAAACCCTTCACCAAAGCATTCTGAAGGGAATTTCCTGGCAGTCTGATGGTTAGGACTCCTGTCAGACGCAGGGTTCGATTCTTGGTGGGGGAACTAAGATCCCTCAAAATGCACAGCCCCCAAAAGTAAAGCAGAGAGTTCTGGGAAAGGTGATCAAGGAGCAGATTGGATTTTTTTTTTTTTTTCCTTACAAAACACCACATTTAACAGACCCTGGTAACTCAACTGGCTCTGGCCTTCATATACATCTGAAAGCTCTTTAGGGAAACCAAGACCCTTGTTTCTGAGAAAGGCGTAAAGATGAAGGCAGTATTGATTACTCCACACCATCACTAACTCAGCTTTATAAACCTAAGTGAGTTTCACCCTATCGCACTTGGGAAGCTTAGTACGAGAAGTGAGAAGAGCAGAGCTCAGAGAGGTGAGCACGTCCAACCCGGTGGTTCCGACACAGGATCCAGCCCTTCCCTCCCCCGTCGGTCTCCCATGCGGAGGGGCGGGACAGGGATCCCGGCAGAGAGACGCTCTGGGTCGTACTGGGGTGGGGCCTCAGAGTTCGTGGGGGGGCTGGGGGGGGGCGGATACACAGGCTGTCTCTCTGCTCTCAGAATGAAGAGGCTTTTAACCGGTTAGAATACATGCTCTTTCCTTCCAAGGGCCGCAGCCATCTTTCAACCTGTAACTAAGGGCTGACATTTTCCGAAGACGTCTTCTCTAATAGAGCTGGGAGTCCTGGGCAGAGGCCCTGGACGACTCCCACATAATCCTCTCGGGGGCCCTGGACCCCCCACCGCCCGTCCCATTCACAGATGACCAGCCCGCAACACGGAGGCAGCACAGCTGGAGTGATGCTTCCCAGCTTTTTATGTTTGTTTTAATGGAGTATGACTGCTTTACAGGATTTTCTGCTGTACAATGAAGTGAATCAGTTACACATACACATACCCCCTCCCTCTGAGACCTTCCTCCAACCCCCAAACCCCATCCCACCCCCGAGGTGACTGCAGGGCACCGAGCTGAGCTCCCTGCACCAGAGCAGGCTCTCAGCCGCTCCGTTGTGCACACAGTCGTGCGTGTGTGCGCGTGCGCATGTCAGAGCCGCTCTCCCGTTAGTTCCCACCCCTGCCGTGTCCACACCGACATTCTCCGCGTGTGTGTCTGTCCCGCCCTGCGCACAGGTTCATCCATACATGGCTTCCCGTTTTGAATCTTCCTTTCTTACCCAGTTGAACGTTGTGGAGTGTGGGCAACTGGGCTCTAAACGTGTTTTTCCCCTTTCCTCTATGTTTGAACTTTAAAGCTATGCCACTGGATGGTCTAATTAACTGATCAAGATTCCTTTTAATTCTAATTGACCTAAAGTGGTATGTGTGGCCTTTAGGTAATGGAATCGGTTATCTGAAGGCGCTCTTAATCTACACAGGATAAACGGAACGCATTATCAAGCTAACTGAGGCTCTGATGAAAACGCCAGCCCCCCTCCCAGCTCCCTGCAGGCATCTTTGCTCTGAAACTGGGCTTCGGTCATTTCCATAAGTCTTCTCTCCCACCACTCGGCTAGCTCACTCCGCACAATTCTTCGTTGTTTTCCTTGGGCTGGTTGATCAACAGCCTCACCGTTTTTCTGTCAAAGTAGATTTGAGCTTATAGACAGAAGAATTTTATGAAATGTGTGGGCCGTAAACTAAACCAACCCCCTTTGGCCACTTTATTCTTTCCTGGAACACTCCTGATCGTTGCTAGGAGTCTGGACTTCTTGATCATACATACAACTTCAGAAAATTGCGTTTTCAGGTGACTTGAGCCTTTACCAACTCTCAGGTTCAAAACTCTCATTTTGCTTGCCATTACAGAATACGGATCAAAAACAGAAACTTCAGTGACACATCAAGAAACGTTTTCAAAAATGCTGGAAAATACTGGGAGTACTAACCATCTTTAGGATAGCTTTTAAAAATAACTTTATTTATTTATTTCTGGCTGTGCTGAGTCTTCGCTGCCATGCAGGCTTTTCTCCAGTTGCGGTGAGCAGGGCTCCTCCACCTGGCAGCATGCAGGATTCTCATCGCTGGGGCTTCTCCTCCTGGCAGCTTGTGGGCTTCTCATCGCAGGGTGTCTCTTGTTGCTGAGCACAGGCTTGCGGGCACCTGGGTCTCAGTAGGTGCAGCCAGAGGCTCAGGACTGTGGCCCCCAGACTCCAGAGCACGGGCTGAGGAATTGCAGTGCGTGGGCCCAGTTGCTCCTTGGCATATGGAATCTTCCCGGACCAGGGATGGAACCCGTGTCTCCTGTATTGGCAGGTAGATTCTTCACCACTGAGCCACCAGGGAGGCCCCAGGGTCATTTTTAAAAGACGTTGATCATCTCAGAGATGTTACGGTAGAAATTCTACAAAATATGTGGTTTTACATGTTTGCACAAATGAAGGAAATGTGGAGAACCCGCTACATGTTGATATGTATCCCATCTTTTGTTTACTTTTAAGTTCCTCTCACAGGCTAGTAAAGTCATGCTCAATATTCTCCAAGCCAGGCTTCAGCAATACATGAACTGTGAACTTCAGATGTTCCCGCTGGTTTTAGAAAAGGCAGAAGAACCAGAGATCAAATTGCCAATATCCCCTGGATCATCGAAAAGGCAAGAGAGTTCCAGAAAAACATCTACTTTTGCTTTATTGACTATGCCAAAGCCTTTGACTGTGTGGATCACAATAAACTGTGAAAATTCTGAAAGAGATGGGAATACGAGACCACCTGACCTGCCTCTTGAGAAACCTGTATGCAGGTCAGGAAGCAACAGTTAGAACTGGACATGGAACAACAGATTGGTTCCAAATTGGGAAAGGAGTACGTCAAGGCTGTATACTGTCACCCTGCTTATTTAACTTATATGCAGAGTACATCATGAGAAACGCTGGGCTGGATGAAGCACAAGCTGGAATCAAGATTGCCGGGAGAAATATCAATAACCTCAGATATGTAGATGATGCCACACTTATGGCAGAAAGTGAAGAAGAACTAAAAAGCCTCTTGATGAAAGTAAAAGAGGAGAGTGAAAAAGTTGGCTTAAAGCTCAACATTCAGAAAACTAAGATCATGGCATCCAGTCCCATGACTTCATTGCAAATAGAAACAGCAGAAATAGTGACATACTTTATTTTTTGGGACTCCAATATCACTGCAGATGAAATAAAAAGACGCTTACTCCTTTGATGAAAAGTTATGACCAACCTAGATAGCATATTAAAAAGCAGAGACATTACTTTGCCAACAAAGGTCCGTCTAGTCAAGGACACGGTTTTTCCAGTAGTCATGTATGGACGTAAGAGTTGGATTATAAAGAAAGCTGAGTGCTGAAGAATTGATGCTTTTGAACTGTGGTGTTGGAGAAGACTCCTGAGAGTCCCTTGGACTGCAAGGAGATCCAACCAGTCCATTCTGAAGGAGATCAGTCCCGGGTGTTCATTGGAAGGACTGATGCTAAAGCTGAAACTCCAATACTTCGGCCACCTGATGCAGAGCCGACTCATTTGAAAAGACCCTGATGCTGGGAAAGATTGAGGGCAGGAGGAGAAGGGAACGACAAAGGATGAGATGGTTGGATGGCATCACCAACTCAATGGACATGAGTTTGGGTGGACTCTGGGAGTTGGTGATTGACAGGGAGGCCTGGCGTGCTGCGGCTCATGGGGTCTCAAAGAGTTGAGCGACTGAACTGAACTGAAAGTCGTATGTATTCAGTTGTGTATCTCTGGCCTCACTGGCCCTTCTTTGCTGCGTGCGGGCCTTCTCTAGTTGCGAGAGTGGGCGCTTCTCTCCAGCTTCAGTGCACGGGCGCCCCCTGCGGGCTCCTCTTGTGCGCGCAGGCTCCCGCGCTCGCAGCCTTCCGCAGTGGCAGCCCTCAGGCCCTGGCGCACGTGGGTTCAGAGGCTGCGGCACTCCGGCTTAGCTGCTTGACAGCATGTGGGATCTTCCCAGCACAGGGTTCAAACCCGCAGGTGGATTATTTCCCCGTACCAGCGGGAAAGTCCAACATGTGGCCCACGTTCTAGAATACTCTTGGGTGCGGAGGAAGCGGCACCCTAGTGCAGTACCGCTCAGAGTGGTCCAGGACCGGCAGCGTCGGGACCGCCTGGGGTCTCATTGGATGCGAATTCTCAGGCCCCAGCCCAGAACGCTGAGCCAGCGTCGCCAGGGATGAGCATCTGAGTCTGAGTCTTCTGAGGGGAAAACTGTAAACCCTGCTGCTGTTTCAGTGTGACTGAAGTCCGGAAGTACTATACGTAAGCGGTCTTGTGGGAAAATCCTAGTCATACAGAGCAGGGTTACACCATAGGGCTTTCTGCCATGATGGAAATGTTCTAGATTTGCACTGTCCAACATGGTAGAAATGACAGCTGACTAGCCAAGTTATTCACTTTTTCTGCAGGAAGATGAAATAAGAGTTTTTCATAGTCAAACCCCTAGGTTGCATTTTAGTAGATCATTACTGCTGCTGCTGCTGCGTCACTTCAGTCGTGTCCGACTCTGTGTGACCCCACAGACGGAAGGAAGCCCACCAGGTTCCCCCTTCCCTGGGATTCTCCAGGCAAGAACACTGGAGTGGGTTGCCATTTCCTTCTCCAAGAGCATTACTAAATGTACTAATAATGTCCAGTAAAAATCACTCGTGAAGATCCCTTTAATCTCCCATGAAGTGTAGTTCTCTTCCATGTCTCAAGAAGTCTGGCATCACTGCTCTTTTTTAAGCTTTTTAAAAAGTGTTTAATTAATTAATTAATTTTTGGCTGAGCTGGGTCTTCATCGCTACTCTTGGGCTTTCTCTAGTTGTGGGGAGGGGGGACTACTCTCTTGGTCCCATTTTAGTAGGGCATTACTAGTGCCTTAATTTAGAAGAATTTGAAATTTATCTCCTCTGGAATTTAAGTAAGTACCCCCAAAGGAGCAGTAATGGAGCCTATGTTGTGGCCATGATGCAGTGGAGGGTGCCCCCTCCCCAGAAGGTTGTGACGTCCCCAGCCCGAGCGCGCACCTGTGCTGATCTCCGCAGTGAGCTCCGCTGAGTCGTGGCACCCCTGTACTATGCTCCGTGTCCAGTGTGAGAGGTCCCTGCTGACCTCGGCCCTGAAGAGATGTGTTTCAATCCCCTGCTGGGTGCCAGTTCGCGTTGCAAAAGACAGATCCACACCGGCCTGGGGTGATCCTTTTCCTGGACCGGAATGGACCAGCCTGTTGAGAAGAAGAGAGAAATGATCAAAATGGAAGCTACTGTACCCACCTGACAGGGCACTTGAGAAAAAGCTCCAGCCGGTGATTTGCTTGATTGCTCTCACTTTTCTGATCTGGAAGCCGAAGATCCAGGATACCCCAATGTTCACAGTGGTTTTCTGCCCCCTTCTCACTCAGTTCCGCCCCCCCCCAGTGGTAGAGGGAGATGAATACAGCGGCCGGGAGCGGGGCATCGTCAACTATGCAGACACTTAGACAAAAAAGGAAGATACGGAAAGGACTGAGAAAGCAATTTTAAACAGTGTGTAACCCCCCGCCCCCGCCCCGCCACTGCCGTTACATACACATGAGCCGGGGCAAGCCTGAGGCGAGAAAGGAAATCTGCTGTTTGCTGAGTTGGATTTAGCGCCCCCCGCAACCCCCCCCGCCCCCCACCGCGCACACACCCTTTTTCTTGTACTCTGGAGCATCTGGCTGCAGAGAATGCACTTCTGGGTGTGCATTTCTCATGCACTCAGCCTCCAAATGCAAGCAGACAACCACAGGACTCAGCTAAAGAAGTAGCAATCTGTGTGTCTGTGTAAAGCTTGAAAAAGAGGGCTTCCCTGGTGGTCTGGTGGTTAAGAATCCACCTTGCAATGCAGGGGACACCAATTCCATCCGTAGTCCAGGAAGATCCCATATGCCTCGGGGCAACTAAGCCTGTGGGCCACACCATGGAGGCCTAGAGCCGGTCCTCCACAAGGAGAGAAGCCCCACAGCAGAAGCGTGAGCGCAGCAACGAGAGAGCAGTTCCCACTCGCTGCACCCAGAGAGCACCCCAGAGCAGCAACGGAGTCCCAACACAGCCAAAATAAAAATGAGTCATTAAATAAAAATGTTTGAAAAGCTTGAAGAAGCACAGTGATGCTGAACTTCTTCAAAGATGGAAGAGAACTGCACTTAATGGGAGATTAAAGTGATTTTCAAGAGTGATTTTCACTGGATACGCTGACTTTAGCACATACACCCAGCATAAAACGTGACTCCCACGGTCCATCCTTTCTAACAGGCTGGGGGAAGCAAGGAAGCTGGTCTCGGTGCCGCCTTCTGAGCAGGGCTGGCTCCTCCTCATCACTCGCCCCGTTTAAACACTCTGCTTCTCTTATGCTTGCTCCTTCTCCTCCATATCCAACCTCCTTTTGGGAGAGGCTCTTGTATCATTAACTTGCAGGAGAGCATGAGTACCATGTAGGAAATGTCACTTGTCTCCAGGACATTTGCATTTTCAGCCTTTTCTTTCAATACAGAAAGAAACAGTTCATCGGTTGCTAGTGGAATTCCAGGTGCTATTCACTTGGTGGATGGGAGAGTTATTTTCTCAGGCAAAGGGCTTGTTACCTGTAGATTAAAAGTTGTACAGAAGAAATCCAAAAGCTTATTTTCTCTTGCAAGTTTAAATACTGTAGACCAAAATTATCAGTGAAATAAAGCCCACTGCATTCCTAGCGACAAGCTCCTATAATTCTGAGGAGCTCTCTTTTACTTACAAAGTTGAAATTCGGTGGGAGGGGTGGTTTGCAATGCTGACTTGAAGAAAACGGTTAACTGAAAAGGGCTTTTGATTGTACAGTTCTCTGAAGATAGAGAAGGTACGAACGATAACAAGAGTTGGCAGGAAAGTGGAGAATGGAGAGCCCTTGCACACTGTTGGTGGTTACGTGAACTCGTGCAGGCCACTACGGAAAAGAGCAGAACGGTCCTCAAAATATCAAAATTAGCACTACCCAAGGGCCCAGCAGTGCCACTTCTGAGAATATATCTGAAGGAAGCGAAATCAATATCTGAAAGAAGTATCTGCACCCCCAAGTTCACCGCAGCACTATTTATAATCGCCAAGCCATGGGAGCAACCCGAGTGCCCATCTGTGGATGAATCGATAAAGAAGATGTGATGCATATATTCATAAGGTAATATTATCCTGACTTCAACCAAAAAGGAAATTCTGCCGTTTGCAACTTTATGGGTGAATCTGGAAGCATTACGCCAACTGAAATAAGGCAGACAGAGAGAGATGCTATATGACGTCACTTATGTGCGATCTTAGAAAAAGTCAAGCTTGCAGCAGCAGCGAGCAGAGCTGTTACCGACGCGGCTGCTTAGCCTCCCCCAGCCAACAGAAGTCCAGTTGACAAGAATTCAGGCACGGCTTTACTGGGGTCCCTGCTGCAGCAGCGGGGAAATCCTGACGTGGGGTGAGGGGAGGGCTGCGTCCAAGGCTGGGCCAGGGGTGGCTTCGCTGTTTCGCCCTCCTCAGAGGCGCCCTGAGCCGGCAGCGTGCGCAGTGCCCTGGCTTTCAAAGGTGGCAGCTGGGTTTTTTGACCTCTTTGTGTATTTGGGGTCCAGAATTTGCCCCAATTGTACGTGCACACAGCTGTTTTCAGTCCCAGTTTCTTTGCATTTTGTCACTCGAGGAGAAGTTTGTCCAGAGGCACCCACTGCCGCTCCGCAGCGAAGGGCCGGGGGCCGCCCGCCTCTGAACGACGGCTGCTGAGGCTGGGAGAAATGGGGTCTCGCTGGTCAACGGCTGCAGATTTTTAGTTATGAGATGAATTTGTTCTGAGGACCTAATGAATAGCATGGTGATAATTTTGTAGACTTGAAATTTGCTAAAAAAATTTGCCAAAAAAAAAAAAAAAGATAACGATGTGAGGTGATGGCTGCATTAACCTGATGCGGTAATCATTTCACAATGAGTACGGACAGGAAATCGTCACGGGCTACGTTTATTTGCCAGTTTTGCCTCAACAAGAAGTGACTATAAGAGACAGAATCTCCCTGCGCCTGCTGAGAGGAGTCCGGGACACTGTGATGGGGACTCTGCTGAGCCCGCTCCTGCCCTCCTGCCCCCGGGATTTCACACAGAGAGACCAAGCCCAGCCCAGCGGGAGGACGGGGAGCGCCATGTGACAAGAGTGCTTAAGAAGCTGCTTCATCGTCTGCGGGAGTGAATAAAACGGGAGCATTTCTCAAACGTCTAATAGAATTTAAAGGGACTCAGTGTCCGGGAAAATTTCATTAAGAAGAAGCATGTAGAGAAAACACAAATGCACACTGTTTTCTTAGTTGCTCCGCAGTGTTCTTCTACTCAAAGGTGTTTACATTTCAGTCATTTCAAGAAATCTATCTGGGACTTCCCTGGCCATCCAATGGTAAAGAAAGACTGCACTTCTAAAGCCAGGGGCACAGGTTCCATACCTCCTCAGAGAACTAAGATCCCACCTGCTGTGCAGTGAGGTAAAAATAAATAAATAAAACTTAAAAAAAACAACACCACCTAAAGATGGAAGTAAAATGAATGAAATAAAAAAGAGAAATATATCTAGTGCTTCCTTTTTAAAATCTTAAAATCTGTGTCAGTTGGACATGGCTGGCGGGCTGCCTGGTAAGCTGAAAAGGGACACACGTTTGGGAGGAATAACCACCTGCATTAGGGTCCTCTTGTACCATTTAAGTTAAACGTTCTAAGAGTCATCACTTCATAAAGCAGGGCTGTAAAGGTCGAATGAAGGATCTGTGTATGGTGCCTAGTACAGAACCTAGATCCAGTTTGTACTCAATAAATATTTCCATCCCTTGCCCTGCCCTCAGTTTCCTTATTTAAAAAATGTAATTCCTGCCTCACATGATTAGGATTAGGATTATGATTGCTGTGCTTAGTCACTCAGTCGTGTTCAACTCTTTACAACTCCATGGACTGTAGCCTGCCAGGCTCCTCTGTCCATGGGAGTCTCCAGGCAAGAACACTGGAGTGGGTTGCCCTGCCCTCCTCTAGGGAATCCCCCAACCCAGGAATGGAACCCAGGTCTCCCACATGGCAGGCAGATTCTTTACTTTCTGAGCCACCAGGGAAGCCCATGAATACTGGAGTTGGTAACCTATCCCTTCTCCAGGGGATCTTCCCAACCCAGGAATCAACCCAGGGTCTTCGGCATTGCAGGCGGATTCTTTACCAGCTAAGCTACCAGATCAAATATTAATATAAGAAAATGTGACTTCCCTGGTGGCCCATGGTTAAGAATCCGCCTGCCAATGCAGGGAACAAAGGTTTGATTCCTGGCCCAGGAAGATTCCACAGGCCACAGGCAACCAAGCCTGTGCACCTCGAGCCTGTGCTCACGCAAGAGAGGCCGCCAGCATGAGAAGCCCGCACCTTGCAGCTAGAAAGAAGCCCTCCTTCACTGCGACCAGAGAAAGTCACGCAGCAGCGAAGACCCGGCACAGCCAGAAACAGATAGTTCTAAGAAGAAAGTACATAAAGGACCTGATTCAGTGCTCAATGCGTCCTAGCGGTCAGGAAAGGTTAGTTGCTTGACGACTTCCCTGCTCATGCTCTCATTTTCTATCTGCTGATCTTCTACCCAGGGGACAACGACTTTGTCACAGTCCACGGCCAGCAGAAGCGTAACCTAGAGGCACGAAGTGCACACTCTCACGGACAACGTCCTGTGCTCGGGCATTTCTCACCCAGATTTCTTTTCCTCCAGAGAGACTGTAAAATTAAAGCCAATAATAACTGGAAAATGTAATTTGTTAGAAATTTTGCATTTGGTAAGTCCGGATGTAAGGAATGAAATCACTAACTCGGGACAGCAAGGATTGAGCAAGCCTTGCATGAAGCTGCCCCAAACCAGGCACAGGGAGTTTTGATGGGGAAACTCACTGCTACAGGAAATAGTGGTGGAAAAAGAAAGCTCCTTTGGAGGAAGAACTATTGGAGTACTTTGTTCTTTGTCTTATTACCAAATTCTCATTGATGACGAAAAGGGAAGAGGAAAATCAGATTTTTCAACTAGCCAAGTGTGATAGGTCAGTTGGTAAAGAATCCACCTGCAGTGCAGGAGACCCTGGTTCAATTCCTGGGTCAGGAAGATCCACTGGAGAAGGGATAGGCTACCCACTCCCATATTCTTGGGCTTCCCTTGTAGCTCAGTCGGTAAAGAAGCCCCCTGCAGTGTGGAAGACCTGGGTTCGATCCCTGGGTTGGGAAGATCCCCTGGAGAAGGGAACAGCTATCCACCCCAGTATTCTGGCCTGGAGAATTCCATGGACTGTTTAGTCCATGGGCTCGAAGAGAGTCAGACACAACTGAGTGACTTTCACTTTCAATTGTGAATTATCAAATATCTGTGTTACAGAACAAGCTGATTTTCCATCTGAAGAAGAGCAGACATACTGAATTGTGTGTCCTTTTGGTTACGCCAATATTGGTTAATGAAATGACAGCGTGGTATGTAAACTGTGAGGTGGATTGTCTTTCCTGCTGCCTCATGTGCGTGCTGGTAACAAAAGGACACTCCTTCCAGGTGAAAATCAAATGAGCTGCATCAGAGTCTACACAAGGCACACGGGAACACATCCTCAGGGTGGGGAACAGCACAGACCTAACAAATTACTTGTAAATATGTGTGAATGTGGGGAAACGCACCTATATTCACTGAGAGACTCTTGATAAGCAGGGCTTCCCAGGTGGCTCAGCGGTAAAGAACCCACCTGTCAATGAAGGAAACATAGGGGATGCAGATTCGATCCCTGGGTCAGGAAGATCCCCTGGAGGAGGAGGAAATGGCAACCCACTCCAGTCTTCTTGCCTGGAAAATTCCACGGACAGAGGAGCCTGGTGGGCTGCAGTCCATGGGGTCGCAAAGAGCCGGACACGACTGAGAGATTGAGCACAGGTATGCAATTCAATGGGCTTCCCTTGTGGCTCAGCTGGTAAAGAATCCGCCTGCAATGCAGGAGACCTGGGTTCAATCCCTGGGTTGGGAAGATCCCCTGGAGGAGGAAATGGCAACCCAATCCAGTATTCTGACCTGCAGAATTCCATGGACTGTACAGTCCATGGGGCCACAAAGAGTCGGACACAACTGAGCGATTTTAATTTACTAACTTACTACACAATTCAATGATATAAAACAGAAGCTTGCAAACAAATCCATTAAAATGTCAAGTAATTTTGTGGGTGGTTTTATTTCTACTTATTTTTTTAAAATTCTTAAACACTTCTCTAAGCAATATATAGCACACAATGTAAAGATTAGCTTTACAAGGCTATGGGACTAAAATGAACCAAATCTTTCACTTTCATGTTTAGAATCAGGACTTCCACAGCACTGAAAAATATATACATTCTGACTCAGCACGGAATACATGTTTTGTTTGTTTAATGTTGGTGGCAGTCCCGCGGGGGAATACTAGATGAAGTCATACACGTCGTCCTGCGTGGTTCCTGCCTTGCTAGTCTAAGTTGTCCGTGCCTGGCTCCTGTTACCTGACATCCGCAGGCCGAGAAATGGCCTTTCTCAGGATGAAGCTAACGATCCAGGGGGGGCGAAACGTACACTCGCGACCTCAGTAACCCCTTCGTGCACCTACTGGCCGCCTGCAAATGAGACAGGAGACAGCTGAGACCTGCTGGACCCCGGGGTGCCCTGACCGGCCTTCAAGGAGCCCTTTCCCTGTACTTCCAACTGAGCATCAGAAACCACTGAGAACACAGTCTGGAGCAGAGAGACTGAGGAATGGGGAGGTGGGGAGGAGGCAGCACGCGCACCTGCAGCGTCTGTGCAGCAGCCGGCGGCCCACAGGACGGAAGCGCCCTCAGGGGTCGGAAGCGCCCTCAGGGGGATGGAAGCGCCCTCATGGGACATGGGACGGAAGCGCCCTCACGGGGACGGAAACGCCCTCACGGGGACGGAAGCGCCCTCAGGGGTCGGAAGTGCGCTCACAAGATGGAAGCGGCAATGGAAGCGCCCTCAGGGGATGGAAGCGCTCCCGCCTTAAGGTCTCGGACCTCCGCGGACCTCGCTTGGAGCAGGCGACTTGCTTCCTGGGATCGAAGGTGAGCTGAGCCTGCTGGGGCTGGAGCCTGTGGGAGCTCCTGGGCTCCTGTGTGTGTGTGAGGTTCACTGCTCAGGTGTTCACGCTGACAGGTCCGGGGTGAAGGAGGGTGTTTGGGGAAGTAGCTTACTGCTGACAGCTCAGCAATCTGCTCCAGAGCAAGCGCAGCACGGATCTCCTGAAGGTGGGTGCCCGTCCTCTGAACTCCACAAATATCACCAATCCACTGCTTCAGAGCAGGGACTTTTTTTTTTTTTTGGCTGCATGGCAGGTGGGATCTTAGTTCTCAGACCAGGGATTGAACCTGAGCTCCCTGCGTTGAATGTGCAGAGCCTTAACCACTGACCCACCCTACGGCTTCAAGATCACCACCTCATCTCTGATGTCCTTCAAGGTAGGAGGCTTGTCCCATCTCTCATGGTTTCCCTAGTGTCTAGTATCCCACCTGACTTATGGTCAGAGTTCAACACGTACTGGCTGAGTAACTGCATGAACGCAAGGTTTTCAAGACGCTGTTGAAAAGTGAATTCAAGCGGACAATGAAAACTACGCATGCGCACACACACCCTTGCCCTATTTTGAAATCCTTTGAAATGTAGGGCCACTGAAAAGTTTTTAATGGGCTGTTCACTTGCCGACTGCATTTGGGAACACATTACAGTAACCAGATTCGGGATACTATGTACCGAGTAAATGTCAGCTGGACATTAAGATTTTAAAAGTCATCACTTGGACATTGGAAAAGGTAGGGCTAATGATAGAATCTGTTGGCCGGACTTTCCCCCATCCTGCCAGGAACGGTCTTTTTATATTCCTCCCAAGATTCTTTCCAAACCTCTTTCCTGATCTGTAGTCTCGGGGGAAGGCTCTGAAATAGCTATTATTTATCTTTCAATTATTCTGCATTTTAAGTTATTTGTGTATCCTTAAAAATATGACCCTGTTGTTTCTTATCTGCAGCTGGGACTAAACTATAGCAACTCAGAAAATGCTGCCTCCCTAGAGAAGATAGCTTTCTTACCCAACAAGAAAAAAATACTGGTACCCTGGGACAAGTTTTCAAGCTGCAGTTCACACTCAATTTCTAAGTTTGCTCTGAAACAGCTTAAGAAGCCCAAGGACATGTTTTGTTCCCGGTTACAAAATTCAGATACACATTCCCATGGTTGGAAGCAAAGCCACCAACTCCAACAAGAGTTTACACTCCCTATGAGTGAGTGTAAAAGTACAGGTAAGCGAACACATGAATAGGACCATATAATCTGAGACAGTGGGGCCAGAGAATAAAGCCATCGATGGAAGAGCACAGAGCAGAGAAGCAGACACTCAATCTTGGCTCTTAGCCGACTGTGTGACCTTGACAAATTTCCTTAAAAAAAATTTTTTTTTTGGCTGCCTCTGGTCTTAGCTGTGGCATGCAAGATCTTTTCCTGCAGCTCACGGGATGAGCTGCCCCCCAGCATATAGGATGTTAGTTCCTGGACCAGGGATCAAACCCATCCATGTCCCCTGCATTGCAAGGTGGACTCTTAACCACTGGACCACCAGGCAGGTCCCTTGACAAGTTTCTTAAACTCTCCATGCCTCGGGGTCTTCAAATGCAATCTGGGATGGATCAGCAGTATGTGAGGATGAACTGAGTTTCAGGAATACTGTATGAAATAGTATCTGGCACAGAATATTCTGTAAGAGTCATTATTATAATTAACTTGAGCGGGGCAGGACTTTTTATTTGATTATCCCCTGTCGCACACTTAGCACCTAGAACGACTGCAGGCACGTGGCAGACAGGAAGCATTTGTCAGACGAATGACTGAGTGAACAACCGCAACGCAAAGAGGACTCTTTCCTGAGGTTTGACCGATTACTGCTGCAGGCGCCAGAGGCCGAGCCCACACCCGCCGGGCCATGGAGAAGGCAAGAGGGCTCCAGGAACACATCTAGGTCTGCTTCACTTACTACGCCAAAGCCTCTGACTGTGTGCATCACAATAAACTGTGGAACATTCTGAAAGAGATGGGAATACCAGACCACCTGACCTGCCTCTCGAGAAACCTGTATGCAGGTCAGGAAGCAGCAGTTAGAACTGGACATGGAACAACAGACTGGTTCCAAATAGGAAAAGGAGTACGTCAAGGCTGTATATTGTCACCCTGCTTATTTAACTTCTATGCAGAGTACATCATGAGGAATGTTGGGCTGGAAGAAGCACAAGCTGGAGTCAAGATTGCTGGGAGAAATATCAATAACCTCAGATATGCAGATGACACCACCCTTATGGCAGAAAGTGAAGAGGAACTCAAAAGCCTCTTGATGAAAGTGAAAGAGGAGAGTGAAAAAGTTGGCTTAAAGCTCAGCATTCAGAAAACTAAGATCATGGCATCCAGTCCTGTTGGAAACAGTGTCAGACTTTATTTTGGGGGGCTTCAAAATCATTGCAGATGGTGATTGCAGCCATGAAATTAAAAGGCGCTTACTCCTTGGAAGAAAAGTTATGACCAACCTAGACAGCATATTAAAAAGCAGAGACATTACTTCGCCAACAAAGGTCCATCTAGTCAAGGCTATGGTTTTTCCAGTGGTCATGTATGGATATGAGAGTTGGACTGTGAAGAAAGATGAGTGCTGAAGAACTGATGCTTTTGAACTGTGGTGTTGGAGAAGACTCTTGAGAGTCCCTTGGACTGCAAGGAGATCCAACCAGTCCATCCTAAAGGAGATCACTCCTGGGTGTTCATTGGTAAGACTGATGTTGAAGCTGAAACTCCAATACTTTGGCCACCTGATGCAAAGAACTGATTCATTAGAAAGACCCTGATGCTGGGAAAGATTGAGGGCAGGAGGAGAAGGGAACGACAGAGGATGAGAGGGTTGGATGGCATCAGCGACTCAATGGACATGAGTTTGGGTAAACTCCAGGATTTGGTGAGGGACAGGGAGGCCTGATGTGCTGCAGTCCATGGGGTCACAAAGAGTCGGACATGACTGAGTGACTGAACTGAACTGAGATATTACGACTTGTCTCCAACTCTCTGTCCCTCAACCATACCAAAGAATAGTTATGGCTCAATTCAAAGAACTTGGATTTGCATCCACTAAATGCTAATTTCCAGATGAATTCATCCTGAAAAAAATGATCTTGAAAGGTAACTGGGATTGAATGTTGTATGCGATTAGCCTAACATCCATTTCCTGTTTCTGCTTCCAAATCCATCTTTAGCAACTAGTCCTTTCACTGGTGGCTCACGGATAAAGACTCTACCTGCTGACACAAGAGATGCAGGTTCGATCCCTGGGTTGTGAAGATCCCCTGGGGGAGGAAATGGCAACCCCATCCAGTATTCTTGCTTGGAAAATTCCACTGACAGAGGAGTCTGGTGGGCTACAATCCACAGGGTTGCAAAGAGTCGGACACGCGTGAGCACACATGCTCTACTGTCAATAAGTAAAGGGGTGTGTAACCCATCTATCTTTTTATAAGACAAAAAGAAACGATGAAATGTTTTAAAATTACGTCCTATGCCCAAAGCAGTGGATACCAGCAGGCTCAAAGAGGTTGTGTGATAAGCCCCCTTTCAAGTCAGATTCTCTGTCCGAGATTTTGGGAGCTTGGCAGTAGAAGTAGCCATCCCTGTGGGGGCCAGTCCATAGGCGTCTCCAACAACTGAGGTGTGATGTGAGACTGCATATCGTTTCTTGATCCTCAGAAAGGCCCCTTTTGTCTGACTAGTTTCAAGAAAAACACAGAAAACCCTACCTCACAAGGGATGCTTATGCACCAGTTTAATTCTGGATAAGGCGTTAGAGAATGTCGTACAAAATGTTCCATTAAAAACATTATTATTAATATCCTTAATTAAAACCAAAACAGTTGCAGCACACAGATTCAGCCAAATTAGTAAAATTACAGATTAGGTAATTGGGTTGCTAAGCAATATTACACCCTCATTTTCCTTAATTGCTGTAACTAGTATCTCCATGCATATGCACAGTGCAAGCCACAGAAAAATAAAGAAAAGGAGGAAAGAAAGGAGGAGGAAGGAAGAGCAACTGGTCAGACCCCTTCAGTGGTGCTGGGGCTCCTCTTGAATTCTTTGTTTCATCAGCTAGCCACCCTTACTTGGGGCCCAACAGTCAACAGTCTCCAGGGAAGATGTGAAGGGGCAGAATCCCTAACAAGCCCCAAACCATCAGACAGGAGGGGCCGCCCAAGAACGAGCCTGCTGTCCATAAGCCAAGAATCACTGAACTCCTGCCTCACTGCACCTTCTAAACGTCCATCAGATAGGAGGGGCCGCCCAAGAACAAGCCTGCTGTCCCTCGGCCAAGAATCACTGAACTCCTGCCTCACTGCACCTTCTAAACGTCCATCAGATAGGAGGGGCCGCCCAAGAACAAGCCTGCTGTCCCTCGGCCAAGAATCACTGAACTCCTGCCTCACTGCACCTTCTAAACGTCCATCAGATAGGAGGGGCCGCCCAAGAACAAGCCTGCTGTCCCTCGGCCAAGAATCACTGAACTCCTGCCTCACTGCACCTTCTAAACTTCTTCCATCTCAATATGGTGGTAAAGGAATCAGGCCAGGTCCCTTCTCTCAGATAGGGACATCAGTAGGGATACTGAGTGTAAGCCAAGACCCGTTAAACAAAGGGGAGTGAGCAGCAAAGCAGACTGGAGCCCAGTTCGGACCCAGGCTCATCCAGGTACACTTTCAGAGCCACGTGACCTTCTGCCGTGCATCCCCCAAGGCAGCACTCAGGGCCAGCCACGCGCTGTGAAGTACAGGGCTCCGGGTCCCTGTTCCCATCTCACGCCTCCTCCTCCCTACAAACAAACCGACAGCTCTTCCTTCGCCGGGTCCTTACAGCTCACTGACTTTGGTGTAAGACACTAGGAGTCCATGGTAAACACAGGACCCTGTGCAGGGCCAAACAGATCCAATTCCTTTTCAGCCATTCATGCATTAATGCCAATTACTTTCTCCAATAGTAAGGACTGAAGGCGGTTATCCACCACTTATTCCATCTGTTACATGCTGAATGCTTACACTCACTGTACCAGCGATTGAAAAGTCCTCTTATCAGTAACTGGAAGAGCAGAAGTTACTATTACTGCTTCCTGAAGATGAGGGGACTTGGATCCAGAGAAACTGACATTAATACTTTGCCCCATTGCAAGCAAAAGTCTCAGAATCTGACTCCTGGCTTGTCTGATTCCAAAGTCCACGAATCTCCTCGCTCAGCTAATTACCCACCACGTCTGAAGGGCTCCTGCACTGGCTAGACACGCGGAGACACACGAGGCGGAGGGCAGGGCCGACCCCACGCTCCTCGGTCTGACACAACCCGGGTTCGCGGGCGCGCAGCTACCCGAGGGGAGCCCGCGGAACAGGCCCGTGTCCTCTAAGGGGGGCCTCCCAGGCTTAGAGTGAAAACCACAGGCTGATTACAATTCAAAGTTTGACAGAGGCAATTGGCCAGCCTTTCCAGTGGAAAGCATTCCTAAAACGTCTGCGCCCACCTGAGGCGGCAGCTACTTTTCGCGCTTAGAAACAGGTTAGCTCCTAAGGCAACGAAGACTCCCCAACACGGTCAGAACCAACGCTGCGCGGCTCTGGCTCCCAGGTGAGGGCAGAGGGGAGCAGCGCGTGTTCGCTGGCTGCTTTGCTTTGCTCCTCCAAACGGACAGGTCGGGAAACTGGGCTCAGAGCAGCGTCCCTCTTTTTACAGTCTCTGTGCCTCTGAACTTTCCCCAACCCCTGGGACTGGGTGGGCAGAATTTGGGGTTATGCTTCCTCTAGAATTCCAGAAATATTGCGACCTCAATCCTCGTTCTCTATAGAGCTATCTCACTTGCCAATGATGGCGACAGAGCAAAAGACTGGCACGCTCTCTCCGTGTAGGCAAGAACACCTTTCTTTTTTGAACATTCAGCAACATCAAATAAGCTTTGGCTGAACTGAACTGAAGCAAATATGTCAGACACGACTGAGCGACTTCACTTTCACTTTTCACTTTCATGCTTTGGAGAAGGAAATGGCAACCCACTCCAGTGTTCTTGCCTGGAGAATCCCAGGGACGGGGTAGCCTGGTGGGCTGCCGTCTATGGGGTCACACAGAGTCGGACACGACTGAAGCGACTTAGCAGCAGCAGCAGCAGCAGCAAGCAAAAAAAATGCTTTCCCAAGGGCTCATGAAAAGGCAAGGGATGAGAGTAGCTGCTGTGAGCAGCACCGTCAGAGCACAGAGACACCATGGAATGCTGTCAGTGGAAGAACTGACTGCCTGGGAACTTCTCTGTGGCAGCTGACGCCAAGACCATTGTGAGCATTTCTAGTGCCTCTGCCTTGAAATGCAATCACATTTTCATCTTACAGAAAAATATAAATTTGATATGCCTGGAACCCGCACCCTCCCTCAAAATAAAAGAACCACAAACAAATCAGCAAATCAACTATGAAATGTCTGAGCTGAGGAATGATTTTGGAAGAAACCTGTTTCCTACTGGCTACACTCCCAGACAGTTCTTCTGCTGCAAGAGAAAAGACCCTCTAATGTTCTGACCGATGCTTTCCAGGACTGCTGGGATGAAGGCACGAGGACCGACAGCTGCCAGTCTTGCTGTGTGCATCAAGTTAAACAAGGCCGTACTGGTGTCAGTGCAATGGGTTGAGTTCTGCCCCAGCCATCAGTTCATACAGGGAGGCTCCAATCTATAGTGTGATTATATTTAGAGATAGAACCAAGGTCATTAAGGTTAAATGAGGTCACAAAGGTGGGGCCCTGCTCTGATGGGATTAGTGTCCTTGTAAGAAGAGACCCCATAGAGCTCAAGTTTTCTCTCCTCAGGGACACAAGGAAGTCACGTGACTATGCACAGCAAGATGACAGCATCTGCAAATCAAGAAGACAGCTCTTAGGACTTGCCTGGTGGCCTAGTGATTAGGACTCTGGGTTCCCAACGCAGGGGGCATGGGTCTGATCCCTGGCTAGGGAACTAGGATCCTGAGTGCAGCACACACATACACACAAAATAGAGTTCTCACCAGAAACAAACCATGCTGGTGCCCTGATCTCAGACCTCCAGCTGCCAGAATTGTGAGGAAATAATTACCAGTCTATGGTATTTTGTTGTGGCCATGTGTCAGGCATTACGCTAAACACGTCTGTGCTTGAGTCATTGCTATGCAGTAGCATCCTGTGTCCTGGAGGATCTACTGACGGGGCACTGTGCAGTCATTCGGAGGAAGCTGAGGTAGAGGGCAAAGGACTGGTGGGAAATGCCTACAAGACGGAAGAGCAGGGCAGCCAATGCCCATTCCAGAAACTGCTGATGACTCTGGGCACCTGGATCCAGGCCAGCCTTCGAACTAACTTGTCAGTGGTCACCACTGCTTGAAGCAAAACGGTGCTTCTGAAGAACACAGAGGACAAAGGCTCCGGTCCTGGCTACGGCATTTCCTTCCCACCAGGAACCCTGGGAGCCAGTAGAGTCTTCTGAACCAGGGGCTCTCATCTGCCCACATCAGAAGCACCTGGAGGGCTTGTGCCCTCACATATGGGCCGGGCCCCAGTCCCGGAGTTTCTGATTTAATTCCTCTGAAGTGGGATGGAGGATTTGCAACGTGCCCCAAGTTCCCAGGCGATGCTCATGTTCCCAATTGGTGACGACACTTTGAGAGCCCCTGGTCGAAGTCCTGGGCATAAACTCCAGGTCTCAGAGAGTCCCCAGCTCTGTCCTTACTCTGCTGTAGGATCTGAACGGCTCTCTATTCATGACTAAGCTGGCAGGAGCGCTAAGGAAAGATTTATATGATCCACTCAGCAAATTCGAAGAGCCACCTGGTCTTCAGGGAATAGGAAACATGCTCTTCGGAGGCTGCAGAGAATGGTGCCGTTGTTGTTTTTCAGTCACTCTGTTGTGTCCAGCTCTTTGTGACCCCATGGACTGCAGCACGCCAGGCTTCCCTGTCCTTCACTATCTCCCAGAGCTTACTCAAACTCATGTCCATTGAGTCGGTGATGCCCTCCAGCCATCTCATCCTCTGTCGTCCCCTTCTCCTCCTGCCCTCACCCTTTCCCAGCATCAGGGTCTTTTCCAATGAGTCAGCTCTTTGCATCAGGTGGCCAAGTATTGGAGTTTCAGCTTCAACATCAATCCTTGCAGCGAAACCCAGGACTGATTTCCTTTAAGATTGACTGGTTGGATCTCTAGTCTCCTGCATTGCAGGCAGATTCTTTACCATCTGAGCCACCATTCTGGCTTTACTGAATGGTGGTTAAGAAGGTGGATTCAGGGCTTCCCTGGAGGTCCAGTGGTGAAGAATCTGCCTGCCAGTGCAGGGGATATAGGTTTGGTACCTGGTCTGGGAAGATTCCACGTGTCACAGGGCAACTAAGCCCGTGTGCCCAACTACTGAGGCCTGAGCGCCTAGAACCTATGCTCCACAAGAAACGCCTTCACACCACAACGGGGGAGTAGCTCCCGCTTACTGTACGCAGCAACGAAGGCCTACAGCAGCTGAAACTAAATAAGTCTTAAAAAAACAGAAAATGGATTCAGAATCAGAATTCCGGGTCTGTTTCTCACCAGCTGTACAACTGTGGGTAAGTTACGTAACCTCTTAGTTCCTCAGTTTACTTCTCTGTGAAACAGGAAGAAAACCTAAACCTCGCAGGGCTGCGAGGGTTAAACATGGTAACTCTGAGCACTACATCCGATGCTTGTTAAACACAGACTCCTGACCTGGACCTGCTGAGCCAGGATCTCCAGGGCAGGGTGCTTGGGACCAGAGTCTTTAATGGACAGCCAGGTGATTCTTAAATTGAGCAAGTTTTGCAAACTCAGGTAGAATTCATGTAAAGCCATTGGCCTTGTCTAAGCTCCTTCCACAAAGGTCAGCCACGGGTTTATTAGCAGCTGGGTCCAGCTATTTGCAGATGGTACATAATGGCCTTCCTGATAAAGTTACCCAGGATGATTAATTAGCAGGCACCCTAACCTATAATAAAACTTTAGACGATGTGGCTTTGTATCTACAAATAAAAGTTAAGTGAACTACACATTTTAGATTTGTGTTTAGCACTGTGTTTATAAATAATACCTTAAGAGAAGGTCTTCAAAAGGAATTTTAAAAAGACACGACTCCCCTTCTTTGGAAAAATAATGCTACTAGACAGGCTATGTGCCTGATGCTCAGGTACCAAGTGCGCAGAGCCACAGGCCCGTGCACGGAGCACACGAGAAGTAAACGAAAGAGTCACTCGAACGCCAACATGAGGTTGGGGAGCAGCTGTCCTTCGCAGAGGAAATGCTGGGGTGACTTCTGTAGTGGGAGGATCAGGGTTTCCCTGGGCGTCTGCCACGCCTGGCCTCCCCACTCAGAGCGAAACAGAGTGGGACCCTGTGGTCCTTGCCCCCACCCACATCCCCTGCCTGCCTTTTGTGTGTGGAAAACTCTAGTCAAAGGATGGGTTTAATCAGAGAAGTGCGAAATGAGGAAACAACGGAAAACAGTCCAGGAGACTAAATACTAACAATGTAGCCATGAGGCACGGTCAAGGGCCTTCAGTTCTTTCTCCAGGGCTGTGATAATATTCTGAGATACATCCTGCGAGCGGTCTTATTGATGCTGGAACACCAGGTGGTAGAAGTTAGCTACACGACGACCCCGGACACGAGCTGCCATAGTCCTGAGAACTGGCCTCAGAGAAATGAGAACGAGTGGCCCCGGAACTGAAGATGAACTGTCCCTGAAACCACCAAGACGATGCCCGTCAGACCACTGAGGGCCAATCTGAACAGCGGTCAGCGCTGCTGGCGCTGTTTCTGTGGGCCGCCCGTCCAGTCTGTCTGTAAGAGCTCTCACCGCTTGTCAGGGGAGGACTGGGCCTTTGCACAGACGTCCTCCCCCGCCCCCAGCGCTGGCCCCTGAAATAAAGCAAACTTTCCACCCACCTGGCCTGTTTATTGGGTTTTGAGTGACAAGCAGCCGGACCCACCACACGCCCTCCAGTAATAGGAGAACCGGCCTGCTGCGCAGGGACAGTGTCAACCTTCAGGGCAGGAACGCTGCTCCCAGCCTGGAGCCGCAAAGGGGCTGCGTCTCCACTGTGATTACACGGGGAGACAGAGGGGTCGTTTTCCTCCCTGTTTGTTTCCCAAAAGTCTTTTTCTAGACACACGCACAGGGTGCAGGCAAACCATGGGAGCTGATGAGCAAGTGAAAGGTCAGTTAAAAGCCGGCTTCCTTAAAGTGCATCCCCTGCTGGGCTGGGCAGAGGGCAGCTTTCAACCAAGTGTGGGGCTGGCAAGGAGGGAGGTGCAGTGACCCTGGGCTAAGCCCTGTCCTGGGACAGAAAGCGAGGATGGGAGTCCAGCTCCTCCATTTACAGGTGGCGCTGAGGGAAGGAGAGGCTCCCAGTGCCTCCCAGGCTCCACATCTTAACTGCCTCCCGGGCTTCCAGCAGAGGTCAGGGGCACTACAGGCCTACTTTTATCATTGCTCATGGGGCTAATTCAGACACGTCATGATGAGCTGTTCTGCAGTTCAGAGGTCAGTAATCTGGGAGGGGGTGGCGAGATGGGAAGTCAAGCATCCCCAGAACGTCTCCTTTATATTTAGATGGCAGACCCCGATTTTTTTCCTTCTTTTTAAATCCTTTATTGAACTTGTTACAACATTGCTCCCATTTTATGTTTTGGTTTTTTGGCCATAAGGCAGGTGGGGTCTTAGCTCCCCAACCGGGATCCAACCCGCACCCCCTACCGCCAGCATCAGAAGGTGAGATCTTAACCACTGGACCCCCGGGGAAGCCCTGGATGCTGGTCTTTTTAAATGTTGCATATTCTGTTCCAAATGAGCACACTGCACCAAATGGGAATTCCATCTTCTGTCTCCAGATTGGGCACAGGCTCACGGTTTTAGGTAATTCGTGTGTTTTGCTCATCATGCAGACCTGACATTGTATGGCTGGTGAGTCTATGACAGGTGCTTCTGGTGCCCACTGAAAGCTGCTCAGCTACCGATTACTGTGTCGGTGTGCCCGTCCCTCCTTCAGGGGACTTTGCTTTTGTATGAGTTCATATGCTGAAGCTTAAGCTCCAATACTTTGGCCACCTGATGCAAAGACCTGACTCATTGGAAAAGACCCTGATGCTGGGAAAGATTGAGGGCAGGAGAAGAAGGGGATGACAGAGGATGAGATGGTTGGATGGCATCACCAACTCAATGGACATGAGTTTGAGCAAGCTCTGGGAGTTGTTGATGGACAGGGAGGCCTGGCGTGCTGTGGTTCATGGGGTCGCAAAGAGTCGGACTGAGTGACTGAACTAAAAGTGAATGGGAGTTGTTGATGGACGGGGAGGCCTGGCGGGCTGCAGTCCCTGGGGTCACAAAGAGCTACAGGGGCCCAGCTTGTGCCGACAGTGTGCAGAGCCTGGAGGATGAAATCCCCCCGGGTAGCGTGAGCTTTTGCTGGACTGCTTGGGACAAATTCCGAAGGAGTCATGTATGCTCCAGGGCATTGTTGTCCAACAGAATGTTCTGTGATGGTGGAACTGTTCTAGATCCATGCCGTGCAAAATGGTGGCCACCGGCCCCAACTAACTGAGTCCTCGAAATGTGGCCAGTGCGATCAAGGAACTGAATGCTTAAAATTCTGAGTCAGTAAATACAGGCACGCGGGAATGATACTGCAGCCTCCACGAGTCAGAGCCTCAGAAACTGAGAGACAAGTTGTGTGTTAAGGAAAGCTTATTTTCAAGTTGCCTGAAAAGTACCTAGAAACTTTACCTTCTTTAAACTTTTGTTCCTGAAAACTGTTCCAAGAGGCATGAGTCCAATATCTCTTCTTAGTAACTGGAAGACAGTGACTGTGGTCTAACCTTTCTTTGGTTTCATTACAGGAACGTCTCGGAACCTGAACACCAGTGCCCACGGATGAAAAGCGTGGATATTAACTGTGGAAAGTGACAGGGATTGGGCTGAATTGGAACGAAGCCCAAGGAACAGCCTGAATCTTTGCAGGAACATCTTAGGATACGTGTATTCTGATTACTGAGGTTTTATTGAAATATGAATAGTATTTTAATAGCTATCCTGCCAAAATTTTTGAGGCTTAAGGACTAAAAAATTAAATTACTGTTTTATTTCATTTTATTTACTTGCTGAATGTCTAAGTGATCTCGGCCTGGTTCCCAGCCCCTGAAGGCTTCCTCTGCTCACCTCTGAGGCCAACGATGGGTACTCTCAGGATGCCCTTGCTGCTCCCCATCACCAACAATGATGCAGGTAGGAGAGAGTTCAGGGAGCTTCAGCTCTGCTCACTATTGTCACTTTGATTTTTTTGTGGTACTTCTGCTCTGATACTGGGTCTCGTTCTCTTCTTGCACCTGCACTTTGAATATAACCCGTTTGGCATCTCAATCCATTCGGATAGGAGAAGCCATCTCGACCATCTCTCTCACCCAGAACAGATGCCCCCAAACCTCAGTCCACTACACTCTGTCCATCGGACCAAACGCCTTTCAGAGCCTGCCCCACGTTGTTCAATAATTCATTCTGTAGATGTTTAAGGGCCCCAGGTTGCCAGCAACTGTGCCAGCAGGGGACACAAACATTACAGACACATAGCTTCTAGGTAGGGAAAGAGACATAGCAGGAGTAATGAAAACTAAACCCATTATCAAAAAGCATATATAGAAAGCCAGCAGCAAGAGTCAGGTCTGAAAGCAGGAGTCTGTTCTGAGGTGCTTTGGTGCTCAGGATATGGGACTTTAGAGATGGGCTGAAGCACACGGTGCGTTAGGATAAAGTCACATGAACAACAAACGTGCGCTGAAGGTGCTGAGCAGCAGACAGACCCCCGCAGGCCCACTGCCAGGGGAAGCGCCCACAACTGCAGAAGGACTTGCTGTGGGGTCTCCTGCTGACCGAGCTTCAAAAAGCACAGTGGGACATCCCCATATGACATGCTTTGTGCCACCAAGTGCAGACCCTTACTGGATTCTACCTGGACTTCTAGAGTAGGCACTCGTGTGGAGTTCATCTCAAAGTGGATGGGATGGAGACCCAGGAAGGTGACTAGGCTGGGAACATGTCACTAGTGTCACTGTTTCCCATTAGGAGGAAATGCCTTTGTGTTGCCCTGTGCATGGTCAGAAATGATAATTAATCTAAGTGGCTAAAAATGTGTGCCTGTATTCTGGAGGAACTCTCAGCTCCTGCTGCAAGAGGAAGCAGTTATATCACATGTTGAAATAATTACAATTGATTAAAAGATTCAAACAGCAAACTCCTCACACCCAGACACAAGACCATGGCTACCTGGTGGCAAGAAGTGGGTGCGTGTGAACTGGGCTGAACCAGGCTTCCTTTCTCCGTGGCATGCTGTCATAAATAAGAAGGTCCTTCTCCGTCAGCACGACCAGGGCTGGCTTCCACTGCTTCTCGCTGTTCCCGGGCACCTGAAACAGAGAGCAGAGAACCATCAAGCACCAGCCTGAGGCGGGAGAAACTGAAACGGAGAAGCTCCCCATCAGAAGACCCTGCACCACAAGTATCTTTTGGTTCAGGCTGAGTCCCCAGGTGGCTCAGTGAATCCGCCACCGATGCAGGAAGCACAGGAGACGCCGGTCCACCTCTGGGTCAGAAATCCCCTGGAGGAGGAAACGGCAACCTGGAGTATGCTCGCCTGGAGAATCCCAGGGACAGAGGAGCCTGGCGGCCCCAGCCCATGGGATCGCAAATAGCTGGACACAATGCACGCACGGAAAATCAAAGTGGGAGTAAACCGTTCATGGTTGCAGGATTCTGGATCTTTGAAAATATGGTTTCTCAAGGGCCCTGGTTTACAGTCAGTGCTGCCAAGAAGTAGCCAGCAGCCAACACCTGCTGCTGATTCTCACCTGCCAGTCAGCACAGACACCTCTATTCATAGCAGGGCAACACGTGTCGGGGAAGAAGCACCCCCAAGTGGCCCTCTGATCGAGCACACTGCTTTTATTATGAAACGGCAGGTCTGAACACTTCTGAATCAATATCCAGAGACTCTAAAGTTATGACCAACTTAGACAGCATATTAAAAACCAGAGACATTACTTTGCCAACAAAGGTCCATCTAGTCAAGGCTATGGTTTTTCCCGTGGTCATGTATGGATGTGAGAGTTGGACTGTGAAGAAAGCTGAGCACAGAAGAATTGATGCTTTTGAACTGTGGTGTTGGAGAAGACTCTTGAGAGTCCCTTGGACTGCAAGGAGATCCAACCAGTCCATCCTAAAGGAGATCAGTCCTGAGTGTTCATTGGAAGGTCTGATGCTAAAGCTGAAACTCCAATACTTTGGCCTCCTCATGCAACAAAGTGACTCACTGGAAAACACTCTGATGTTGGGAGGGATTGGGAGCAGGAGGAGAAGGGGACGACAGAGAATGAGATGGCTGGATGGCATCACCGACTCGATGGACATGGGTTTGAGTGAACTCCGGGAGTTGGTGATGGACAGGGAGGACTGGCGTGCTGTGATTCATGGGGTCGCAAGGAGTCGGACACGACTGAGCGACTGAACTGAACTGAAAAATGTAGCACAGAGGCAAACGTCTGTCTGTGCTGGGTGAGGCAGCACAGCTCTTCCAAAAGCCGTTTGCTCTTTGATTCTTTCTGTGATTCAGGCACTATCTTGAAATTTTCTTGTTCTGTTTAATGTTTATTTCCATTCATGGCAAATACTTCTTTAACTCAAGGGCTGAGATGACCTGGCAGGGATCCAAAAGGATTCAAACATCGGCTGGATGTTTGGACCAGATGACCTTTAAGGTTCCTTTCAATCCTGAGATTGAATCTGTGTAGCTCAGGTCTTATTTCATGGGTCATCCATCCTCTGTCCAGTGTGGATTTGACCAAACTCCCTAAGTGTTCTTCCATCTGTGAAAATGTCTTCCTTCCCATTTTAACTCTGGGAGTAAATCTCTCTGATCAGTTTGTAAAAGCTCAATACTCCAGCCTTGCTACTCAAAGCACGGATCATGTTCCAGCAGTGTCGGTATCACCTGGACGCTTGCGAGGAATGCAGAATCTCGGCTCATCCCAGGCCTATTGAATCAGCCTCTGCATTTTCACCAGGTCTTCAGGGGCTCATATGCTCATTAAAGATAAGAAACACTGCTCTAGACGAGGTTAAGGTTGTCTTTGACTCTGGCAACTAATCCAGTGATGATTCAGCTCTCTCACGATGAACCACTATCCCACATCGACTCAGAATGAAAGGAGACAGTGAGCTAAGTAAACAAACTAATCAGGAAGCTAAATAAATGATAACGCCAACTTCTTCCCTTCCTGTTCTTATCACTATCTTTTCTTAAGTGCCTCAGTGCGATCTGTGTTGAGTGGAAGCAAGTATGTGCGGCTTTACAAATGACTGATCGAAAAAGACGCTCTGCAGGATGACACGAGGGCTGCAGCTTGCAGGCTGCCTGAATCTGAGAGCCTGCTCCACTATTCACTCCTGTGTGCCTTGGGGCAAGTTGTTATTCTCTGTGCGTCTATTTCCTCCCTGATGATGATAACATCGATATACAACAGTCCGTTCTGGAGCTAGAAGCCCTGGACACAAACCAGCTCCACAGTGTGCTGCAAGATCCCACAAGATTCCGCGATACTGGACAAGTCAGCGAATCTCTTTGTATCTCGTTTCTGTATTTGTGAAATGGGGACATAATAGGACCTATAGAGGGTTGGTGTGAAGATTGCGTTAAAATGTCTAAAATGTAGAATAAACACCATTTAGAGCCTGTTTCGGAGAAGGCAATGGCAAGCCACTCCAGTACTCTTGCCTAGAAAATCCCATGGATGGAGGAGACTGGTAGGCTGCAGTCCGTGGGGTCGCTAAGGGTCGGACATGACTGAGTGACTTCACTTTCACTTTCACACATTGGAGAAGGAAATGGCAACCCACTCCAGTGTTCTTGACTGGAGAATCCCAGGGACGGGGGAGCCTGGTGGGCTTCCGTCTATGGGGTCACACAGAGTCGGACATGACTGAAGTGACTTAGCAGCAGTAGCAGCAGCAGAGCCTGTTTATTGGAGAAGGAAATGGCAACCCACTCCACTGTTCTTGCCTGGAGAATCCCAGGGACAGCGGAGCCTGTTGGCTGCCGTCTATGGGGTCGCACAGAGTTGGACACGACTGAAGCGACTTAGCAGCAGCAGAGCCTGTTTATGGATATGAGATCAAACCAGCCAATCCTAAAGGAAATGAATCCTGAATATTCATTGGAAGGACTCATGCTGAAGCTGAGACGCCAATACTTTGGCCACCTGATGCGAAGAACTGACTCAATGGGAAAAACCCTGATGCTGGGAAAGATTGAGGGCAGGAGGAGAAGGGGGTGACAGAGGTTGAGATGGTTGGATGGCATCACCAACTTGATGGACATGAGTTTGAGTAAACTCCAGGAGTTGTTGATGGACAGGGAGGCCTGGCGTGCTGCAGGCCATGGGGTCACAAAGAGTCAGACACGACTGAGTGACTGAACACAACAGCAAAAGCCTGTTTAGTAGCATGGGCCTCATTAGGCTGGCGTGCAGGTCAAATGAGACAGCGCGTGTCACATGCCACACACGGTACAGGTAGATGGTAAAACTCAGGGTGAGGGAACTGTGGAAGACTGGCTGATGTTTAAACTTTTCAAGAAAAGGTATTCTTTGGAAATGGCAACAATAGGACAAAGTACTGACTTCCCTTGGGAAAATGATAAGGCAAGCCAAGAATATCTTCGGTGCTGACAGTTTCAATTCATCCTCCTCCCAGGAAGAATTCATTGCACAATGATCACTTTTCTTTCTTAATGCCCTTCTTCCAACAATTCCAAACAAGAATTTCCTTTTTAGAATGAAGAAATGCCCTGTAAAGTTATTAATCTAGCATATGAATGACTGCCTGGCTTATTTTCTCCTTTATGCATTTTATACATACAGAAAAAATTGAGCTCTAGCTTATTGCTTTTTCCAGCAGAACAACAGCATCTTCAAGAGATCAAAATGAATTGATAGAGAAAGGAAAGTACCAGACTGTACAAGTGAATAAGCTATGGTCTAAAGGCATAAAGCGTTTGGGGGTTGGAATAAGTTTCTTCCAGCCTCTACATTAACCATGAAATTAAAACATACTTGCTCCTTGGAAGAAAAGCTATGACAAGCCAGACAGCATATTAAACAGCAGAGACATCACTTGCCCGTAGAAGTTAGTATAGTCAAAGCCATAGTTTTTCCACTAGTCATGTACAGATGTGACAGCTGGACTATAAAGAAAGCTCAATGCCACAGAATTGATGCTTTTGAACTGTGGTGTTGGCAAAGACTCTTGAGAGTCCCTTGGACTGCAAGGAGATCCAACCACTCCATCCTAAAGGAAATCAGTCCTGAATGTTCATTGGAAGGACTGATGTTGAAACTGAAACTCCAATACTTTGGCCACATGATGCGAACTGCTGACTCACTGGAAAAGACCCTGATGTTGGGAACGACTGAAGGCAGGAGGAGAAGGGGACGACAGAGGATGAGATGGTTGGATGGCATCACCGACTCAATGGACATGACTTTGTGCAACTCTGGGAGACAGTGAAGGACAGGGAAGCCTAGCGTGCTGCAGTCCATGGGGCGCAGAGTCAGACACAACTGAGCGACTGAACAACAACGTTAAACTTAGTAATTGCTTTTCCAGCTCATTACACAGGATGCAGAAGCTATAGACAATCTTCCCAAAGCGCCCGTCTTACCTAGTCAGATCTGACCCATTGACTTTGCCTGGAACCAGTCTTCTCAATGTGAACACAACTGTGCATCCTTCTTCAAAAACAATACGAAGTTTGCAAAATAAACCTCAGCAGTGAATACCCTCAATGACATGCAGATCTTTCTAATGGGAAACCATAAACTAGCCCACGTGTCAAGTGGTATATACAGGTATGAACAATTCCAAAGCTCTAGCCACAGTTTGTGGCTTATTAAAAAGCTCTGCTGATTGGTTAACTCTGCTACTAGAAGACTCAGAGAGGGCGATCCCACGAACTCTGTGTGCAGAAGGTTCAGTTTGATACTGCGTGGATGTTCAAAGGTAACAGAAGTCTGCCCATGGGGACCATTGACTTTATAAGGAGAGAAAATTCATGTTGAAGAGCAGATTTTTAAAACCATACTTTGGGTTACATGAGTTCATATTGTAAAGTCTTTCAAGGACACTTTTATTCAGGCTTTAATATTTAGGCTGTTGTTTGGTGCTAACTTGTGTTACAAATCCAAATTTCCTGGCATGCAAAGATTCTCCGATGTTAATGCAACAGTTCTGGGGTTGTGTCTGCATTTTACTGAAATGCAACTCCTGAGACAGATGTGGCAACTTCCACTGCTACCCTGGTTTCCCGCCACCAGATCTTAAGAACTGACTTAAGATCAGAGTCTGAAGAACTGACTGTGTTTCTAATGAGGATGGTGAAAGGAAAGAAACAGGGAAACGGACCTGAAATTCGGAAATTATTCTGACACACAGCTGAGCTAAACCCCATAGAGTCATCCCATAGTCACCTCTGCAGAGCAGGAGAGACAAGGTTTACAAAATGGCAAGAAGGGTTTAAGAGTAGAAAGAAGTCATTGCTAAGCATGGAGGGAACAGGGGCTTCCCTGGTGGTCCGGTGGTTAAGAATCTGTTTTGCAAAGCAGGGGACGCGGGTTCGATCCCCGGCGAGGGTAGTAAGATCCCATGAGCCGTGGTGCAACTAAGCCCATACACCAGACCGGAGAGCCACCATGCTGACCGCTGGGTCTGGGCACTCGAGGGCCTGCACCCGCGCAGCACAGCTAAAGAGTCCGTGCGCTGTAGAGGGTCCTGGGTGCAGTGACTAAGAGCCGATGCAGCCAAATAAACATTATAAAAAACTAAGAAAATTGAGGGAACACATGGACATAAACGTATGAAGTCAACCTGCTGCACACCGAAACTTTACACAACGTTCTGAGTCAATTACATCTCGGTTTTAAAGGAGATATTGAAGGCGCCAGTCACTGACTCCTCAGCTTGAGACGGGACTCAGAAGCCGTCTAGCCGTGAAACAAGATGTGGGACAAGCGAAGGAGAGTGTGTGTAGGGTCGCAGCCGCTGGCCGGTTCCACTTTGTCTTCCGACAGCTCGCCCCCAGCAGGCTTCCTAACAAACACGCAGAACCACCGACCTCCTTTCCTCTACAACATTGGAAGTCTGAAGACTACTTTCAAAGAGGTGGTTTTACCAAAATCTTCCCGTGCCCTTTCTGCAGGTATTTCAAAGAGAAGAGTGATACTGTTGCCTCTTAGAGTTACACAGACAAAACGAATGTGTCCTGCATACAGTAAGCAGGCACGCCTCAAACGTATCAGCTTTTCTTGTGAACAGTTTGCAATGTCTAGAAACACTGAATCACTGTGCTGTGCACTTGGAACCAGTAACTGCTGTAGGTCAATTATACTTCAAAGAAACAGACAAACTCGTAGAAGATCAGATTTGTGATTCAGAGGTGGGAGGAAAGGAAGAAGAATTGTAGGAAGACGGTCAAAAGGTACAAACTTCCAGTTATAAGGTAAATAAGTATTAGTGATGAATATGATTAATATAATTAACATCGCTGTGTGCTATATATGAAAGCTTTTAAGAGCAAATACTAAGAGCTCTCATCACAAGGAAAAATGTTTTTCTTTTTCTTTTATTTTGTGTTTTTATGAGATGGTGGATATTCAGTAAACTTATTGTGGTAATCAGTCCATGAGGTATGGTAGGTAAAATCATTATGTTGTACACCTTAAACTTACACAGAGCTGTATGCCAATTATATCCAACAAAGCTGGAAGAAAAATAAGTAAAATTTAATATAAGTAAAAATTAACAAAGAGGCCTACGGAATTAAAAAAAAAAATTAGCCCTTCCTACTAAGAATATCGAATTAAAGATCTGAGTGACCTTGGATGAGAATTATTTGCCTTCATAGCTCTAATGTCCTTATCTGCCAAAGGGTGGGGTAAGTCTAAGTTATCACTAACAGCCTCCCCAAACTCAAAATCAGGCCTTTTTTTTTTTCCAGTATAAAGTTTCCTGCTTATAGGCTGGGGCTGCTTTAGCTTCTAGACTCTCGCTTTAAGCCTCTTCTTGTCCAGCGGACTTTGTGGCCGGGAAAGAGACAAAGTGTGGGTTTCTCCTTCCCTCCTCACACCAACTCGCTCTGCCCAACCTGCTTATTTTCTGCCTTCTACTTGAGCACGGGGGGAAGGGGGAAGGAGGCAGGAAGAGCTCAGAGTCTTTGGAATCAGATAACAACATCTTCAAAACCGAGCCTTACCAGTTCTCAGCTGGAACTGCTCTGAGCACTTGCTCACAGATGTGGCGGCGGCGGTGGTTTAGTCGCGCAGTCATGTCTAACTCTTTGCGGCCCCGTGGACTGCAGCCCACCAGGCTCCTCTGTCCATGGGACTCTCCAGGCAAGGACACTGGAGTGGGTTGCCATTTCCTCTTCCAGGGGATCTTCCTGACCCAGGGATTGAACCTGCGTCTGCCGCATTGCGAGCAGATTCATTACCACTGAGCCACCAACGGCCTCCTGTCATATCATGTGAGGATTAAACGTGACAGTGTGTAGAAAGCATAAGGTAGGTGGGCTTCACCTTCGCTTTTTGACATGGTTGGTACTAGCAGCTCTGCTGTGTCCCTTTCACTCCTCAAGCACACCTCCTCCAGCCATGCTGCTCAGGAAGGAAGATCTAGAACAGATCTAGAACAGTTCCTAAGGGAAGAAGGTCAATCACAGCCTCGTTTTAGAGATCGTGGTTATCTTGACAACCTTTGTTATAAGATTTTTTTTTTTTCTGATGTGGACCATTTTCAAAGTCTTTATTGAATTTGTTGCAGTACTGCTTCTGCTGCTGTTTTATGTTTGTTTGGGGTTTCTTTGGCCCCAAGGCCTGTGAGATCCTAGCTTCCTGACCAGGGACGGAACCTCTACCCCTGGCACTGGAAGGCAAAGTCTTAACCACTGGACTGCCAGCGAAGCCCTCAACTTTAATGTCTTTTCACTTCAGGTTGCTAAGTATTTAGAACAAAGGACAAGATACCAGGCTAAAATAATTAACAGTTATCAACTTCCAGATGCTTTACAAACATTAGATAATTAATCCCTGCACCGAGTCTCAGAGAGGCGGATAAAGATCATCTCTACACTACCAGAAGCAGAGGGAGGGGGTTAAATGAGGCCACACGGAGGACGGGGAGCTGCTCAGCCAAGTCCCTTGACCTGCAGTCTCCTCCAGCTGGTCCTGAAGCGCCTCCAGACCCAGAAGGCGGGAGCCGAGTGGGACCTCCACCCCTGGATGCAGAGGTGATGGAGAGAGAGGGGAGGGGAGGAAGGGACGGAAGGCTGGAACGGGAGGCTCAGGACGGGGTTCTGGGAAGCCTCAGGTTCCCAGGTCTAACTCCTCGCCTCTCACACAGATCCCAATTTGTTTGGCACCTGGATACACGAGGAATTCAAGAGTGGCCTACAGTGAGGAGCAGACTGGGTGGTCCCTTTGTTTAACGGGTGTCAGGACAAGGCTGAAAAATGTTAGAGAAAGCTAAGTGAAAACTGTGGGATGAAAAATACAGTCTGACTATGGGACACTTGGAACATTCCCCGGCGGCTCAGCAGTGAAGAATCCGCCTGCAGTGCAGGAGACGTGGGTTCGATCCCTGGGTCGGGAAGATCCCCTGGAGGAGGAAATGGAAACCCACTCCAGTGTTCTTGCCTGGAGAATCCCATGTACAGAGGAGCCTGGCGGGCTGCAGTCCATGGGGTCGAAAAGAGTCAGACACGACTGAAGTGACTGAGCATGCACACACATATATTTCAATGTGAACTCAACTCATCTCATCTGCAAAGACCCTATTTACAAACCAGGTCACCTTCTAGATTTAGGGGGCAGGCTTAAGACAAGAAATTCATCATCAGAAAATGGTCTGAATCTACTACATCTTCAGTTTTCAGTTTTATTTTTTTCCACCATGAACACTTGTAGACTTGGAGTACATTTGTTGAAAGTTATCTTATTTACTGAGTATGCAGAAGGTCAGATGCTAATGGACTCTAACAGAGGCCTGATGACTCTATTAAAAGTAACGCCTTGGTGCCCGGGATCTCATAATGAAGTCAGTCTTAGGGCAGATGACACATATCCAGGGAGACTGGTACAGAGCTGGGGTTTAAATCTCCTCTCATCACAGAGCATCAAGCAAAGAGGAGGCGGAAGGCATGAGAAGGTCCAGTCCCCATCACACCCAGAGCATCCCCATCACCTGCGGAGCATTGCCATCATGTGTGGAGCATCCCCATAATGCCCGGAGCATCCCCATAATGCCCGGAGCATCCCCATCACGCCCGGAGGATCCCCATCACGCCCGGAGCATCCCCATCACCTGCGGAGCATCCCCATCACCTGCGGAGCATCCCTATCATGCCCGGAGCATCCCCATCATGCCCAGAGCATCCCCATCACGCCCGGAGGATCCCCATCACGCCCGGAGCATCCCCATCACCTGCAGAGCATCGCCATCATGCGTGGAGCATCCCCATCACGCCCGGAGCATCCCCATCACGCCCGGAGCATCCCCATCATGACCAAAGCATCTCCATCACGCCAACTGGACCTTTCAACTGCCTTGCCTCATTGGCTTACTACTACTGAGATAGCTCTTCAAAGTGATAACAGTCTAAGAGACATCCAGGAAGGGATTCCAAGGTCTCTTCTTGCTTTAAAAAGATTGCTGGATTCCACTTGGAGTTCTTTCTATCTCTGTTTTACAGTGAGTGAAGGCTAAACATAGTCAACGTGGACTAAAGACTTGAAAGAGTCCACTCAAGCCTGTGCCTCACTGGGATGCAGTTTTGGGATGATTTTCCACCCAACAGGCTTCCCTAGTGGCTCAGATGGTAAAGAGTCTGCCTGCAATGCAGGAGACTGGTGTTCAATCCCCAGGTTGGGAAGATCCCCTGGAGGAGGAAATGGCAACCCACCCCAGTACTCTTGCCTGGAGAATCCCATGGACGGAGGTGCCTGGTGGCTGCAGGCCACAAAAACACAAAGAGGACAGGACTGAGCAACGCTCACTTTCTGCCCCACACCTGCCTCTGCCTTTTGAAGAAGAAGGCAGCCCTGCTGGAGCCTCCACTACAGGAAAACAAACCCCGCCATCCCGCCTTCTTTTCACCCTTTCCTCCACCTCAATCTAATTAACTCTTCCTCCAAGGAAAAAGGAGTCCAGACCTAGCAACTAACTGTTTATCTCTAATTGTCCCGACCTAGGAACTGCCACTGCATGCATGCTAGGTCGCTTCAGTCGTGTGTGGTTCTTCGTGACCCCATGGGCTGTAGCCCACAGGCTCCTCTGTCCATGGGATTCTCCAGGCAGGAACACTGGAGCAGGTTGCTGTGCCCTTCTCCAAGGGATCTCCCCGACCCAGGGACTGAACCCATGTCTCCTGCACGGCAGGTGGATTCTTTACCAGCTGAGCCACCAGGGAAGCCCCTCCAGAAGAAGAATGAGCACTCAAATATTGCCAGTAGTTGTCCTTGACCTGTGTTACTCCAAACACACAAACTCATAAGGTTATCTTATTTTGTAAACAGTATTATTATCCTGCAGCCTAGATATTATTTATATTAAGGTGAAATAAAAGTGGATTATGTGCTAGAATTTGAAAAACGTGCACCTCCTTCTGCTGTTTTAGCTCCATTCCACTTATTCTTTAACTTTTTTAAAGAACACAGGATCTTCAAGCTTGGTCACAGCACACGGAATCTTTAGTTGCTGCATGCAGACACTGAGTTGTGGCATGTGGGATCTAGCTTCCCGACCACGAATCACACCCAGGTCCCCTGCTTTGGGAGGAGAGGCTTAGGCACTGGACCTCCAGGGAGTTTCCCCATTTAACGTTTGTTTCTGTTTAGGTTGAATTCTGTGGGGTTCTTGCCTTTTTTGATTGGTGTGTAATTGCTTTACAATTTGTGTCATGTTTCTGCTCTATAGCACGGCAGCCGGAAGCACACACGTGTCTCTTCTTGAGCGTCCCGCCACCACCATCCACCCCCTAGGTCCATGCAGAGCACTGTACTGGGCTCCCACTAGCTGTGCACTTCATGAGCGGCAGTGCACACATGTCAGTGCTCCCCTGCAGTGCGTCCCATGCACTGATGTACATATGTATGTGGAATCTAGAAAAACAGTTCTGATGCACCTATTCACAGGGCAAGAGTAGAGAGGCAGATGTCGAGCACGGGCTTGTGGACCCCGCGGGGGAAGGGGAGGGTGGATCCGCTGCATTTAGAGTCAGAGATTTATTCGCAGCTCCCCTTAGCACCTTGGCTCCGCTGGGAACATGCTGGGTTCTCCCCCAGGACAGGGCCACTCCCTGGGACCACTCGGAACGCCGGCTGTTTGCAGTGGAGACCTGCGGTTTGCACGAAACTGCATTCTTTCAAGTTCTTCAGAATCATTGCTTCTCTTAAACCTGTAAACAGTCCCTTTTCACCCTGTTTACCTATGTACGCAGCTCAATCCTTTCTGAGAAAAGTCCAGAAGTGAATTCCAGCTGCCTGAATTACAGAATGCTATAACTGAGTAACGTCAGGGTTGTCTGGGGCTCGCTTATCATCACCTCTCTCAAAAACAGCGGTGAGTTAGAAGAGGCAGTTGAGAGAGGTCTGGAGACCGTGTGCGCTCCGTCGCTCCGTTCTGTCTGGAGCGGCGAAGGCAGTACGATCTGTCATTTAATCCACCCAGCTCTAGGAAATAAGACGAGCACCATGCTGTTTCTGGAGAAGGCAATAGCAAGCCACTCCAGCACTCTTGCCTAGAAAATCCCATGGATGGAGGCCTGGTAGGCTGCAGTCCGTGGGGTCACTAAGGGTTGGACACGACTGAGCGACTTCACTTTCACTTTCCACTTTCACACATTGGGGAAGGAAATGGCAACCCACTCCAGTGTTCTTGCCTGGAGAATCCCAGGGACGGGGGAGCCTGGTGGGCTTCCGTCTGTGGGGTCACACAGAGTCGGACACGACTGAAGTGACTTAGCAGCAGCAGCAGCAGCAGCATGCTGTTTCACTTTCTTGAACCTTTACAACATTTCCTGGCATTTATTATACCCCTGTCTTATAGGAGAAGAAATGTGGTTCAGAGAGGTCGTGGACAAGCGAGGTCACATCAGTTCCAGCCTCCAGCGCTATGCTGATTGCAGAGCTGCCTCCCGTGAGGAAAGGGGCAGCATGTGGGCAAAGGGGCCCAGGCAGGAGGGCGGCAGGGGCCCCGCGGCTCCGCCTCCCCTGCTGGAGGGCAAGGGCTCTGCCGGGCGCAGGCTCCTCCTGTGCTCCCTTCCCACCTCCTGCTGCCGGCGGCTTCATCAGGCCGGACACCGGTCTAATCCGAGTTCCGAACGCGTTCCTAATCATCAAAGCTCCTGGCTCCCCAAGTCCCACATCTGATTAAAGGAATTCAAGACTAAGACTGTGATGACTCATAACCTGTAAGACACTGTTCCATAAAGGGATATTTCTATTTTCAGCAAGTAGCTGGGACAAAATTAGTGTCTCATGTTTATTCTTCATCACACAACTGAGGGGCTGGTAAATCAAACAGTTTGTTTTCTAAATGAAACATTCCATTATACTATAAATTTATACTATACTATAAATTTAATTTGCATGCTTTTGTAATTTTAGTAAACCCATTTCCTTGTGGGTGCGGCTTGCCCCACTATAAATGTTAGCAAATTCTAAGAAAGCGAAGTCCAATTTAATATGCTGTGTAGTTTTAAACCAACCAAATATCATACGTTAAGGGACAAGTAACAGACAAGTACAGTAGGCTATGAAATAGTGTTTGAACATTTGTAAACTACCAAACTTCTCTAAATGTTAGAACCGCTAGGAAGTTAAGCGAATTCTGACCCTTCCAGTTCATGGCTTAAAGTAACACTTAGTTCAAAACACACACTTTCAGGACTTCCCTGGCAGTCCAGCGGGGATAACTCCATGTTCCCTCTGCAGGGGGCACAGGTCTGATCCTTGGTTGGGGAACTAAGACCCCACATCCTGCATCATGTGGCCAAAAAGTGAATAAATAAATACTCTATAAAATATGCATGCTAAGTTGCTTCAGTCGTGTCTGACTCTGTGTGACTCTGTGGGAGTCATGGGATTCTCTGTCCATGGGATTCTCCAGGCGAGAATACTGGAGTGGGTTGCCATGCCCTACCCCAGGGAATCCCAATTCAGGGATCAAACCCAGGTCTCCCACATTGCACGAGGATTCTTTACCACCTGAGCCCCCAGGGAAGCCCAGTAAACGTGGCAAACAGAACGTGGGACCTACACTATGGCTGCGGCTGGGGCCCAGGGCCCTGTGACCGCTGTGCTCTCCACGGGCATTCCTCACATCCCCCGGCTCCAGTGCCCCATGCCCGCCACCTCCCTGGGGGCTCAGACTATAAAGAACCCACCTGCAGTGCAGGAGACCCAGCTTTGATCCCTGGGTCAGAAGGATCCCCTGGAGGAGGGCATGGCAACCCACTCCATGTTCTTGCCTAGAGAATCCCGAGGACAGAGGAGCCTGGCAGGCTATAGTCCATGGGGTTGAAAAGAGTCAGACACGACTGAGCGATTCACTTCTTCACTAGGTGTGAGCTGTCCACACTCAGCTTCCAGAGATGAAGGAAAGGCTGCTTCTAATCTGTAACACTCACAGATAATTAAATTAGGCTTTTCTCAGTCAACTGGGGAAAAGCTATTTTATACTTTCATTAACTCCAAAGGGCTATTTCAATTCCATTCCCTGTTTGGTAAACAAGTTATCTTTGACTTACAGCCTTTCCTTCTCTAATGCCCAGGAAATTTGCCCTTTAAAGGGATCCTAATAGGCAGCAGAAATTTGTAATTTTTCAAAAAGTTATCTTTTGAAAGACAGTTGACATTATCACTAAATCCAAAAGAGCAAATTATTTTAAAACCTAGTCTCTGCTTCAGCATCCTCTGTTTTGTTTTCACTATATCTTTGGGCTTCCTTATCTATTTCCTCATTTTATTAATTCTTCAAAGGAGAAAACCAAAAGTTCTTTGAAGGAATAAGTCATGAGGATGTAACATACAGCATAAAGAAGACAGTCAATAATATTGTAATAACCATGTGTGGTAACAGATGGTTACTAGATTTGTCATGGAGACCATTTTATACTGCATGCAAATCTGAAATTATTATATCATATATCTGAAATTGAAATAATACTGTACATCAACTATATTTCAATTAAAGAAAAGACTATCAAAAGCAAAAGAATGTAGGGAGTGTTGGCCTCAAAAACACATCAGCTTTTTTTTTTTTTCCACAAAATATTCTGTATTATGCATCACAGCTGCCAATATGCCCTCTGAAGTTTTCAACTTTTTTTTTTTCCACTTTTTGACCTTGCCCCACGGCATGTGAGGTCTTATTTCCCTGGCTAGGGACTGAACTGCACTGCACTGGAGGTGTGGAGCCTTAACCACTGGACCACCAGGGAAGTCCCTGAAGTTTTCAGTTTCTGAATGACACCAGAGATTTAGGGCACATTAGCATTTTCTAAAATCATGGCCTACTCCAACAGGTATTTGATAATGCCAGACATAATTCTACTATTTACTGTGTGAAAAAATAACGTTTGCTTTGAGTTGCATATTTCAAAGTGTTGTAACTAAACAAAAAGATAAAAAAGGATTCATTTTACAGACATCTCAAACTTTGTGTGTCCAAGGACGAATGACAAATTCCAAAGTCCCCTTATCCTACTTTTGTTTCAATGCCTTCATAAAGCCTGTCCCAACTGGAAAGATTCTTTTTTTTTCCTCTGACCTCCTGGAAGCAAGGAGGCAGTCTGTATTAAGATCATAAATCTTGCTGTCAGACAGCTCTAATCTCTGAGTCAGCTCAGCTGTTTACAGTGTGATCTTGACCCAGTTTTACCCATGCTTCAGTTTCCACATCTGTAAAATGGGGGTACTTAAAGTCCATCTCCTATGAGATTACTTGAAGGATGGAATCAAATAATGTGTGTACATGTTTTATAGCACACTGCCTGGCAAACACTAAGTCCTCAAAAATCACTGTTTCTCAACATTTGGTGTGCAGACTACCTGCTTTCAAACCAGCTGGGCTGCTAGTTACAAATTTAGACGTCTGCCCATTCTAAGATCCAGTTCTTCAGAAATGCTGGGGGGGGGGCACTGGGAACATGCATTTATACCAAGGGACCTGGGAAGTTGTGTGCCCACTGTTCTTCGAGAAAGTTACCAGTGTCAATTACCACGACCGCAACTGTCATGAACAGAGTACTCACATACCATCCGTCGTTTCCAAAGACCAGTTCCCCTGGATTCTCTGCCTTGGTATCACGAGGGGACTCCTTAAGCGTATAGATTCTTAACTCCCACATCCAGTGAAGTATCAGTGCACCTGGGGGCTGACGCCACACTTCTCTGCTTTCTGATCTTCTCCTAGAGATTCTGATGCCCAGCCTGCTCTGAGATTCCCTGGCCCACATGGCTCATTCTGACACCGGGTCATAGCCCTTTCTTTTTTAACCACTCAGGGTCTAAGATGCTATGATAAATGTTTGTGCTGAAACGAGCAGACTGGAACAAAGGTGTGCTGGCCGGAGTAACCCTCTCATCTATGATCGGCTCTGACTGGGGAGTTCTCCCCTTCACTCCTTCCTAGCATAACGTCCATGGACATTTGATTCCTGCACAGTAGTTTCTCCAAACTCTAGTCATTAAGGTACCATTTTCAAGATCTTTTTTGTATTTACTTATGAGAACAACTGCTAGCTGCCCACCCAAAATCTATTCTTTTTTTATTAAAGGAATTAGAATTAACCAAAATTATTAGGAGTGACTATATGCGGGGTTAAAACAGTCTTACTCCCAGCTCCAGCTTTCATAGGCCTTCATAGTCACCCTCCTCTGACAATTCCAACGCTGGGGTGACCTCCACCTCTCTTCTATTAGGATTGCTTAAACATCCGAGTTCAAATACATTCATTTAATCACACATCCAGGCACCTCCTTCTCTGAAAAGAAGCCTGTTTCACTCTTTGTAGTTATCAAACAGGGGTCAATATAAATGGTATTTACAGACGGAAAAACAACTGTGAAAACGTGGGGTGACATGCGCTCTTCCTTGTCTCTCTTTCCTCAGCAGGATTAAATGAGACATACGGAGGCGTATTTCCAACGCAGCAGCACACAAGGGCTGCAATTGTTCCAAAGGTGGACGTTTTCTGGATGCTCCTGAACCTCCTGGGAGGGCTTTAATGACAGGGTTCACATACAATTACCCTCACACTAATTAAGTCTGAGATCTGACTGCAGTGTACGAGCGTGACAAAGCAGCACACTACTGAGCATCTGCAGAGAACGTCGCTTTCTGTGAAAGCACGTCTTTCTTTTCACTTTCTTCGGTCCTGCCTTCAGAGCTCATGCATTAGTTCACAGAGTATTCATTTAGCATCGACTGTGTGCTAGGTCCCCGCTCAGTGTCTCGGTCACTTAATGGTGGTGGAAGGTACACAGGGCGGAAAAGAAAGTAAATCAGCAACCAACACGAAAACGTTCACTTGGCAAGTGTCGTAAGGGGACGAAACAGGCTGAATTTAGCAAATTTATGTCAAGTGACTTAGGCACAAAATATGGCTGAAACTGTCATGTACAAATAGTTTTCATTACTTTCCAGTGACAGTGCCATGTTCTAACTCTGCGAAGAATATTTTTAAATCTAAATTTTGGCCTCCACATTATTTAGCAGATGCCCTGAGTGCCACCTGGCTTTTCCTGCTCCTCGCTTCTGGTTTCTCCAGCGCCTCCCATTGATCTAACTTAAAAGCAGAGCAGTATCTACTTCACAGGGTAACTGAGAGCCAAATGAAGTCACACAGGAAAAGTGGAACTATTGGAAGCGTTATATAAATACCAATAGCGGTACACGTTTAAAAGCACACAGTCACTAATAATGCTTCCCGGAACTGCCACAGTCTTCAGGGCTTCTCACTTACGAAGTGATGTCCACTGTTATACCAGCACATCCTTAACAAGTCTGATCCTGGCTACCCTGTGCTAATCATAAGGTCTCAACTGAACACAAACAACAGCATTTTTTATTTTCCGGAATGCGCTGTCCTCGAGGCATTACATAGTCACCCCGGGGACTGGTTCCTTGACTTCTCATGGGTATCAAGGCTCTTAATGGGAGCACAGTCAGCCCTCCGTGTCCACCGATGCAGAGCATGCAGGCTGGGAGAGCTGACGGCTCTTCCCCAAATAAAGCATCTGCAGAAGTGGGTAACACACCATAATATGTCTGATGCTCAGAGTCATGGATTCTTGGACACCTGTCTCCTAGATTTTCCTTGGTCCTTGGATCATCTGAAGTTCTGAAAGTAAGGAAATTTTGAAGTTCTGAAAATTTGCCAACCCTAACTCCACAAAATCACTGCAGATGGTGACTGCAGCCATGAAATTAAAAGACACTTGCTCCTTGGAAGAAAAGTTATGATCAACCTAGACAGCATATTAAAAAGCAGAGACATACTTTGCCAAAAAAGGTCTGTCTAGTCAAAGCTATAGTTTTCCCAGTAGTCATGTATGGATGTGAGAACTGGACTATAAAGAAAACTGAGTGCCAAAGAATTGATGCTTTTGAATTGTGGTGTTGGAGAAGACTCTTGAGTCCCTTGGACATTAAGGAGATCCAACCAGTCCATCCTAAAGGAAATCAGTCCTGAATGTTCTTTGGAAGGACTGATGCTGAAGCTGAAACTCCAATACTTTGGCCACCTGATGCGAAGAGCGGACTCATTGGAAAGGACCGTGATGATGGGAGGGATTGAAGGTAGGAGGAGAAGGGGACGACAGAGAATGAGATGGCTGGATGGCATCACTGACTCAATGGACATGAGTGTGAGTGAACTCCGGGAGTTGGTGATGGACAGGGAGGCCTGGCGTGCTGCAGTCCATGGGGCTGCGGAGAGTCGGACACGACTGATCAGCTGAACTGAACTGAACTGAACTGAGCTGAGCTGAGCTGCACAAGAATATACTCCCTGTCTTTCCCTCTTTTTTTTTTGGCTACATCACAAGACATGCAGGATCTTAGTTCCCTGACCAGGGTTTGAACCCCAGCAATGGAAGCACAGAGTCCTAAGCACTGGATCACCAGGGAAGTCTCTTCTCTTCTCCTCTTCTGTTTCCAACACTTACTTCTTCCTACAGCATCTTCTTATGTGCTTTTCATGTACCAAACACTGTTAGTCAGTCAACTTCATCTCCACCTTTTGACCCTTAGATAATCAGTGACCTTTTTCATTAGAGCCACTTTTTTTCCTCCATCCATCTTAAGACCTGAGGATCAAAGGCTTACATGCTATTCTAGATAAGATTTGCCAGAGACACGTAAGTCTGGGACCTCTTCACTCTCTGCCAGGAAGGACTGTCTGAGAAGAACTCTGGCTTGAAACTACCATGTGGGGAGTGTAAGGTCTGGGACAGAAACGTATCACCCACAACAACCTGCTTGGTTACAGACGGGCTACAGACAGGGTCAATAATGGCCCTGTTTTGTGACTCTGTAAAGGCACTCATTCTGGTCTCTGGCCTCATACTAACCTCACCTCCAACAGATTTTGAGGTCCTTTCCAGCCTCATCCCCCAAGGGTGAAGACCACCAGTCTAGTCTGCACACTTTTCTCTCCCACAACAGTAAAAAAATGTTCATCTTCATTGTGTGCAAAGGAATATGGGTTAGGTTAAAGGAACTGATTTCCATAATATGCAAGCATTTGGTCTCAGTGGCTGCCAAGAGCCATTCTCATTTAATTAAATTGAAAAAGGGATCCTTCAGGTGAAAAACAGAGATGATGATGATGATGAAAACAAGTAAAAAAAAAATAGACCACTTGAGTTTAATTTTACCACTTTCTAAAGAGAATGAAAAAAGTGAAAGTGTTAGTCACTCAGTCGTGTCCAACTCTTTGCAACCCCGTGAACTGTAGCCCGCCAGGCTCCTCTGTCCATGGCATTCTCCAGGCCAGACAGAATACTGGAGTGGGTGGCCGTTCCCTTCTCCAGGGGATCTTCCTGACCCCGGGATTGAGCCCAGGTCACCTGAATTGCAGGCAGATTCTTTACTGTCTAATAAGTATTCATTCACAGGACAAATATTTTTGAGCACATGCTGTATGCCAATAGCCAGGAGTTGAGAGTGCATGTTACGACAAGCAGAACCACATGGGACTTCTCAGATGGAGCTTATAGGGTGCAAGAGGAGACAGATGCCACAGGAATCACCAACCAAACAATAAATATCAACTTTAAATGCTGGTGGTGCTGCCACTCACCCTGAGGCTTACATCAGAGTTCTACTGAGCCAAGTCCACTTGCTCTTACTCAGGGAGCTTTGCTCATCTTAACTCTGAAATTCCCTTCACATTAAATGCCATTCAAGGCAAGTGCTAACGTGGGTCAGTGAATTTGAAATGCACACCTGGAATAACAGGTGCATGGAGGTTGCTGGCTTCCTGTAAATATTTGTGCAAACAGCAGATTCCTTTGCAAATGATCCTTCACCCACACCATGTTCACAGGCTTTTTTTTTTTTTTTTGCAAATGTTTATACAGCTGTTAAAAAGAAAAAGAAGAAAAACCAGGAAAAACAACTTTTGGAACTGAAAAAAAAAAAAAGCCAACCAAAACAGATACTCTTCTCTTGCTTTGATTTTCCATTTTCTCAGACTTTAAAAAACTCCATTCCAGAGAGTTTTTGATTCACAGGACAGATCATTAAGAGAACTGTGAGGTCACAGTGAAGTTTAATTATGGCACCAGGTGTGATAGTCAAGCTTTACCAGCCAGCACAGCCCACCAACGGGAGTGGGAGCCAAGAGGAAGCAAGGCCCAGAGGCAGGGACAGAGAGCAGGGCCGGGAGGCGGCCCCACCCCCCCACACCACGTTTCTCCTGCCTTCCATAACGTGCCAGCGCCTTTCAGTCTCACGTCTGATTCCGTTACTTCAAGGTCTCCTGTCCAATCATATCTTTACTGAATACATCCACTGTCATTGTATCCCAGGAACTAAACAGTGATGAAGACATAAGCAGTCCCTGCCTTCATGAAACTTAAGAGTCTACAGTGATGACAGACAAAAAAGCAAGGAAACACGAAATGACTCCAAACGGTAAACATAAACAAAGCAGGTGATGGGAAAAGGGAGCAGGGAGAGGGAAAGACTTAAACTCATTCTTCTAAGGATCCTTAGGGCTTAAAGGGGCTTCCCTTGGGGCTGCAATGCCAGAGATCCAGGTTTGATCCCTGGGTTGGGAAGATCCCCTGGAGGAGGGCATGGCAACCCACTCCAGTATTCTTGACTGGATAATCCCTATAGACAGAAGAGCCTGGTGGGTTACAGTCCACAGGGTCACAAAGACTCAGACACGACTGAGCGACTGACACACACACTAGTGCTTAAAGGGTTAGTCTTGTACAAGGTGCCTGCATCTTAAGAAGGGACAAAGCATTAAGCCCAAGACACGAATTGCTAATAACAGAACTTCAGCCACAAAGTGGCATAATGAGAACATTATTTGGGGGGATGGCATGTTGGACGGGACTTTTTCCTAATCCCATAAATCACCTCATCCAGAAAGCATCTGGGGAGTCTATTTTTAAAGCTGGCTCAAATTCACAAATAACAAAAAAGTCCTTGTCTTGAAGAAGGGAAATACTGTGAACTGTTCAAGGATGAAATCAAGCAGAAAGAAAGGAAGGACTTAAAATGTTTCTTTTACCCAATTCTCTAATGTTTGAGCTTTTTATGAGCCTTTATTACCTTGGTCGGTTACAAAGTGGGAGGGTTGTCTCTTCTATAGAGCTCACGCCTTCATGTATAAACCTCCGATGATTTTGATATTTCTGGATCATTTCAAACTTTGAAGTTTGTGGTCCTTTGTTTATAGCAGCTATGGAAAAGTAACACAACACCTGGTGTGGACCCGGGGGCACTAACCTGCCTCCCACTGGGGGCGTAACGGATTTTTATCAGCCTGGGTGATATGTACACATCTGTTTCATAGCCAGGGTTCTTGCTAAACTGGCATTTTTACAGGATGGCAGTTTTTAGAAGGACCAGTGGAAAAATGAGCATCCTTTTCAACAGAACCAAAAGAAGGATCCCAATTAATGAGCTTGCTAATTGATCACCATTTTGACTGGTAAGCTCTTAATGAGGACGTAGGTCATTGTTACACAAAGCAAGAGCTCAGGAGCACCACGATCGGACAAGGTAGAGCCAGATGATCTCTGCAGACTGGGAACGATCCACGGTTCTGAGCCACACGGGGCCACAGCAGAGACGAACATGTGCGTCCAGCCATCTTACAGCTTCAGTAACTTAAGTTCTGTACCCACTTAATGTCCTTAAAAGGTTGTGGGTTTACTTATATATATAATTCAAAATGAAACCAAGATTTAATATTAAAACAGAATACGCATTGTCTGCTGAAATTAAGAGTCTCTCGGTAGATTTTCCAGTTGCAAAACTTCATTAATTCTTCAAAGATAAACTTTTCTCAGACTTCCTGGATGGTTCAGTGGTTAAGAATCTGCCTGCTCGTGCAGGGGATGTGGGTTCAATCTCTGTCCAGGAGGAGTCCAAATGCTGCGGGGCAGCTAAGCTAGCGAGCCACAGCCACCGAGCTCACGCTCCAGAGCCCGTGGTTCAGAGCAAGGGAGGCCAGCACACCGCAGCAGATGGCAATCCCCAAACGCCGCAAGCAGGGGAACTCTGAGCAGCAGTGAAGGCCCAGTACAGTCCCATATACATAAGTTTAAAAAAAGTTAAATCAAAGTTAACAAAATTCTATGTAAGTGATTTGTAGTAACAGTCAGTTGTATAACCATGTGATTTCTAGGTCGTGAGAGTCTAGCTGTTGCCTCAGAAACAGTAAAATGGGCAAAATGACAGTACGTGCGCATACAGATGGTTTTGGTAAACTTCTGAAACTAACTGCCAGATGATGCTTCTGCTAAAAACTCTCACTTTCTATTTACGCCTAATTTCAAAGCAAGTTCGGATAATTAAATGCCATTCCGACAACGATAAAAAACTTTGCTAAAAAATACAGGCCATTGGTCAGTTCACTAAACATACAGACTGGTCATTCTACTGTCAGAAAAATCTACTTCCATTCATTACAAATGGATAGGGATGAGTCAGTTGGGCCCTGAAATCTATAATTTAAAGAATAATGAAGGCTTAGTGGTTATTTTGCAAATGTCAAAGATATATATTACTTGTAAAGGATAGAAGATTGGTAAGAATTGTTGTTGTATTTTATAATAGACCTTTCTTTTTAAAAATTCAATTTGTTTTTGTCTTAGCAAAAACCAACAGCCACTGAATTGCATGGCATGTTCAGTTTGTTAAGATTTATAAGTACTACTAATAACATTACTTGTACTTAGTAGTAACAGGTCCTTCCCTGGTGGCTCAGAGGTTAAAGCATCTGCCTCCAATGCGGTAGACCCGGGTTCGATCCCTGGGTTGGGAAGATCCCCTGGAGAAGGAAATGGTAACCCACTCCAGTATTCTTCCCTGGAGAATCCCATGGACGGAGAAGCCTGGTAGGCTACAGTCCACAGGGTCGCAAAGAGCCGGACACGACTGAGCGACTTCACTCACTCACTAATAACATATGCGCAAATATGAATGTTTTGCTGTTGTTGGTGTTTGGCTGCTCAGTCATGTCTGACTCTTTGCGACCCCATGGACTGCAGCACGCCAGGCTTCCCTGTCCTTCTCTAATTCCCGGAGCTTGCTCAAACAAATGTCCATTGAGTCAGTGATGCCACCCGACCATCTCATCCTCTGTCGTCCCCTTCTCCTCAATCTTTCCCAGCATCAGGGTTTTTTTTTTTTCCAATGATTCAGCTCTTCGCATCAGGTGGCCAAAGCATTGGAGCTTCAGCTTCAGCATAGTACGTCCAGTGAATATTCAGGACTGATTTCCTTTAGGGTGGACTGGTTGGATCTCCTTGCAGTCCAAGGGACTCTCAAGAGTTTTCTCCAGTATCACAGTTTGAAGGCATCAATTCTTTGGCACTCAGTCGTTTTTATTGTCTAGCTCTCACATCCGTACATGACTGCTGGAAAAACCATAGCTTTGACTAGATGGACCTTTGTCGGCAAAGTCTCTGCTTTTTAATTTGCTGTCTTCGTTGGTCATAACTTTTCTTCAAAGGAGCAAGTGTTTTTTTAATTTAGTGGCTGCAGTCACCATCTGCAGTGATTTTGGAGCCCAAGAAAATAAAGTCTCTTACTGTTTCCCGTGTTCCCCCATCTATTAGCCATGAAGTGTTGGGACTGGATGCCATGATCTTTGTTTTTTGAATGTTGAGTTTTAAGCCAGCTTTTTCATTCTCCTCTTTCACCTTCATCAAGAGGCTCTTTAGTGCCTCTTTGCTTTCTGCCATACGGATGGGGTTATCTGCATATCTGAGGTTATTGATATTTATCCTGGCAATCTTGATTCCAGCTTGTGCTTCATCCATCTGGCATTTCACATGATGTACTCTGCATATAAGTTAAATAAGCAGGGGGACAATATACAGCCTTGAGGTAATCCTTTCCCAATTTGGCTGCTTCCTGACCTGCATACAGGTTTCCCAGGACGCAGGTCAGGTGCTCTGGTACTCCCAATGAAAGGTTGTTGCTGAACCACGAAAGACACAGGTATTCTTGGCCTCCGGAGGAGAAGAATTCAATCCAGGGCCAGAGACGAGGCTTGATTGCTCAGAGTTTTTGTGTAATAAAGTTTTATTAAAGTATAAAAGAGATATTGAAAGCTTCTGACATAGACATTAGAAGGGGGCAGAAAGAGTGCCCCCCTGCTAGTCTTTAGCTGAATGTTATATAGCTACTAGCAGTCGGCTAATTACAGAAGGGGAATGTCTCAAAACTCAGAGATTGGCTCCAGGCCCCTCAACCACAAGATGCATTTTTTTTTTTCTTTTAAAGTTTTTATTATGGAAAATTCTAAAACATACAAAAGTAAAAAGAAAAAGAACAGTACCCATGTTTATTGTGTTGTTTAGTCGCTCAGTCGTGTCTGACACTTTGCGAGCCCATAGACTGTAGTCCACCAGGCTCCTCTGTCCATGGGCTTCTCCAGGTAAGAATACTGGAATGGGTTGCCATTTCCTTCTCCACACAAGATGCATTTCGAGATAACCTTGGCACCAGGTGAGTCATCTTGAAGAAAAGCAGATTTCCATACAAATATATAGCTTCATTAACATAGATTAGGAGAACAATGTATGAGATTGTATAACTTACTGGTTTGTCAAGTGGGTTCTGAGCCTTTATGCAAACTGACTTGAAGATAGTCTGGGGTAAATACATAGCACATTAACATAGCTTCAGACAAACATTTCCATAAGAAAAATGCACTGGTTAGCTCAAGGTTTGAGAGAAGTTAAGTTCAGGTGGAACCAGGTGTCATTATGACAACAGAGAATTTTAAGAGAAACCTCTTTTTAAATTTGTATAGAGAAGGGGAAAAATGTAATACTGATTTGTTTCCTCCCGCCACTTAAGAGAGATAAAAACCGTCTGACACTTGCAGCCTATTTCCTCCCTTTGGAGACCCCTGGCCTTCCTGCCTGTTACCCTCTCACCATCTCTTGAAGAATTTTCCACAGTTAGTTCTGATCTACACAATCAAAGGCTCTGACGTAATTAATAAAGCAGATATTATTCTGGAGCTCTTGCTTTTTCTATGATCCAAAGGATGTCGGCAATTTGGTCTCTGGTTCCTCTGCCTTTTCTAAATCTAGCTTGAACATCTGGAAGTTCTCGGTTCACATACTGTTGAAGCCTGGCTTAAAGGATTTTGAGCATTACCTTGCTAGCCTTTGAAATGAGTGCAATTGTGCAGTAGTTAGAACATTCTTTGGCATTGCTTTTCTTTGGGATTGGAATGAAAACTGACCTTTTCCAGTCCTGGGGCCACTGCTGAGTTTTCCAAATTTGTTGGCATATTGAGTGCAGCATCATCTTTTAGGATTTGAAACCGTTCAACTGGAATTCCATCACCTCCACTAGCTTTGTTCATAGTGATGCTTCCTAAGGCCCAGTTGACTTCACATTCCAGGATGTCTGGCTCTAGATAAGTGATCACACCATCGTGATTATCTGGGTCATGATTTTTTTTGGTACAGTTCTTCTGTGTATTCTTGCCACCTCTTCTTAATATCTTCTGCTTCTGTTAGGTCCATACCAATTCTGTCTGTTACTGAGCCCATTTTTGCATGAATGTCCCCTGGGCATCTCTAACTTTCTTTAAGAGATCTCTAGTCTTTCCCATTCCATTGTTTTCCTCTATTTGTTTGCACAGTTCACTTAAAAAGGCTTTATCTCTCATTAAGATAGAATGTATTGTACTTAAAGTTTAAAAAAAGCAATTTAGTATTACGAGAAAAAAATCAGAAAATACAGTGAAGCTACAAGAAGTACATAAAAACCACCATTACCTCCTCAAAATGTTAACGGGAATGTGCCAGTCCAGCTCTCCTGTATTCATCTGTTGTTTTGTCTTGATGTGGCAGATGAAAGATGGACAGACATCTACCGAGAAGTGGAGTCTCTCCCTTTCTGCGGCTGGCCCTGTGACTAGCTCTGACTAATGGGATGCAGCACAAATGTCGCTGCTCTAACTTCTGAGATTAGATTTTTAAAAATGTGCAATTTCTGCTTTTATCATTTGAACTCCTGCGGTCCAGCTTCCACGCTTCAGGAAGTCCAAGGCATACAAAGAAGGCACCCACAGGACCGAGGTGCTCCAGCTGACAATCCCCGCCGAGCTCCCAGCGGCAATGGACAACATACGTGGGTGCCGCTCTGGATGGGGCTCCAGGTCAAGCCTGCAGATGACCACAGCTGCAGCCAAGGGCACAGAGAGCAGAAGCACTTTCCAGACCAACCCAGTCAGCCCACAGAATGTCCAGAGGATACAGTGATTATTGTTTTGAAGCCACTGCGTGGCTTCAGTCATGTCCAACTCTTTGCGACCCCACGGACTGAGCCCACCAAGCTCCTCTGTCCATGAAATTCTCCAGGCTACAATACTGGAGTGTGCTGTCATGCCCGTCTCCAGGGATCTTCTCGATCCGGGGATGGAACCCACGTCTCTTATGTGTCCTGCATTGGCAGGCAGGTTCTTTAGCACAAGCGCCACCTGGGAAGCCACACCCCCATTCAAAAGCCATTTAATTGGTGGAGATATTACTGAACAATAGATGGCTGAGATTGTCTACTGTCCACTATTGTGTGCATCCATTTATCACTTAATTTACCTACAAAGCGTCTTGGTCGGCACAGCAGTGTCTCCCCAGCCAGACGGCATCGTTTTGGAATCCAGGTTCAGGCTGGCCGTGAGCTGGGGGAGGACTGCGCAGAAGGGGCCCGGTCACCGGGAATCGGATGCGCCGCTGCTGCGAGGCTGGGGAGGGAGGAGGCAGAGCAGGGCCGTGAGGGCTGGTCCACCGGAGGCCGGAGGAGCGCCCGGCGCAGCCTGCCAGCCCGATGACCGGTCAGAAGGAAGCTGGCAGGGAGCGGAGGGCACAGAGGGCGGCACCCTGCAGGCGCCCTCGGGGAGATGGGAGCCTGGGGCCCGCGGCCGGCTCCTCCCGCGGGGCCACGTCGGGGCGTCTCCCAGCCCTGCGGGGGAAGCGCCGGCTCGGGCCTCCGGCCGCTCGGAGAAGCCCCCCAGCCTCGGCGGAGGCGGGCCCGCCCGCAGCGCCGTCAGACGGTCCCCGGGCCGCGGCGGGCGAGGCGGGCCTCTACAGGGGAGGATGCGATCTCGGTCTCGTGAGGACGAAAACACCCGAGACTCTGTGACCGCTCACCGGGATGACACAGTGTGAAATGACCTTAAGAACGAAACCCTTAAACTGTAAACGTGTTATCAGAAACAACTAACGGGCAGGCCTTAGCTCGTGCTTAGCCGGACCGCAGCTCCAACCCCGCCGAGAGCCTCCCCGCTTCCTTCACACTTCAAACAAGACCCTTCATTTAAAGCCCTTCGTATAAAACCAACCAAGCAGTCACGTGTGTCCCAGACAGCTTCACCCACTTCCTGCGTCTCCCTCGGCCCAGGGGAGCAGGGGGCACCCAGCAGCCTGGCCGAGCTCCACCTGGTAAAGAAATCTCGGGTTTACTTGCATAACTTTTGAACTGTATCCGCGTACAGTTGATTGCCTACGCTGTGTTAGTTTCACAGAAAAATGATTCCGTTTATACATGTACATACATTTTTTTTAGATTCATTTCTCATGAGATTAAAAAAAATTTTTTTTGTTGTGGGACCATTTTTTAAAGCCTTTATTGACTTTGTTACAATCTTGCTTTTGATTTATGTTTTGGTTTTTTGGTCATGAGGCAGGTGCGATCTTAGCTCCCTGACCAGGGATCAAACCCACACCCCTCTGCACAGGAACGCGCAATCTTAGCCTCTGGACCTCCAGGGATGTCCCACTTACATAAGTTTCTATAACCAGCAAGAACCAGCCCACCTAGTGCAGAGACTTCCCTGGTGGGTGAAAGTGTTACTTGTTCTGTTGTGTCTGACTCTTTGCAACCCCGGATGGACTGTAGCCCGCCAGGCTCCTCTGTCTATGGGATTCTCCAGACAAGAATACTGGAGGGAGTTGCCATGCCCTTCTCCAGGACATCTTCCCAACTCAGGGATCGAACCCAGGTCTCCTGCATTGCAGGCAGATTCTTTACTGCCAGAGCCATCCAGGGAGCACAGGGAACTCTACTCAGTATTCCATGGTAACCTAAATGAAGTCACAGTGCTTTCATGTTTTGAAGCTGCCTCATCAAAACAGCCTCCTCCACAAGAACTGCTCTGGCTGCATGTTAACGACATGCTTAACCACCTGGATTGGCCTGTGAGACATGCCTGCCAGCCTACACGAGTTTTCCACTGGGTTCAATCATCCAAGGTTTGGCATTGCAAGCCCTCAGATGATCACAAGCATCTGGCTGTCTAGGGTGATAAAGGGGTAGCAAGAGGCTCCTGGTGTCCAGAGACTGTGTTCCCACCACGTAGCCTCTACATTAGAAGCAAGTGAGGCTTTTCTTGTTGTTGAGTCACTAAGTTGTGTTGGACTCTTTTGGGACTGCAGCCCGCCAGGCTCCTTTGTCCATGGGAATTTCCCAGGCAAGAACACTGGAGTGGGTTGCCATTTCCTTCTCCAGGGGATCTTCCCGACCCAGGGTTCAAACTCACATCTCCTGCTTGGCAGGTGGATTCTTTACCACTTGAGCCAACTGGGAAGATTTCCTTGCATTCCCTTCAATGTGCTTTCTCCAAAAGTATGAAAGCAGGCTTTGGTTTGTTCTGTTGATTTTATGAAGAAGTTTTCTAAAGCCGAAGGCTTCACATGTTTAAATCTGTGGACTGCACTTATGACGACATTGTAAATCATAGGCCAGTTCACCCGTGTGCAAGCACGTGTGTGTGCAAGTGGAAATGACAGTTTCACAAAGTGATACTTTTACTGTGTGACATTTAAAATTTTTATGTCAGTTGTATATGCTGGGCTAGGCTATGGAGTGCAGGGATTAAACAGTCTAGGTGTTGCCATGAAAGTATGTTTTTAGATGTGATCAACAATTCAACCACGCTTCTCTGAAGACTCTGAGGTCAAGAATCCACCTGCCAATGCAGGAGACAGGGCTTCGATCCTGTGTTGGGAAGATCCTCCGGAGGAGGAAATGGCAACTCATTCCATCGTTCTTGCCTGGAGAATCCCACGGACAGAGGAACCCGCAGGCTGCAGTATATGGGACTGCCACGGGTTGGACATGGCTGAGCACACGGCATAACTGCAAGCCCCTCTGGTGCTAGGAGGAGCAGCCACGCACTGCTGAGTGCTGCGCTGTAGATGCACAGACCTCCGTCTGCTTGCAGGAGGCTTGTGTGCCCCTCCTGCTCTTCATAACCCACTCAGGAGAAAGAGTGTGCCTACTCCCTCTCCCACAAAGACTGGCAGCCTCCCAGGAGACAGCTACAAGACTACCGTGGTTTCTGCTTGTGCCTCTCTAGAAACTTCGCTTCAAACAAAAGTAATGCACACCCATCAGACAATTCACGACACGTAACTCTGGCTGGTGCGTGTTAAGCAGCCATGCTGAGGTCAACTCTTTTTCGACCTGATTCCTGACCCCTGCTTAGTAAACACTCAGTAGATGTTTGTTGTTGACAGTGATGAAGGTAGTATCATGTTTCAAAACCGAGAGCCACAAAAGGCAAACTTCTGCAAAAATTACCTTGACTTGTTAAGGCCCAGATTAGGCAGAGCCCCTGTAAAACACCAGCATGAATTTCACTGTGAGTCTGATGAGGTGTGTATGGAAATATGCTTCAGACGGTGCGGTTAACCCACCAGCCTGTGGACCCTTGAGAGACTTGGGGAAAGGCACCCTCTCCTGGAAGGAAGCAGCCCTGCATGTGCCCTGTTGGGTGACACCCATGGCCGGGCCCTTTCTTTCCGTGGGTCAAGCTCCTCCTCCTCCACCACCAGTGCAGGAGCCTGGCAAGTGGAATGGCATCTGGGTTTTGCCCCCATCGTTCCTCACTGCTGGGCACCTCTGTGGAATGCCCAAAGTGTGCCACCAACATAGCAGCCGTAGAGAATACCATCAACCTACAAATGCACCCAGGACAGACCAGGGTTTAGCAGCTTATACATCTCAAAACAACAGTTATGCCTTTCAAAGTTTACATGGAGACATACACGTTTCAGCTCCAAACATTACACTGCTTTTTTATTTTTCTCACTTGCTTTTTAGGAGAAGAAAACCCGATTTAGATTTTCAATAAGAAATCGACAATAGAAAGTCTAAACCGGCAAGTCTTACTACTTCATCTGCTAACCAAAAGTGGATGAAACGTCCACTGGAACGTACAATGAAGGTCGCTGCCCACTCAGGTCAAAGTTTCGGTGAATTGTCTTTAAAAGAAAAATTGAGCAAACTGTGCATTTTCTGTGTCTCACAAAACCAGGTGGTGGCAAGAATTCAACATGACAATGTGCAGAAAAGTGCTTTCTAATTCTAAACACCTACAGAAATGTCAGTCACTTTAATCTGCAAGCTGGCCAGTGTCAAACTTAAGAAGAAACCATGAGAACCATTCCTGTTTAAGTCAGGGAAAAGAAAATATCAGAATGCTTTCTATCCTCATTGTTACAAAACACTGCCAGGAAAGTACTATCAACCCAGCAAAATGAAATAAAGTTGGGTCATAAGTAACTGCAAGACAGAGGTAAATGTACCATGGTTGGGGACTGAGATGATTGTATGATGGAAAAGCCAGGAGAAGCAATGGGAAAATTTATATGACAGAAGAATCCAACAAGTTGGCTAGGTACAGCATTTTATATATATATATCTACACATACAGAAATCACAGGCTTCATATATAGTCAGTAAAAGTGAAAACTGAACAGCTCCTATGTATAATAGTTAAAAGTAAATTAAAAAATAAGAAGTACAAATTCATCTAAGAAAATTAAAAAGAATCAAACAGAGAGATTCAAAGAAAATCTAAATAAATACCCAGTTCTTAGAAGGAACTATTCATCATTATTAAGATGTCATGCCTCCCTACATTAATCCAAAGTTTAAAGCAATCTCAATGAACCAAGCATTTGCATTTTCATTCTGGCAATGGGAGACTAGATATCTTGAAAATGCTTAAAACACTTAAAAATGCTGGATAAAATCCAACATATGTCCTTCTAAATGAATACCTTCAAGTCTCAGGTGCAAGAAAAAAAGAGGAAACCACAAAGCAATGGGTTAGTGCTGTGGCCAGGCTGGGGCAGAATGAAGGAGAGTTTGTTGGTCTCCAAACCAACGCCTGGCTCTGGCTTCAGAGAAGCTGGGTGCCAGCCAGCGCCACAGACGGCCAGGCCTGCAAGAGGAGAAGCTGCAACTGACGTCCATGCATAAATCTGAACTCTTTAAGGAATTCACAGTGAGTGAAAGAGGAGACAGAAAACAATCTTCTTGACAACACATGGTGATCTGAGTAAGATAAAAGGTCTCTTTTGATCATGTGGAACCACAGGCTATGGCTCTGGGTTCAGCGTCGATACTGTATACATGATCCAGGAAACCCCAAGCTGGGCAATTATCACAAAAGTTGACCTCAGCCACCGAAACTCCGGCGGTTCCTGGCAGATCCTTCATGGTAAAGCTGCTCTGCAGGGATGCAACTCTGACTCAGGCACACAGTCTTCCCACAATTAGGCCCTAGGTGGAATGAGCCCACAGTCCACAATTTCAGAATACATGTGATAAAGGCCCTCCATGAGACTGAGCTAACAGACATACAGAGTCGGGTTATTAGAGCACTGAGAACTTACGCTTAGGCTGATTGTGTCTGCCTTTGTCCCCAGACGCATAATTGAAGCCCTAACCCCCAGAACCTAAGAAGGTGATTGTATTTGGAGACACATAAAGCAGGGGGGTGTTAATTCGATACGATGGTTGTCCTTACAACGAGAAGAGACTGGGAGACGTAGACAGAGGGAAGAGCATGTGAAGACCCAAGGAGAGGATAGCCATCTTTGAGCCACGGGGAGGGGCTTCAGGAGAAACTCACGCTCTCAACACCGCGATCCCGAACTTCTAACCTCTAGGAGAGCGAGAAGATAAACCTCCTGTTGTTTAAGCACTTAGTCTGCGGTACTTTGTTACGGTAGCCCGAGTAAACTAATGGAGCTCCAGATAATAAAAGGACAGACACGAACACAGAAGTCTGTTAAAAATACTGGAAGCCATAAACACAGAGTAAGACACTGAAAATAAGAAAAGAACTCCTGCTGAAAAAAACAAGCTAAAAACCGATAAAAACATTACAGAAGTATTTCGTGAAGAAGGAAGCCGAATTCCAAAGGAAAGAGTGGGGTGCAGAAAGCAGTGATGAGCAAAGGAAGCAGGCATCTTGTGTTTAAATCTAAGCAAGTATCTGTTGTTGGATTGAAAAAGTGACAGCCAGTTTGGGGAATATAAAGCAAGATGGCCAATATGGCACTGAACAAAATAACATGTAAGCCAGGAGTGGAGCAAACACTTCCTGAGATCCTTGTGTTTGGGGTGAAATGGGTTAGAGACTTCCCAGGGTTAGAGGGTGGGGGTGAAATGGGTCAGAGACGGGCTTCCCAGGTGGCACCAGCGGTAAAGAGCCCGCCTGCCAATGCAGGAGACAGAAGAGACGCGGTTTCCATCCCTGGGTCGGGAAGGCCCCCTGGAGGCAGGCATGGCAACCCTCTCCAGTGTTCTTGCCTGGAGAATCCCATGGACAGAGGAGCCTGGCGGCCTGCAGTCCGTGGGGTCGCCAAGAGTCGGACACGACTGAGCAACTTAGCACACACACAAGCACACGTGGGTTAGAGATCTTCAGTTTGTTTAGATTTTGTAAAGTCACATACGTGTATTACAGTTAAAGGGAAACGACTAGAAGAACAGACCATATAATTTCCAAAATAAGTAGAGAGGGAAAATGAAAGAATAAGAGCATTAAATCCGGTAGCAGGTAAGAAAAAACAGAAACAGGAATCAGAAAAAGTGAAGATTCTAATGGAAAGATCCCAACAGGAAGACCCTGGGGCACAGCTGCTGCTTCCTATCGTGCAGTCATGGCCCGCTGAGGGAGGTAACGGTGTAGACCCCGAACAGCTCCAGGCCGGAGCGCTTCTCTCACCAGTGATCCCTGTGGGCGACCCAACGATCTCCCATCAGCAACAGCCCAGCAACCAGGCATCAGGCCATCCTGAGTCATCAGAAAAGACTCTGGCCGCTAAGGTGCAAAGTTCCACCCCGGCCTGCCTCCCGTCGCCAAGGGTCTCTCTGGGGAGAGCTGGGGCCCTGCAGAGCCATCCTTGTGAAATGCATGACCACATTCAACGAGAGGACGAGACCTCCCTGGAAGGTACGACTCCAAGCTCTCCCCGCAGCGGGAATGGGGCTGATCCCTGGACTGGGAACTAAGATTCCACATGCCACGCTGCATGGTCAAAAAATAAAGGAATAGACAACAGTTTTTGCAATAAGCACACGCTGACTTTCAAAAAGGAAGCTATGTTTTAAAAAATGTCCAAACTCAGTGAAAACCAATCACGTCACCCTCATTTTCTGCTTGGGAGGGAGAGAAGAGAAATATGTGTCACTTTATCAAATCTTTCATGTCTCTGTGCAGAGATAGTCTGTCTGTTTTCCAGGCTTGTAGGAAATACTTGCAAAATTGGCTTGTATACGCAGACCTGATGCCTCAGGTGAAAATATGCTATTCCTAAGGGTACCGGTTCCAAATAGGAAAAGGAGTACGTCAAGGCTGTATATTGTCACCTTGCTTATTTAACTTATATGCAGAGTACATCATGAGGAACGCTGGGCTGAAAGAAGCACAAGCTGGAATCAAGATTGCTGGGAGAAATATCAATAACCTCAGATATGCAGATGACACCACCCTTATGGCAGAAAGTGAAGAGGAACTCAAAGGCCTCTTGATGAAAGTGAAAGAGGAGAGTGAAAGGTTGGCTTGAAGCTCAACATTCAGAAAACAAAGATCATGGCATCTGGTCCCATCACTTCATGGGAAATAGATGGAAAAACAGTGGAAACAGTGTCAGACGTTATTTTTTTGGGCTCCAAAATCACTGCGGATGCTGATTGCAGCCATGAAATTAAAAGACGCTTACTCTTTGGAAGGAAAGTTATGACCAACCTAGATAGTATATTGAAAAGCAGAGACATTACTTTGCCAACAAAGGTCCGTCTAGTCAAGGCTATGGTTTTTCCCGTGGTCATGTATGGATGTGAGAGTTGGACTGTGAAGAAAGCTGATCGCCGAAGAATTGATGCTTTTGAACTGTGGTGCTGGAGAAGACTCTTGAGAGTCCCTTGGACTGCAAGGAGATCCAACCAGTCCATTCTAAAGGCGATCAATCCTGGGTGTTCATTGGAAGGACTGATGCTAAAGCTGAAACTGCAATACTTTGGCCACCTCATGCGACAAGTTGACTCACTGGAAAAGACTCTGATGCTGGGAAAGGCTGGGGGCGGGAGGAGACGGGGACGACAGAGAATGAGATGGCTGGATGGCATCACCGACTCTGTGGACATGAGTTTGGGTGAACTCCGGGAGTTGGTGATGGACAGGGAGGCCTGGCATGCTGTGATTCACGGGGTCGTGGAGAGTAGGACACGATGAGCGACTGAACTGAACTGAACTGAAGGGTACCGGAGATGAGACTTAGCTAAATTCATATTTTCCACCTACGTCGTTCCTTTGGGGCTCTTCATGAGGCTGGAGCAATGGTCTCAGCCACCTGATCACATGTGAGTCTAATTAATCACAGGAGGACTTTCATTTAGCCCAATCAGACTGTGGTTTTCCCTTATACGTTTTCTCTGTGGATCACTGTTTGCTTCTGAAACTTCTCACTTTGCTGTTTCCTTCCTTGATTAGCTTATAAACTACTTGAGGACAAGGACTGTTTTCGCATCTGTAGCTCACGTGTGCCCTTGAATGGGGCTGAACCTCCCGCAGGCAATTAACCTAAGTTTGCTGATTTTTCTTGATAATGCTAACCAGGGCACTGAAGAAATTAAAGCTGAATGTTATTAGTTTTATCCATCACTAAGCTTGGAAGTAATTAAACCTTGGTTCATGGTCACTCTGAGCCACTGGTTGGCCAGTTACCAAAGAGCAGGGACAAGAGAGAAGCAGAAAAATCAAAAGTTATCAAATAGCAACAAGAAGCTGTAGGGGGAAAAAGTCAAAAAAGAAACTGGAAATACAGTTTTAAATTATTTTTGAATATTTGTAGAGTCTTTTTTTTTTTTTTTTAACACTTCCTGTTACAGTCTCTGGACCTTCCCTGATGACTCAGTGGGTTAAGAATCTGCCTGCAATGCAGGAGAAGCAAGAGAGACATCCCTGGGTCAGGAAGATCCCCTGGAGGAGAAAATGGCAACCCACTCCAGTAGTCTTGCCTGGGAAATCCCATGGTCAGAGGGGCCTGGCGGGCTACAGTCCATGGGGTCGGAAGGAGTCAGACACGACTGAGAGGCTGAGCATACGCGCACATGGCAGTCTCTGCAGAAAGTTAAATCAGAGAAAGACTAGTTGCCTTTGGATACAGGTGATCGGACGCCAAACCGCAACGCTGCCAGGAAGGCAATGCTGGTCGGGCAGTAAGCTTCCTTGACGTTTTTTTTTCTCTTGGTTTGTTTTTCTGTTTATTAGTGGGGCTGTTTTGTTCTTAACTGGAAGACATCTACTTCAAGATTAGCTCACGTCATCTTTGTAGAGCCCTCCAGGTGTCCTTCCAAACAGTGAATCACCACACTTCCATACCGTGGTGTCTGTAGTTAACTGATAAAATTTAACTCTAGCACTGGGCAGAATGCACTGAAGGAAAGTGATCACGCTACATCTATTTCATGCTTCCATCCCGTATCACGGTCACAAGGTAAAAAATAACAATAATAACAATAGTAGTGTGTTAAAGTGTTAGTTGCTCAGCCGTGTCTGACTCTGCAACACTGTACATTACAGTCCGCCATGGAATTCCAGGTCCATGGGATTCTCCAGGCAAGAATACTGGAACTGGTAGCCATTCCCTTCTCCAGAGGATCTTCCCGACCCAGGGATTGAACCTGTGTCTCCTGCATTGGCAGGTGGGTTCTTTATCACTTTGCCACTGGGAAGCCCTACCGATCCCCAAGGTGATGGAATTAGGATGTCTGAGGCTTTGGCAGGTGATTCCACGAGCAGGGCAGAGGCCTCCTAAATGGGCTTTTACCACCAATGAAAGCGGATCCTCAGAGATCCCTCCCCACTTCTGTCGAGTGAAAATACAAGAAGTTTGGATCTGAAAGAGGGCCTCAAACTAGCACCCCCATCTTGGACTTACAGCCTCCAGACGTGAGAAGAATGACTCTGCTGTTCACAGGCAGCCTGTGAGTGGTATCTGGTTACAGCTGCTTGGATGGACTAGGACAGATGCTGTGACAAACATTGTGCTTATGTGTTATTATTTAATATTCACAAAACTTTTGCATAGTAGTTATTATACCCCTTTCACAGATAAGAAGATTGGGGCTTAGAAACATGGAGTGGGCTTGTCCAGGTCCCTCGGCTAGAAGGTCATCACACTGGGAAATCGTACCCGAGGCCACCCTCTTCTTCGCCGTGGGACACAGCAGCAGTTACCAGACGCCAACGTGCTGCAGAACCCCCTGGAGCTCGCTGAGGATGCAGATTTCCAGGCCAGCCTCCTGGGGCGATTCTGATTCCGTAAATTTGGGATAGTGCCCTGGAATCTGCATTTTAACCAGTAGAATCCTCTCTCTAGGCAATTCTGATGAATTTTCTTATAAAACTTTCGAGAAGCACTACAACACTGCCGCTTACACACCAGATGCTCAGTGACGGTCAGTAAGGGAATGTAACACTCATCGACACGTACACAAGATAAGCACGTGACATTCTTTGTATCTGGTTCTATAAAGGTAAAGATGGAGAGTTAAAACGGTGAGACAGATTTAGGGACTTCATATGTCAACACAGTCAAAGGGTTTCTTTATATCAAGACCTCTCAGAGCTTTCAGTATAGGTAAAATATGGCCTTTTGGGGGCTTCCCAGGTGGTACTAGCGGTGAAGAACCTGCCTGCCAATGCAGGAGATGCAAGAGACACAGGTTTGAACCCTGGGTTGGGAAGATCCTCTGGAGGAGGGCCTGGCAACCCACTCCAGTGTTCTTGCCTGGAGAATCCCATGAACAGAGAGGCCTGGAGGGCTACCGTCCACAGGGTCTCAAAGAGTTGGACTGAAGCGACTTAACACACACACACACACAGCCTTGTTTTCAAAGTTATTCGGTCGTGGATCCCATTACTTCTTTATCTTTTACATTACCTCTTTTAAACTGTATTAACAATTTGGAAAGCAATGTCATGAAAAATAAATTCATAACAACAGCTGGCACTTGTATGGAGCTCTACAGTTTACAAAGCACACTCATAGGTACCACCATCACATTTTGCAGGGCTGCATGCGAGAGTTCAGAGAGGCCATCAGAGGTTTCCCCAGGAAGCAAGGACTGGACTGAGCAGGGCGAGTGGACTGAGCAGGGTGAGGGGCAGAAGGGGCCTTCGGGGCTCGGTGTCCACTGTCAACCCGTGCCGTCATAGCAGGCAGTCTCCTTTCCTACAGAAACTTAATGCTTAGGGGAAGCAGGGCATTCAGTGAAAGGCCATTCACCTTTCTTTGCCTCAGTTTCTCATTTGTAAAATGAGGCAGTTGGAACAAACTTAAGAGAGGTGCCGTGGCCAAAGTCAAACACTGTCTTCTGTAGCATGGCTGGATTTGTAAGCGGTTTTCTCAGTTCCTTAACCAGTCCAACCGGAGTGCTGTGAACTAGGAGCCAGTAACAGGGGTGGGTACTCCTGCTGCAATAAAAGCTTAGGCGTGATTCCTTCTCCAGCATATTCTGTCTCCCAGAATGTGCTGGTAGAAATGTTTGTGCGTGACTGTCCTCTAAGGCTAGAGTCCCATGCTCTGACCTGTCATCTCCTGAAAAAAAAAAACAAGCAAAAACCAGATGATACAGCACTGCCTTGAAACGTCACCAGTGTCCTTGTGGTCAGTGCTTCATGACCATGCCCGAAGGCCTTAAATCTACTGTCGCTCAACAGCAGGGTTGGAAGTCAGCTTCCCTTTGGTAATAAAAGCTATTACGCGACTCTTTAAACATTTCAACTTTCCTCCCTATTTCACAGTTCATAAAGCACCTCTCTGACGTGGAAGGATTTTTTATTTAAAAGGAGATATAAGAGAGCATGCTTTTCCACTTCTTGATGGCTTATTACTCCCAGAAGCTAAGAAGCAGTGCTTCTGCAGCGCAGCGTTGCTAACTGCTCACGTCTGTTATAATGTCAGTGCCCTGGGCATCGTGCTGTCCCCCTCCCAACTCCATCCCATGGGGAGTTTGGCGTTAACACAGCCAGAGCCTGGGTTAATACGTACCCCATACAACTCATTAGCTGCACATTAGTATTGGAGCCAAGAATCAACACGACGGATCCAGCAACGTGCTGGAGCCTGGGTCAGCGTCTCGGCCGAGGGTGCCTCGATGCCGAGGTCAGCAGCTCGGTGTTGGCCCCACGGCCCACACCGGGCACGTCGCGCTCCACGTGGCCATCAGGGAGGACGGCAAACATGGGCCTCGTTAAAACCTGATGGGAGGAGAAACTTCGCCTCACAGGACCCACGAGGCTTCACGGTTACTGATCTGCCCCTCCACTCACACGAAAAGTCTGCTGGGTTTATCTCCAAAATAAGAGAGCCCTGAACAGTTGAGGGCTCTTCTCATATTTCCAGGAGTCAGACACCATGCATTATAGGTCCAAGTGAAAGTTTGAAGCATGTCTCTTTAAACGTAAATGTTATTTTTGTAGCATTGTTGGTTTAAAACCCCTGGAGGTAAAATGGTTACAGCAGTGTTTCTCTCCCCTCCGTCCTGCCATCTCTCCTCCCCGCTTCCTGTTTCCCTCCTTCCTTCCCACCAGCTTCCTCCTTAAACAGATACAGCAATAAACAGTCCTTTAAGAACTGTCCTTCCCAGGTCGGGGCCTCTTCAGACATCTCTCATAATACATCATTTGGCACAAAACACTGCTGTCACCACCTCCCAGAGGATGACAAACCCTAGCAGGGCAGAAAAATTACCTCCAAAAAGAAAAGCTTCCTCAGGCCTCCAAATCTGTCATGTCTCACAGTGATTACTGAATAGGACATTCTGGGTAGGACTGTCTTGCTCTTACCAACAGTTTCCCTTTCTTTAAGAGTAGAACAAGGACATACAAGGCTCCCAGCAGCTGGTATTTTAGAGATGATTACCTGACCCTACATGGGTATTTCAAGTTAGCTTGATTTTTGTAGGTCTGGTTTGAAAAACGAAAAAAAAAAAAGGAAACAAATCCAACACTTCATGTTTAAAATTACAGAGCATGCAGTGCTCACATTTTCATAAAACCACTTAAAAATGAAAGGTCAAATTAATCATTCCAACCCTGAGACTCAGCTTTCTTGTCAGCATGATTCAAAAAGTGGCCCTTGCTTTCAACGATCATGCCTTTTTTGGGTGGCATCCCAGTGAGCACTTTGCACCCCGATAGCCACGAGGCACACAGCATCTCCCGTGGGGCCTGTGTGCTTCCTGAGAATGGACGCGATTCCTGCATATCAAGGAGGCTGCCGCCTCTGAACCGGGCACGCAGCCTCGTGTTCACTCATCAGGAGGACAGCCCTCAGCTCTGCTCTGGTGTTAGACAGACTAGAACCAGCCAGTTCCTGGGAGTGTCAAAGGAAACGAAGATGGAATCACTAGGAAGCAATGCAGTTATGGTCTGAATGTTCGCATCTCCACAAAGTTCGTATGTTGTAAACTAACGAACAAGGCGATGGTATTACGCGGTGGGGCTCCTGGGAAGTGATTAGGTCGTGAGCGCATGGAACCTGCATGAATGGGATCAATGCCCAACAAAAGATCTTCCAGAGGGACCCTGACCTCTTGGCCCACCCCCTTCTGAAGACAAGAAGACTGCAGTCCAGAAAGCAGTCCTGGCCTGCCATGCCGGCACCTGGATCTGAACGACGCCCCTCCAGCCCTGTGAGAAGTGCATTTCTGTCATGCATAAGCCACCCAGTCCATACATGTGTGTGTCCAGTCGTGTCTGGCTCTCAGCAACCCCGTGGACTGCAGCCCCCCAGGTGCCTCTGTTCATGGAATTTTCCAGAAAAGGACACTGGAGTGGGCTGCCACTTCCTACTCCGGGCCCTTCCCAACTCACATATCAAGCTGCACCTCTTGCAGCCCCTGCATGGGCAGGTGTGCCCTTTACAACTGTGCCACCTGGGAAACTTGTCTATGGCATTCTGTTACAGCAGCCCAGAGAAGTCAAGACAACCGTTTATTACATATAACTCGGGGGGTTCTTGGAGTTGGGAAACTGAAGAAGGGCGTTTCTGTGAGAGACACACTGGAGTGTTCACTTCTAAATCTATTTTGGTGCAATCGTAAAGCCCTAGACTAAAAGCAGCATGTCGCTGTTCTCAAAGTTAAAATAAAGGTAGTCCTGAGCGTACAGATTTATATATACTGGGTGAAAAAGGAACTTACATGTAAAGCTCACTAAACCTGGTGGTAAAGTGGAACAGAGCACCTGGCCCAGTGGCAAGAGACGGCAGGCTCTCTAGAAATGCTGCTGAGTTATTTTCCGTAAGAATTTGTAGCGTTCAGCTTCCTAGTGGTCAGGCTTAACTGGCGCAACAACACTGTCCATCGCGAAGGCGTGTCCTCACGGACTGCAGCACGCCAGGCTCCTCTGTCCTTCACTGTCTCTTGGCGTTTGCTCAAATGTGTGGCCATTGAGTACCTTGATTCAGGGACCTACCATTCCAGGTTCCTATGCAATACTGCTCTTTACCGCATCGGGCTTTGCTTTTACCACCAGACACCTCTACAACTGAGTGCCATTTTTGCTTCTGCCTGGAGCTATTAGTAATTGCCCTATGCTCTTCCTCAGTGGGTTTCCCTGGTGGCTCAGACGGTAAATAATTTTCCTGTAATGCAGGAGACCGGGGTTCCACCCCTGAGTTGAGAAGATCCCCTGGAGAAGGTATTCTTGCCTGGAGAATCCCATGGACAGAGGAGCCTGGTGGGCTACAGCCCATGGGGTCCCAAAGAGTTGGACACGACTGAGCGATTAACATACTTCCCCAGTGGCATACTGGACACCTTCTGATCTGGGGGGCTCATCTACCGGTGTCATACCTTTCTGCCTTTTCATGCTGTCCACGGGGCTCTCCAGGCAAGAGTACTGGAGTGGGTTCCCAGTCCCTCCTCCAGGGGACCATGTTTTGTCAGACATCTGCACTATGGCCTCTCTGTCCTGGGTGGCCCTGCAGAGCTTGGCTCACAGCTTCAGTGAGTTAAGCAAGCCTTTTCGCCAGGACGAGGCTACAATCCATGACAGCATGCCCTACCGTAGTGCCGGGCAAGAGGCAGCTCCAGGTCCCTAGCTCCGCGAGGCTGGAGTTACTGTCTAAAGGGGTAGCGGGTGCTGGGACTGAGCCAAACAGGGTGAAGGTGAAGGAGAGAGAGGGTGAGGACATGTCTGGACCAAGAGGGGATGTCTGTGTGACTCTAAAGCAGATATTCACACCTTGCTAAGACACTGCCTTTGAAGGCAATTCCAAAGGAGAATTCTAAAACGCAATGCAGCAGATTATGAGTGAAGGTACAACTGCCTGAGTGCTGCTAAGAAAGACAGAATGACTGAAGGCGTGTATTCAGTGCCCCAGTCACCCAAGGTTAACGGCTGTTTCTAAAGAATGCCATGGATTTTGCTGCGTTAAATCTCTGTGCGTGCTATTCTGGCAACCGGAAAAGACTTCCTCTACCTGATTTTTAAGATTCACCTTCACACCTTTCCTACCTTCATAGGCCAAGTTAGACGATTTCTTCCTACGAACTCTCACAGGATTTAATACCAAATTAACACACACACAGTTCTATATTTGAAATTCTAAGATTGCACGTCTGTCTTTCCCACTTGTTGGTGAGTTTCTGGAGAACCTCTTTGAATTTCCAACCCACTGCCTTGCCCATCGTGAACAATTATCTAAGATAATTCTTCCCTAGCTCCTTACAGGCAAAACGCTCATTCCCCTTACAGCACTTACCACTATCTGAATTGCTTGCTTTCTTGTGTATTATCCATCTCCCCTGCTGAAATGTAAGCTCGATGCAGCAAGGAAACTGCTGTGTCTACTGTCATATTCCCAGTATTGAGTACCTTGATTCATGGCATACACATGCCTGGCATAGTGTGTGTACTCAGTAGTTATTTATCAAATGAACGGGTTATAGGTACTGAATGTGTGCATGCTCAGTTGCTTCAGTCCAACTCTCTGTGACCCCATGGACCACAGCTCACCAGGCTCCTCTGTCCATGGGATTCTTCAGGCAAGAATGCTGGAGTGGGTTGTCAGGCCCTCCTCCAGGGGATCTTTCCCACCCAGGAATCGAACCCGTGTCTCCTGCATCTCTGCGTTACAGGCAGATACCATTTCTTTGTTTAATCAAGTTTATACAAACTTTAGAAGAGTGTTTTTATAATTAATAGTTGATTAAATACAAAATTACTTCTAAAGCTTAATAATTCAGTTTTGGTTAAAATTATATACATAAAATCTGAGCTTCCCTGGTGGCTCAGACTGTAAAAAATCCACCTGCAGTGCAGGAGACCCAGGTTCAATCCCTGGGTCGGGAAGATCCCCTGGAGAAGGGAATGACTGTCCATACAAATGAATTTCACATTATTTTTAGATGGAAATTGAGATTACATAACTTTGACTTTATGACATCTTTTCCAGGCATCACATACATGCTCCTCAAGTCTGATTTTTCCCTTCAAGCTTTCCCTAGAAATCCCATTCACCCTGTTCCTTCCTCCTCCCTAAATCTGGCGGCATTCTTGGGGGCTACACATTTGGATTCAGCTTGTCCTCTACCACAAACAGTAGATCTTTAGCTCTCATGGATTTAACAGAGTTGTTACTGAGCATGACCGTGAATGCTGATGACTTGTCATCACTTGTCGTTTTGCTAAGGTCAGATCTGAAAGTCTGGGCTGCCACAGCCCCAGAGGAAGCCAGCCCACCGCCCTCTGCAGCCAGAGCAGCTCTCCCCTCGAGTGACGCCAGTGGAGACACACACCGCACACGTGTCCACCCTGCTCAGCTGCTCCTTGGAAAACGGCCTAAAAAGCCAAACTTGGTATCAAGGACGGAACTCTATGAAAGTGACAGTTCTTTGCAGAAAACAGAAGTTGGGGATGAGTGAAAGAAAAGAACATTCACCTGGTCCTTCTGAGTCAGTGATTGGTCGCGAGTTGGGTGAAAATACCAGGGCAGGTCCTCCTCACTGCGTTTGGCAGAAAAAAGTGTGCACCGTGTGTGGGTAGCATTCACAAACTTGGGAGTTTATAAACGCCGCTATGCAAAGCCCACTTTAAAAATACTCTTTAGATGAGAGTGCTGCCTTTCCAGTAAGATATGCAGTGACAGAGCTGCCTTCATGTGTCGCATTAAATTTAGCAGATGCTATGTGACAGACCCTGTGCCAGACACTGTCAATAAAACTTCATTTAAACCATATAAATTCTCTTTTGAGGTAGGTATTAATGTCTCTTTTTCTAGAGACATAAAAACTGAGGTTCAAAGACTTTAAGAAACTTGCCTAAAGTCACCCAATCAACAAACAACAAATGACAGTCGTTCAGTCACGTCCAACTCTTTGCGACCCTGTGGCCATAGCCCGCCAGCCTTCTCTGTCCCTAGAATTTTCCAGGCAAGAACACTGGAGGGGGCTCGGGGGAGGTCTCGTTCAGCGCCTATGCTCCTGCCTCTACATTATCTTGTATCCCAATCCCCACTTGCTTCCCTGCTTCCGGCATATTCGTTCAGTTGATTCTTATTGGCTTTATTGACTGCAATCTCATTTCTAGGTTTCCCAAATTCACCTTAGCTAAAATGCTTTCTACGTTGAAGCATTTTAATTACATAAGATGTGTGCATTGCACACACACACACAATGATTTCGCACTGACAGGATTGACTTCAGGTTGTCTTCGTGTGTCCGTGTTGGGAGACCTGGGTCCATGAGATAAATGCTCATCTGAAGCTTTTGTGAAACAACCAAGCTCACAAGCTCCGTCATCACTGGTGGAGTCCCTCCCCTCCCCGCTCCAGCAACACGTCTCCCCCCAAGGCTTCTGAAAAGAATCCAGTTCAGTAAAACTCATCTCTCCCTCTCTCACACCCATTGCTGGAGGTGCTACTGAGCAGAAGCAGCCCTACAGGCAGACAAAAAGCTAGAGAAAAGGGTGGGCAGTGGAGAGCCTAGGACACCTGCAGCTAAGAAGAATCAGACAGACCACCGCTCACACAAGGCTCAGTCTATCTGCGTGCAGAGCAGAGTGTAAACAACGGCGAGTCCTGAATGAGGAGGCAGGTGAGCCATGCAGCCAGATGCTCTCTGAGCCAAAACAAAGCTGCCGGCAAATCACCGTCTGTCAATAACAAGCATTACGTGTGTGAACGTCACTCAGTCATGTCCAACTCTTTGCAAACCCATGGACTATAGCCTGCCAGGCTCCTCTACCCACGGAATTCTCCAGGCAAGAATACTGGAGTGGGTTGCCATTCCCCTTTCCAGCGGGTCTACCTGACCCAGGGATCAAACCTAAGTCCCTTGAATTGCAGGCAGATTCTGAGAGTCAATTCCTAGGCAGGTTGATAAGAAGTCCAGGGTCCCCACCAAGGAGGAGAGGGGGTCTGGAATTCTCAAGGAGGAGGAAAGGACAAGCGTCTTTTTTTCTCTACATTCCTTAGTCACATAAAATAATTTCTTCTTTAAGCCCGGAACTAATGATACACAACAAATAGCTCAGTTTAAACTCTGTACTATGGTTATACAACAACAGTGTATCCAGCTTGAGGACAGTTTCTCCTTCTTGAAAACCTTCTGACTAATCCTGATATTTTAGAATGTATATTATGGGAATGGTAATATCTGGTCCGTCTAGTCAAGGCTATGGTTTTTCCCGTGGTCATGTATGGATGTGAGAGTTGGACTGTGAAGAAAGCTGATCGCCAAAGAATTGATGCTTTTGAACTGTGGTGCTGGAGAAGACTCTTGAGAGTCCCTTGGACTGCAAGGAGATCCAACCAGTCCATTCTAAAGGAGATCAATCCTGGGTGTTCATTGGAAGGACTGATGCTAAAGCTGAAACTGCAATTTGGCCACCTCATGCGATGAGTTGACTCACTGGAAAAGACTCTGATGCTGGGAAAGGTTGGGGGCAGGAGGAGAAGGGGATGACAGAGAATGAGATGGCTGGATGGCATCACCGACTCTGTGGACATGAGTTTGAGTGAACTCTGGGAGTTGGTGATGGATAGGGAGGCCTGGTGTGCTGTGATTCATGGGGTTGCGGAGAGTCGGACACGACTGACCAACTGAACTGAACTGAACTGAATATCTGGTAAGATCTTTCTATTGTTAGTTCTAATCCTGTCATCTTAAAATCTAAATTATGGGAGTGGGTCTAGTAAGATCTTTACAACCTTGAGACGTTCTTTTGATTTACTGTAACAACCAGTTGTTACTGTTCATGGGTTCTCAAGGCAAGTATACTGAAGTGGTTTGCCATTCCCTTCTCCAGTGGACCACATTTGGCTGTGGTCCATGTGATCAGATCGGCTAGTTTCCTGTGATTATGATTTCAGTTTGTCTGCCCTCTGGTGCCCCCTAGCAATACCTACCGTCTTATTTGGGTTTCTCTTACCTTGGTCGTGGGGCTGGGCTGGAAGAAGCACAAGCTGGAATCAAGATTGCTGGGAGAAATATCAATAACCTCAGATATGCAGATGACACTATCCTTATGGCAGAAAGTGAAGAGGAACTCAAAAGCCTCTTGATGAAAGTGAAAGAGGAGAGTGAAAAGGTTGGCTTGAAGCTCAACATTCAGAAAACAAAGATCATGGCATCTGGTCCCATCACTTCATGGGAAATAGATGGAAAAACAGTGGAAACAGTGTCAGACTTTGTTTTTTTGGGCTCCAAAATCACTGCAGATGCTGATTGCAGCCATGAAATTAAAAGATGCTTGCTCCTTGGAAGGAAAGTTATGACCAACCTTGATAGTATATTAAAAAGCAGAGACATTACTTTGCCAACCAAGGTCCGTCTAGTCAAGGCAATGGTTTTTCCCATGGTCATGTATGGATGTGAGAGCTGGACTGTGAAGAAAGCTGATCGCCGAAGAATCGATGCTTTTGAACTGTGGTGTTGGAGAAGACTCTTGAGAGTCCCTTGGACTGCAAGGAGATGCAACCAGTCCATTCTAAAGGAGATCAATCCTGGATGTTCATTGGAGGGACTGATGCTAAAGCTGAAACTGCAATACTTTGGCCACCTCATGCGACGAGTTGACTCACTGGAAAAGACTCTGATGCTGGGAAAGGTTCGGGGTGGGAGGAGAAGGGGACGACAGAGAATGAGATGGCTGGATGGCATCACCGACTCTGTGGACATGAGTTTGAGTGTACTCCGGGAGTTGGTGATGGACAGGGAGGCCTGGCGTGCTGTGATTCATGGGGTCACGGAGAGTCGGACACGACTGAGCGACTGAACTGAACTGAACAACCAGTTGAAAAGGTATACAGCTCCCTTGCTTAGACGAGCAGGGGGCACTCTCTGCCCCCTTCTGATGTCTATGTCAGAGGCTTTCTGTGCCCTCTTTCACTTTAATAAACTCTGCTACACAAAATCTCTGGAGTAATCAAGCCTGGTCCCTGGTCCTGAAGCTAAATCTTCGGAGATCAAAAATCTGACACCGTTCACCATAAGCTATCAATTCTTTACCATCCGAGCCACCAGGGAAGCCCCATAAACATTGCCAGCACTATTTTAAAAGACTTTCAGGACAACAGGAGAGTGTCAGTGCTGCTTACGGCAAGAGAGGCTGTGGCCAGTGAGTCACCGTGACCAGAAATCCTCTTACCCCACTGTCTTTCTCCGCCAACGCCCCCCAAGGTTTCACTTTCACTCTCTTGTCAGAGACCTTTTCCATATTTGACTCTTGTGCTCTAGAAGGCACTCCCGTCTCTTGTGCATCCCTACCTTTGATCTCACCACAGTCCTCGGCCAGCAGCCCCCCATCCACCCCAGTGGAGAAACAGCTGAGAGGGTCATACATTTGCATGATTCTGAAGAGTTCTTACAACGCTTTACATGACAGTGAGGTGTGCCAGGTGGAATGCCTTAGACTGAAACTCAGAGTGAGTTTTAGATTCACACCTAATGCTAACTAGCTGCATGATTATGAACAAATAACATAAAACTGCCAATTCTTACTCTATTATTTTTTGTACCTCCTAGCTCTAAATCTCAATAAAAAGTTGACATTTCCCCCCAGAACAACCAGCAGCCTCAGTTTAGAGTTCTCCAATTCTGAGTTCCGATTTAGTGTTCTTTTCATTAAGAAAGATGATAAATTCACAAAAGTAAAGTATGGCCACTCTGAGAGTTGTGGAAAGAAATGGCAACCCACTCCAGTATTCTTGCCTAGAAAATACCATAAGCAGGGTCACCTGGTGGACTGCAGTCCCTGGGATCACAAAGAGTCGGACATGACTGAGCAGGCACTCAGACACCATCAAACATGCATCTCACTCAACATTGAGAAGCCTGATATTTTCAAGTAAGGACATCCCTAAAGTATACCAAATTTATGATCTGAGAGTTCTCACGTGAAAGGATGATTGCTCAGAACTCAGAAATGAGGGTCAGATGCCTGGGCCTGAGCCCTTCGAACACAAAATATGAAGCTGTACTTTATTTCCAGAGAAAATGCTTAGCAGTGTCTACTGGTGACCAGGAATGCCGGCTATGGCTGGAACCGTTGGTGCTCTGACTCATACATTTGAGAAATATTGCTGACCACCTAGTGTTTCCCAGACACTGCTTAGGCACTGGGGCTGCAGACCTAAAAAAGAAGTCACCTCTTTTCAAGGTTACATCCTGCAGGGTATAAACAGATCAAGTGATATTTTAGGGCTTGCCTTGAATCATAAAGAAGCAGAAATGAGTAGGGACAATTGAGTCTCACTTGACTTCTGAGGCTCCATAAAGATCCTCACTTTTATCCTGATGCAGACCATATGTAAATAGCATTATTAATTGTTAGTTGCTCAGTTGTCCGACTCTTTGCGATCCCATGGCCCATGGAATTGGGAAGTCCATGGGATTTCTCAGGCAAAAATACTGGAGTGGGTTGCCATTTCTTTCTCCAGGGGGTCTTCCTGACCCAGGGACTGAACCTGTGTCTCCAGTAGCTCCTGCATTGGCAGGTGGATTCTTTACCACATGAGTCACCTGGGAAGCCCATATGCAAATAGGGAAACGTAAATAGGTAAATAGGGATGTTCTTAAATCAGGTTCTAGAACCCTGCTGCTGCTGCTGCTGCTAAGTCAATTCAGTCGTGTCCGACTCTGTGCGACCCCATAGACGGCAGCCCACCAGGCTCCCCCATCCCTGGGATTCTCCAGGCAAGAACACTGGAGTGGGTTGCCATTTCCTTCTCCACCTATATTTTGAGCCCTAATCCTAAATAAAATCAGTATAAAGAATTTCTGGTTTATGCACTTGATAAACCCAGGAACTGATTCAGCTGAAAAAAACCTGAAAACACCGACTTGAAGGAGTTTCAGGATGAAAAATGAAATGTGTTAATTTACACTGAATTTGTAAAGTCACGGTCTACTCGTACTAGAAGTAATAAAAAGCCCAAGACAAAAATGTAAAGATGCAAAGGGACTCTGAAATAACATTTGGGAATGTCAAAGCATTAAAAGTATCTTTCTCTCTGCTACTTAAGGGTGCCACGTCCATCTGTTGGGATTTTTTCCTCCTGTGTGGTCACACCAGTGATTATAGCAGGTACTGTTGGTCCGAAGACAAAATCCCCTGATGTGAACACTGACTGTTCAGTGGACCCTTTGCCTTCTTTAGAGAACTGCCTGTGGCTGGCAGGTGGGCCTCCTGCCACCTCTAGGGGAGCCCACCACCCACAGCTGACTCACGCAGGGGATCAACCCCAGCCTGTGGCTTCGGGTGGGAAAGTCCTGTGCTGCCATTCATGCTGCAGGCTCCCTGTGCGGCGGGCCGATTCTGACACAGGAAGGGGCCAGGCACAACCTTGAAAAGAGTGACACCGCCATTGCAGATGGACATGACATAAACCGGTTAGAAGCAACTAAGTCAAGATGGCAGGCCATGTGACTTCCAGCAGACCACAGCCTCAGTACGCACTCATTGTAATATATCGGCATATGCTAAATGACACATGGGTGCCATGCTAGTTCCAAGGCCAGCCATAAAAGGCCAAGAAGTAGGTGGTGACCCAATGCCTGGAACCCCCGCCCTTTCCCCCAAATAGCTGAAATAATCTTCCCACTCATCAGCCCGTGAAACTGATGAATTGTTGCTGTGTTGTTTAGCTGCTAAGTCATGTCCAGCTCTTTGTGACCCCATGGACTGAAGCCCGCCAGGCTCCTCTGTCCATTTACCAAAATCCATTACCTGGATTTCCCAGGTGAGAATACTGGAGTGGGTTGCCATGCCCTTCTCCAGGGGATCTTCCCATCCCGGGGATCTTCCCATCCCAGCAACTGAACCCACATCTTGTGCATTAGCAGGCGGATTCTTTAACACTGTGCTACCAGAGAAATCCAGCCTATGAAATTACCCAGCCCATAAAAACCCATACCCTCTTGCCTTCTGAGATGACCCACCCTCTGATTTTGGACTGTGGATCTCCCTGAATAAACCTGCTTTCACTGTACTTCAGCTTGCTCTTGAATTTCTTCATGTGCAAAGCCAAAGACCCTCACTTGGTGGCCCTCATTTGGCGGCTGGTCCCAGGAACTCGCCTGAGACCCAGGACGTGACCATCCTCTTACAGCCCACTTTTTTCCTGCAGCATCACCACATCATCCATGCTTTGCTTCCTCCGCTGTCTACGCTGCTTCACTCATTTCCTTATAGATTTCTCCTGCTGCTGCTGCTGCTAAGTCACTTCAGTCGTGTCCGACTCTGTGTGACCCCACAGACGGAAGCCCACCAGGCTCCCCCATCCCTGGGATTCTCCAGGCAAGAACACCGGAGCGGGTTGCCATTTCCTTCTCCAATGTGTGAAAGTGAAAAGTGAAAGTGAAGTCGCTCAGTCGTGTCCGACCCTTAGCGACCCCATGGACTGCAGCCTACCAAGCTCCTCCATTCATGGGATTTTCTAGGCAAGAGTACTGGAGTGGCTTGCCATTGCCTTCTCCGAGGTTTCTCCTAAGAGCTGTTAAATTGAGTAAACAAGGAGGCCATTAGACTGAGATGGATCTAATGCTTAGGAGGTCTACGTGAGCAAACCAAAATCTAAGCCCTGAAATAACTTGAGGTTATGAAATCAAACTTAAAGATAATCAATCACAGCCAATGAGGGATTTAAGCTATAAAAGATCAAACATTTCTTTCCTTTGCTTCCACACTTTTTCTATATAAGCCTTTCCCTGAGCTCCTAACCACTTCCAATTTGAACTGATTTTTGCTCAAACTCTGAAAATGTCTAACATGCCTCAGTTTATTGTATAACAGAGTCCTCTCTTAGCAATCGCTCCTAGAGAATCTCCATTTCAGACTCAGCTTCCAAAGAATTCTACCTAATACTGTCATCAATGTATGATCTATTTCATAAAGGAAGAGCAATTTTCAAAGTCTAATGAGATAAAACAAAGTTTAGTCTGCTAACCACACAACCAGGCACAGGAAGGTTTCTATCTTGAGTCTCATGATCATTTCCAAAGAGATGGAATCAGGTGACTTTGTGCAAATCAACCCATGAGAACTAAACATACACACCCCCATCTCTCTTATGCAGGCAGCTCTGAGTTTTCCACCCCAGGGAGAATGACTCAGGACTAAACTGCACTGTGAAGTCATGTATAAAAGTGGGCAAATTTTCAGGCTTTCATTATGGTTGCCTCTGTCTCCACGCCAACATCCACCCTAATTTTAAGTCTTTGATTTTTATTAGAGCGAATGGAAGACGGGGGCAGTTTGAACTCGTCAGTTCAGTTCAGTTCAGTTCAATTCAGTCGCTCAGTCGTGTCCGACTCTTTGCGACCCATGAATCACAGCACACCAGGCCTCCCTGTCCATCACCAACTCCCAGAGTTCACTCTAACTCACGTCCATTGAGTCGGTGATTCATCCTGGCACATTTACTTTAAATGCTTACAGTAAGAGACCAACAGGAAGATAACCAAGCTGTTGCCAGGTTTTCGTGTCCTGCTCCATCTCAGAGGTGATTCAGGCAGGAACTTGCTGACTGCGTTTTACAGCATAACTGTGTTTCCCAGCACAGCAGACAGTCTTAATTTATGGACGATGCAGTCAGGGACGGCCTGGGTAGTGGCTTTATTTCCATTTACCAGATGGGAGTCCCCTCAGGTCAGAGACCACTTTCTCCTTGGAAGAAGGGGTAGGAAGTTCTTACTTAGGCGATTTTTAGGGCAGATGGCAGAGCTGATATACTTAGAGGCTCCAGAAATATCATCCCATTAGTTACACTGTCAAGATCTTGATTACCAGCAGCCTGTTTGACTCAGGTCAGGGCTGTTACACTTACATTTGAGATTCTTCTAATATAGCTGGGCGATGTAGCTAGAGAATAAAATCACTTGGTTATATTTCACCTGGAATTTTGGGGGAATGAATAGATTCCTATTGTTGGAACTGAACATTAATGGTGGTCTAGTGAATTAACTAATAATATAAAAATGTGATAAACTGATGGATGGGCAGACAGACAGCAACAGCGAGATAGCTCGATGAGTGGCTGGGGAGGCAGAAACATGAGGATGCACGGAGATGAACAAGGGCAGAGAGAAAGAGATAAGGCGGGTGGACGCGTGCGTGGGTAAACAGAGGGAGAGACGGGCAAATGCAGAGAGAAAGAGGCAGAGAGGCAGGGAGCTGCCTTTGCACAGCAGCGCTGGACAAAAGAAATGACTGCAAGCTGAAATCATACAGCGTGATCGCAATAATCAGTTGGAAAAACTCGTATTGTTCTGCTGCTAAGTCACTTCAGTCGTGTCCGACTCTGTGCGACCCCATAGACGGAAGCCCATCAGGCTCCCCGTCCCTGGGAGAGCAAGAACACTGGAGTGGGTTGCCATTTCCTTCTCCAATGTGTGAAAATGAAAAGTGAAAGTGAAGTTGCTCAGTCGTGTCTGACCCTTAGCGACCCCATGGACTGCAGCCCACCAGGCTCCTCCATCCATGGGATTTTCTAGGCAAGAGTACTGGAGTGGGGTGCCATTGCCTTCTCCGTCGTATTGTTCTATGGATTTCAAAACTGTTATTAAGCCATTTAAATTGCCTTACTGTCAGTTACAAAAAATAATAAAATATTTACTAAATAACCTATAATTTAAAACATTATAAAGATTGGGGATTCAGTGCTTTTATTCCTTCGTCAAAAACTTACTGAGAGCAGCTTGAGCAGCGCTTGTCGGCGTCTCATCGCATCACTTATGAGACGCGAGCATCCGGTCTATGCCTTGACAAGTCATTATCCTGCCTTCTAGGCCTGGATCAGGTAGCAACTTCTTACACTGCACTTGGAACTTCCAGGGATGTGGAACTTCTCTGAGAGCTCCATGAATGTGAAGTCTTCCACTGGCGTCACTCTTCCGGGTCACCTTCCTCCTTTCTTAACAGCTACTCTCATAAGCTTACCTTCACTCTCTCTTTCTAATATCCATTCCTGCAAATGTCATATCGATCGATCCCTGGAGGCAAGGAGGAAGCACACCTACCCCGCTCGCTGTCTGTGTGTGAACGAACAAGCGCGCTGTGACCGGCCACAGCAGACAGAAAGAAGTGCTGTGACCGGCTGTCACCATGATGTTCATCAGCCGCGTGCACACGGCGACCTGTGGGTAAAAACTAGCAGCAAACGTGTGCTTTTTACAATATTACGTACCGTGAATACGCAGCTAAAGCACAGCTAAAATTACTTACGGTTAATAGTACAAAATTACCTACAGTAACTGAAACCTGACCCATGTTGTTGGCTGGGTTTATTTAAGTAAACCATGATACCGGAAGTTCACAGGTACCGGAAGTTCACAGGTACCGGAAGTTCACGATAGATACCGGAAGTTCACAGATACCGGAAGTTCACGATAGATACCGGAAGTTCGCGATAGATACCGGAAGTTCACAGATACCGGAAAACATGCAAAACAGGGGCAGCGCTCTCTGTGTGTGTATCTGCTGTTCAGCCGCTCAGTCGTGTCCGACTCTCTGCGACCCCGTGGACCACAGCATGCCAGGCCTCCCCGTCCATCACCAACTCCTGGAGTTTACTCAAACTCATGTCCATTGAGTCGGTGATGCCAGACAACCATCTCACCCTCTGTCGTCCCCTTCTCCTCCCGCCTTCAATCTTCCCCAGCATCAGGTCTTTTCAAATGAGTCAGTTCTTTGCATCAGGCGGCCAGAGTATTAGAGTGTGTGTGCGTAAACACAACTCATATTCATGTCATGTGTGTCTGTATTCTAGTGTTCCTCTGAACCTCTCCTTCCAAAGATCATTTCAGTCTTTGCAGGGCAGGAGAGAACGAGTTTAGGAAGCGCTGCTCTGTTGTGGCATGTCCACGCCCTCTGCTGTGGACCGAATGCTTCCCTCTCCCTCAAATTTACATGTTGAAGCCCTGATGTGATGGTTTTAGGAGGTGGGGCCTTGTGAGGTGATCAGGTCAGGAGACTGGCCCTTCCATGATGGAATTAGTGTCCTTATAAGAGGAAGAGCGGCTAGTCCTCTCTCTCTGCCACGTGCGGACACAGAAGAGGGCTGTTTGTAACAGGCTCCATGCTGGGGCCCTGATCTTAGACTTCCAGCCTCCAGAAACATGAGACATAAATTTCCCTTGTTTATAAGCCAGACAGTCAAGGGCACTCTGTGACAGCAGTCTGACCTGACAGCCGCCCTTTATTTTCTTAAAGGCGAATGAAGGGTCTTAGGTATTTTGATATGACTCTTAGTTCTGAAACTTTGCTTTTGGTATGGGTTCTGGGGTTCTCACTCATGCAAACACTTGCTCCCTGTGTCCCTTTAGCTCAGCTTAGTGGAAAGTTCTGGCCTATAGAGTTAGAAAGACGGGTTCAAACTCTGGCTCTGCCTCTTACTAGAGGAGTCATCTTAGAAAAGTTCCTTAACTTCTTCAAGCTTGCCTCCTAGGCTAAGTCGTGTCCAACTCTTGTGACCCCATGGACTGTAACCTGCTGGCTCTTCTGTCCATGGGATTCTCCAGGCAAGAATACTGGAGGGGGTTGCCATTTACTCCTCCAGGGGATCTTCTGGACCCAGGGATTGAATCTCTGTCTCTTGCATTGCAGGCAGATTAGGGATTTTTATTTAAAGCACTCTGGCTGAGACAGACTAAGCACATAATAAATACTAATTACCAACTTACTTCCTCTCCTCCAATACCACCCTGGGGAGGCACAGCCCTCTAAACATTCCCATCTGAAAGGAACTTTTATGGAAATGAGGAGAAGTTGAGAACTGAGCTAGCATCTCAGAGCTCCCAACTGGGTTTTGTTTGTTTTTTTAAACCATGTTGTGTTTTTGAGTTTTTAATCTGACAAGAAATAGTTTGCAAACTGAGATAACAGGTAAAAGTAGACAATACCCGACAAACTGAGCACGAAACAGAACTTAACAACCCTGCCGCACTTTCGCTCATTACTGTTCTTTTAAGTAGCGAGTCAGAACTTCATTTTTTTCTGTTTATTTTTCCTTTACTTATTAATCTTTGTTTTATTTTAGGACCATTAAAGACACCTCAATAATAACCGTAAAAAGACTACGTAAAGAATGATGATTCACAAAAATTTGTTTAGGGCATAATTCATTTTATAGTCCAGGGTAGAGATGAGCACTTGTGGGGCAAGCAGGGCTTGCGAGGAGTTTGACACTAACTTGATGGTGGGAAAGACTTTTCTGTTGGTGCACCTGGCCCATCTACAGATGATAGTGCCCACGGGGAAGCAGCGGCCCTGTCACCGCAGTCCATAGCTCACAGGCCCACGGATGTCAAGGGGATGTGGTAACGGCCCCATTCGGAGGGGCAGTGTGGCTGACCTCGACTGCAGCAGGCTCAGAGAACGGCTGCCCGAGTCCAAGAGGAGAGGCAAAGTGATCGCGATGAGAGAGCTGCACTAGACTCTTTACAAATTAAATAAAGGAGATGGTGACACCACGGCATTGTCCCATTCACTCATTATTCCTGTATCCTGATTTAAAGTGTGACCGCAAATAAGAGACCTTCCATTTTCCAGGTCCCAGACCCCGCACCTTTAGAAAGAAGGGGCACGCTTGGTCACTCTCTTGGCTCAGGCCGCTAGAATACATTGTCGCACACTGGGGGCTTAAGGAACAAACCCTCATTTCTCACAGTTGTGGATGCTGCAATTTCAGGACCAGGGTGCCAACGCGGGGTTCTGGTGAGGGTCCTCTCCCTGGCTTGGAGGAGACTCCCTGCTTGATGCATCTTCGTGAGAGGGGAGAGACACTGCTCTGGGTCCTCACCCCTTAGAAGGACACCAACCCTCTCATGGATTTCCGTCCATCTCCACGACTTCATCTAAACCTCATGACCTCCCAACGACCCCACCTCCAAATCCATCACATTAGGGATTGGGGCTTCAGTCTACAGATTCTGGCAGAGACAAAAATTCAGTCCAGATAAGTCACCTCTAAGTTCCATTTCCTATGGCCAACAAATTAAATTCAAACCATCTGTTCCGCTTTCAAGATCTTCCATAATTGGGAGCCACCCAAGCTACCAGATTTTCTCATCACCTTCCTTCAGGATAACCCACTTCCTTTTAGACCAGTCTCTGCTCTGCCTTCCCTACAAAGCATAAGCCACTGTGTGCTAAGTTGCTTCAGTCATGTCCCGATTCTTTGCGACCCTATGGACCACAGCCCGCCAGGCTCCTCTGTCCATGGGATACTCCAGGCAAAATACTGGAGTGGGTTGCCGTGTCCTCCTCCAGGGGATCTTCCCGACCCAGGGATGGAACCCGTGTCTCTTCCATCCCCTGCACTGACAGGTGGGTCCTTTACCCCTAGCGCCACACCTCCCTTTCCCTCAGGCCCATTCTCCTTGGGGAGTGACTGAGTTCTCCCCACTGACTCAAGACCATTTCTTGAGAGCCATTCTTCTAGTCCCTGGATCATCTCACTGTAAAGAATAATGTTAATATGAAGTTCTCTTTCTGTGTAGTGAAGAGGAAGCTTGAGGATTTGCACTGAAAAGAATTTTAGAAGGGAAACTGTTGTTGCTTCCTATTGTTTTAGTTCATGTAAATGCCAGTTCTAAAAACTTGAAATTGAATATAATATGTACAAACTTTGTCCCAGAGCTACTGTTATTAGTCCAAAAAAATAAAATAAAACAAAGATTAACAGTATAGGAAAAGACAAAGGATATCAATTTAAGATAAATTAAAGCTGAATATATATAGGATCATACTTTATATCTTTACAAATACCAAGTGAATTCTCTGATATTTGTGGTAATATAAGAAAGCCACAGTATTAAGGATTTGCCATTTGTTGTAACATTTTGCTAAAAACCATTCTTACATCTCCACATCAGGATTCAGTATCAAATATTTATTCAAAAAAATTCCAGTTTGGATTTGCTCCCTTGGACTTGATCTATAGTAATCTTTTAAGAAGTTTTGAAGATGAAGGCAATAAAAGACATTCTCCTTTCTGATAATTATCCATGATAAGTCATTACTGATTGCTCTTACGGGCATAACGCATGATACAATTTAAAGAAACATCTGATGATCTGAAAGTACATCAAAAGAACAACAATATTCTAAAAACAGAAAGCTTTCTATGCACCTTTATAAGTGCTCCATTGGAATGCTTAATGTGTCTACGGATAATTTGGGATAAACAAAAGGCATAAGCAGACAGTTTATAAGTGAGAAAATGGAACCTTTGGAAAAAATGCTAATATCACTACTAATGACATAATAACCATTTTTCAACTACCCAAATGGTAATGGTTTTAATTGTAGTTGGTGATAAAAGAGATGAGAGAACAGTACCTTCTAGAGTCAACAGCATCTTGGTTACTTGCAAGGTGGAGGGATGTGTGTTTGCTGGACAGCCTCCCCTTGCCTCCAGAGCCAGGCAACCCCATCTGCTGCCCTGCTCGGAGCCCAGGGAGGCTGACCTTAACCGAGCATCTGTGGCCCCTGCCTCTGGCTTCCAGGCAGCCTCAACCCAGGGCAGACACCAGTAGGAGATCAGCAGGCAGGGATTCACGGGGATTGTCGCTCTGCTAAGAGGCCACAGCTCTCAGCGAGTGGCCCTTTCCAGAGTTGCAAGTCTTGCTAGCTTCCAGGAGTGGCTCCTCTTCCTGGCCACTTCCAGGTAAGGATCGCAGTGGCCTCTCACTGCTCAGATCCTGGTTTCCTCTGTCTCAGCCACACTCATGAACTGTCGCCGTGTTAAATCCCATCCTGTCACCCCTTCTGAGTTTGCCATCCATCTCCTGCTGGACCCTAACATACACAGCACATCCCCACATCCACTCCGGACCCTAACCCAGGAAGGACATCTTTCATCCTGATCAGCTCCTCCCCACTCCCGCCTACAGCAGACGTCTGCTGTTCCTGCTTCCCCAGAATCCATTTAGTCTGCTTCATGCACCGTAGCCTACATTTCCATTCCAGAACTACCTCTCCTCAGCCATCAGGGCACAGTTTGGATAAGGCTGACCTTAGGACTTTTGTTGGAAATATGGGAGCAAAGAGCCTTCTGTTCACCGAGGCAGCCAGCTACAAAAACAAAACAAAAAAACCACCCGGACAAACCTGGAACTCTTGGGCCAAGAAAAGGGCACTTGCCGGGGTATAAACCAACAAAGCAGAGAGGGTGTAAGCCATGCAGAGGCAGGCCCGCTGGCCTCCTGCGAGCCCTGGATCCCACCGTGCCTGAAGCTTACCCTTGCACACTCTTGTTATCAGAAGTGCTAGGTCCCCTTTTATGTGCTCAAGCTGAGTTGAGCTTTCGGTCACTTGCAACTGAAAGATCCAGACTAAGAGGACTGCTCCTAAAACACATATGATTGGAGAGAGGGAAAATGGAGCAGGGGAGAGGCCGTGACTCCTGAAACACTGCCATCCAGACTGGCAGTACTGGTTTCACCAAGAAGCCTCACACAGCAGGTCACGAGACACTACCTGTGGCTTTTGTTTATTATGATCTCGGTGTCACCATCACCTGCATTGTCCCTTTCAGTTCAGTTCAGTTCAGTTGCTCAGTCATGTCCAACTCTTTGCGACCCCATGAATCACAGCATGCCAGGCCTCCCTGTCCATCACCAACTCCTGGAGCTCACTCAAACTCATGTCCATCGAGTCGGTGATGCCATCCAGCCATCTCATTCTCTGTCGTCCCCGTCTCCTCCCACCCCCAATCCTTCCCAGCATCAGAGTCTTTTCCAGTGAGTCAACTCTTTGCATGAGGTGGCCAAAGTATTGGAGTTTCAGCTTTAGCATCAGTCCCTCCAATGAACACCCAGGATTGATCTCCAGAATGGACTGGTTGGATCTCCTTGCAGTCCAAGGGACTCTCAAGAGTCTTCCCCAGCACCACAGTTCAAAAGCATCAATTCTTTGGCAATCAGCTTTCTTCACAGTCCAACTCTCACATCCCATTGTCCCTTTCAGTTCAGTTCAGTTCAGTTCAGTCGCTCAGTTGTGTCCGACTCTTTGTGACCCCATGAACCACAGCACGCCAGGCCTCCCTGTCCATCACCAACTCCCGGAGTTCACTCAAACTCATGTCCATTGAGTCGGTGATGCCATCCAGCCATCTCATTCTCTGTTGTCCCCGTCTCCTCCTACCCCCAATCCCTCCTAGCATCAGACTCTTTTCCAGTGAATCAACTTGTCGCATGAGGTGGCCAAAGTATTGCAGTTTCAGCTTTAGCATCAGTCCTTCCAATGAACACCCAGGACTGATCTCCTTTAGAATGGACTGGTTGGATCTCCTTGCAGTATAAGGGACTCTCAAGAGTCTTCTCCAACACCACAGTTCAAAAGCATCAATTCTTCGGCGATCAGCTTTCTTCACAGTCCAACTCTCACATCCCATTGTCCCTTTAGTCCTCCGCAATCGGCAAGAGATAGGACAATACTACAGCAAACAATGCACTTTGTGTTGAAGTCAGTGGCTGGGACCCACGCATGAACTGATGCAAACAAAGAACAATGGTGGACAACAGCCAGATGCCCTGTTCAAGTGCCACTGAACTCGCCCTTCTCAGATGACAAGCTCATTGGCAGGAAAGCTGTTATTGCAACAATCATTATTCCCATTTACCGCCTATTAGAATGTGAGTCACTGGGAGGTCAGACTGTCCCCAAAGCCCACTGTTCCTGAGCACTCACGGTCAAGTTCAAGGAGCAGCAATCAGGTGTAAGGACAATGGCAAAGGCTCAACACTTTGAAATCAAGAGGACAGTTAACTCCCAGGAGACTGCTGCAAAGTGACAATCACATCACTTGGGAAAAGAAATCAGAGTGACAGTGTTACCATGACCGCAGGTCCTTTCCACTGCAGCTGCCCCCACTGTGCTCACATTCACACACCTGTCCCCTCCTGCCTAGCACTGTGCCTTGCACAAAATAGGTGCTCAGAAATGATGACGTTCAGAGCCTGCTGGCTTAAGAGTACAAATAAAAGTTGATACCTGAGAAGAAGGCGCAGAGTCGTTGCTTAATCTTCGCTGTTATTATCATCGCTGTATGTGTGTGTGCGGTTAACCGCTCGGTCGTGTCTGACTCTGCAACCCTATGGACTGTAGCCCACCAGGCTCCTCTGTCCATAGGACCTTACCAGCAAGATTACAACTGCTTTATTTGCAAAGTATCTGTTTAACAGTTAGGTCCATCAAAACCCACACAAATCCCTTTTTAAAGCAATGATTCCGACTTCCTTACCTGCCAAGGAGACAGTTCTATTGTGTGTCTGAGTTATTTCCCCTGCCCTTCCCCTTCCCATGCGAACCAAGCTGTCTGGCCGCTCGCTCACTCATTCATCCAGACAATAGACAGTGAGTGACCACCCGCATTTTGCCACATACTGGACTGTGTGTGGGGAGTCAAAGTTGCTGAAGACACAGAGCCCCTGCATGATGCAGACCCGACAGAGGCGGACAAGAAACCCCAGTGAGAGACTCAGTCTGTGGAACGAGGCACCCGATTTCAGGGGCTGCAGCGTGTGCTGGGAAGGTCTGGGGAAGACGCCTGGACGGGGAATGTTTCCTTACCTTTTCTGCAAGCCAGCCGAGGTGCCTGATCTCCCGGCCCCCAGCAAGGCCCGTTGAGCCCAGCTGCTCCCGGACCTCGGCGATCGTGCGGGTCAGCAGGTCACTGACGGTCGCGTGGATGGCGCTGAACCAGGCCTGGGCCGTGGCGGAGTCCTTGCCCCTCAAGACCACCGTGTGCTTAGCATCTGGAGAGTGGATTTCAAGCTGCCTAGAAGAGCAGAGAGAGAAGAGCTAGGAGGTTCCCCGGCCGATTGTGTCTCAAGTCCTGAGCTACAAAGGTGAATTAATCTCTTTTTTCTATCATACATTTTACTTTAAAATTTTTCAGCTGTTTAATTAAGGGTTTTTCTGAGTGGGTTTTGTTTCTTTTCTTCCTTCTGGCCTCTCCATGCAGCATGAGGAATCTTAGTTCCCCGACCAGGGATGGCACGGGCACTCCCTGCAGTGGCAGCACAGAGCCGTAGCCACTGGACCGCAGGGACGACCCCAACCAAGATTTTTAAGTTTATTTTTTAATTGAGTAAAAGAGTCTTTAAACTCCAGAGTGCTTTACAATTTTCAAAATTTCACATAGATGAGTTCGTACCATCCTGTGATAACCCTTTCCCTCCCTCCTATCCCTACACTGCCTCTCCCCACTAAAGTGAACTAATTCTTCACTCTCGCTTTCAGCTTCTCTTGCAGGGCTTATCTTAACGGCCCGTCACCCGTCTGTCCGCTCGCTCACTCACCCATTCATCCACAAACACTGACCGTGCCGAGGCATTGGTTGAGCTACTGAGGGCAAAGCCACCTAGTCACCTGAATGAAGGGTGCCCGGCCTTCCTGCTATTCAGCTGTGTCTTATTCAGTTCAGTTCAGTCGCTCAGTTGTGTCCGACTCTCCGCGACCCCATGAACCACAGCATGCCAGGCCTCCCTGTCCATCACCAACTCCCGGAGTTCACTCAAACCCATGTCCATCAAGTCGGTGATGCCATCCAGCCATCTCATTCTCTGTCGTCCCCTTCTCCTCCCGCCCCCAATCCTTCCCAGCATCAGTCTTTTCCAGTGAGTCAAGTCGTCGCATGAGGTGGCCAAAGTATTGGAGTTTCAGCTTTAGCATCAGTCCTTCCAATGAACACTCAAGATTGTTAGCAGCATCATATTAAGACTTCCAAGCTGTGAGCTGATATTAATCTGCCTTACTTCTCCATCCCCAGAGAACTTTAACAATATGCTTGCGTCCTAGCAGATGCTGGTGGGATGTAGAATGAAATACCGATCCACCTGCTTAATTCTACTGTTCATTATTCATTGTGAATATTTCAGCATCAGAGATGACCACAGTTTTGCATTCTTCGGGAATCCTGTCTGTGGCACATTTCCCTACCTGTTCATCTTTGCGCACATGTAACTCAAGACTTCCCGCTGGCTCAGTGGTAAAGAATCCGCCTGCTAAGAGGGCATGCGGGTTCAATCCCCGGGTTAGGAAGAGCCCCTGGAGGAGGGCATGCAACCCCCTTCAGGATCCTTGCCTGGAGAATCCCATGGACAGAGGAGCCTGGTGGGCTACCACCCATGGGGTCGCAAAGAGCGACCAGTTGGACACGACTGGGCAACTGAGCACACACGATGCAGGAGTGAACTATCCTGGGAGGAGGTAACAGTGGGGAAAGAGATGCACTAAAAAGTGAGGTTTTTGGTTGTTGTTTTGTTTTTTTAAACCTGCACTGGGAGGCTTTTGGGATTTTAGTTCCCGGACTAGTGATCGAACCTGAACCCCCTGGTGGTGAGAGCTTGGAGTCCTAACCACTGGACCACCAGGAAATTCCCAAAGAGTTATATTTAAAATGAAACTTCAAAGTTTATGCAAGAACTCTAACAGGATCACCTGAGATTCAGCATGAGATTTGCACACTGTGATTATGTGGTAAAGGCAGAAGTTCTTGACAGATGCTCTTGGTTTTTAAATTTTTTATTGTGAAGCACTTACAGATGTACACAGCATTGCAAAAACAGGACAAAGAAGTCCAGGACACCAACCACTCGGTTCACTCTGACAGTTCCAGTCACTCATTCGCTCCCACAGTTCTGCTTTATATAGCTGTAATATGTTGTAATATCAGGGCTTCCTAGGTGGCTCAGTGGTAAAGAATCCACCTGCCAACAAGAGATGTGGGTTCAATCCCTGGGTGGGAAATATCCTCTGGAGGAGGAAATGGCAATCCACTCCAGTATTCTTGCCTGGGAAATCCCATGGAGGAGCCTGGCGAGCTACAGTCCATGGGATCAAAAAAGAGTCAGACCCAACTTAGTGACCAAACAACAACAATACGATATCAAAACCGGGGCCCTGGCACAATGTAAGTGTATAGCTGGACCCCATTTTACCATGTGTAGATTCACGTAAACACCACTGAAAGCGACGGACAGAACAGAACCACATCATCTCCATACGCCTTCCCCCAGCCACCCCTAGGCTCACAAGTGCTGCCCCCACCACCCCAAATCCCTGACAAGCACTCCCCACATCTGTAATTTTACTGCAGAGAGAAAAATATACATTTCATTTACTCATTCATGTATGTACATAGGCAAATAAATCCCTCTGATTAATTCGTGTTTGTGCCAGAAAGACACAGGAACTGGGAATTTCAGAAGTGAATTAAATGATCCACGTATCAATTTCCTTTCATCCCTCAATAATAATGGTAACATTCACTGAGTTTTTGTTATGCATTGGGCAAAAATTTAAATCCTTTTATATTATTTTTTTGTAATTTTCCTAACAGTCCTATGATTGATATTATTAATCTCATATAATGGGCTTTCCTGGTGGCTTAGTCGGTAAAGAATCCGCCTGCAGTGCAGAAGACCCCAGTTCAATTCCTGGGTCAGGAAGAGCCGCTGGAGAAGGGAAAGGCTGCCCACTCCAGTATTCTGGCCTGGAGAATTCCATGGACTATATAGTCCATGGGGTTGCAAAGAGTCAGACACGACTGAGCGACCTTCACTCTCACATCTCATATAATAGAATTAAAGGGTTTCCTAGGTGGCCAAGGAATAAAGAATCTGCCTGCTAATGCAGGGGATGCAAGAGATATGGGTTCGATTCCTGAGTCGGGAAGATCCCCTGGAGGAGGAAATAGCAAGCCAACTCCAGTGTTCTTGCCTGGAGAAACCCACGGACAGAGGAGCCTGGTGGGCTACGGTCCACGGGATCCCAAAGAGTTGGGGACAACAGAGCGACTGAACAACAAAGCTGGGAGGGACAGAAAATTGACCCGAGGCCAGAAAGTTGGTCATGTCGGGGTTCAAGCCACGCTGATAAGGTTCAAAAGGCCATGGATGTAAATACTGTACTACAATGTCTCTCCTTTAGATGGGATGGCACCCAATAAAGGTGCATCTGTTGTGTGCCACAGCTGACCCAAGGCATCATCACCAACATGCGTGTGTGCTCAGCTTTGCAACTGCGTCTGATTCCCTGTGACCCCAAGGACTGCAGTCCGCCAGGCTCCTCGTCCTTGAGATTTTTCAGGCATGAATGCTGCAGTGGGTTGCCATTTACTCTGCCAGGGGATCATCACCAATAAATATGCCCAATAGTGTCCTCCTTAGCTCCTGAGTTTAAAACAACAATTCTGCAGATCACCTGAAAATCACAAGTCCCAGTGTAACCTGGCCTCATTTACATTTGAAGCCAGCCTTTTAGAACGAGCAAACCTTTTTACTCATAAACTTTAATTACAGAGAAAGAAGGATTTAAAAAGTAAAATATCTCTAGGGCAGTTTTAGCAATAATTAGCATTTTTTTTTTTCAGTAAGAAATCTTCAAAACAAGTCCTCTCACTAAAAACTCAAAGGTTTCCTGTGATGAAACAGGGTATTTGTTAAATGACATTTGTCCTTACCAAGAAGAAAAATACTCTCAAGTCTCTCAGGCATTTTTCAGAGACATGATTGGCTAATCTATGGTGAGTTTTCATTCCCTCCCGAAGTTTTTGGAGAAGGCAATGGCACCCCACTCCAGTATTCTTACCTGGGAAATCCCATGGACAGAGGAACCTGGCGGGCTGCAGTCCATGGGGTCGCAAAAGTCGGACACAACTTAGTGACTAAACCACGACCACCAGCAAAGGTTTTACACTTCAGTGAAGTTGACTAACCAAGCACAAACTAGGGTTCTCCAAAAGCATTAATGGAGCTCAACTTGCTTTTCAAACTATTCTATCAATATCCATTATTCTAGGAATTTAAAACACACAGATGTTTTACTTAGAATATTTTCCTTTGAAGACCTGGATTTTTTTTTTAATGACAGCTTGGGAAGCAGTCACTCATCAGGAATCACACACACGTGCAAAAGCAATGCCAGCGAAAAAGAGAATATTTCTTTGTTGAGTTGCCAGCAAACCCAGAGGAAGGTTGGTTCATAAACAGAGGCACAGGCTAGTGAGGAGGGGCTCACTTTCCCCAGATTTTGACAGCATTTACCTTTACTATTAGTTAACTTTTAACTATCAGCTTTTAAAGTACAGCACAGACAGGAGAGTGCACAGATTATAGTGGACAGCTTAAATGTGTTTCCACAAAGGGAACACAGTCGAGTCGACCACCAGTCAGACCAAGAAACAGAACATTACAAACGTCCCAGAAACTCTCCCCTTCCCGTTACTTCCCTTCAAATAACCCCTATGAGGATTTCCGTCACCACAGATAACTTCGTCTCAGGCAAAATGGATGAGGTTCTACTTGTTTTCATTTGTTGTTATTCTTGCCTGCACTGTTGGAGGATCTTGGAGAAGCCAAGGTTAAACACCAAGTCCTGTGCCCTTTCGTGGTGGTCTCCAAAGTGTGATCACAGACTGGCAGAACAGAATCTTCTGGGAATGCGTTAGAGATGTAGACTCTCAGTTCATACCCGGACCCATTGAATTAGGAACTCTGGGAGTGAAGCCAGCAAGACTCCTGCACGCAGTGTTCGTCGCTCAGTCATGTCCGACTCTTTGTGACCCCGTGTACTGTAGCCCGCCAGGCTGCTCTGTCCATGGGATTCTCAAGGCAAGAACACAGGCTGCGGCTGTTGCTAAGGGGCTCAGCCGTGTCTGACTCTTTGTGACCCCGTGGACTGTAGCCCACCAGGCTCCCCGTCCCTGGGATTCTCCAGGCAAGAAGACAGGAGTGGGTTGTCATTTCTTTCCATAAGGGATCTTCCTGACCCAGGGATCCAACCCAGGTCTCCTGCATTGCAGGCAGATTCTTGACCAAACGAGCCACCACTGCCTCCAGATAAATCTGATGCAATTTAAGCTTGAGAATGGTGCTCTACAGATTCACAAGGAAAAAGCCCTGATCTTGGTTGTTTGCCAGGGTTCCCAGCGGCTGAGGCGAGCGTGCTGAAAAGGTGAGCTGACCGCCCCGAATCAGTGTCAAAGCAGAAGCAGAGAGGACGCACACTAGAGGAGCCTGTGAGCTGTCACCGTCAAACGCAGCAGCAGCAGCAGCTCTCCACTGAAAGTGGGCTTCAGGGACCCGGGGGTAGTTTATTATTATTTTCAATCATCTAATTAAATACAGATGTTTGGACCTCACCACAGAGCTATTAAGAACTTGTAGAGGTTGAGGCCTGGGTAAATGCTTTACATGGTCCACAGATTATACAGATTAAGGATCATGGCGGGCCTCTCCGAGCCCAAGCTCACACCTCCCAAGGAGCTGGGCTGGAGGGGATCGTCACCAGAAGGACAACACATTACAGAGTTCCTGGGGGTGTATCAGCAACCCACTGCTGAGTAACAAACTCCCCCAGAATTAGGCGGTTTGAGACGCCAAACTCTTGTTACCTCACAAAAGCTGCTTGAGTGTCTATGACATGGTAGCTGGATTCCCCCCGAGAGCAAAAAGAAACCACAATTCTTTTTATGACCTGGTCTCCAAAGTCACACAGCATCACTTCTGGTTTATTCTTTGTGCTGCAAGTGAGTCTTTAAGACCAACGTCTGCTTGTGAGGAAGAGTTCAGCTTCACTTCTTGAAGGGAATAGAATCAAAGAATTTTGGGATACACCTTAAACTGCCACAGAGCGGCTTTGGATGAAGCAAGGTTCTGGAAGAGTCGATCCTGAGTGTAAAGGGCGAGAGTTTGGGACTGTGAACCAGCAGACTAGAAAGAAAGAACTTACACATGTGACTGAGGAGGAAGAAGACCTGCTTCTGACAAAGCTGCAGCTTCCAGCTCTGAAAAGAGACGGGCTGTGGATCGAGAGGCGGTCAGATCACCAGAGGGAGGAGAAGAAGCCTTTCGCTGATGGCACACGGGGGCTGTGCAGAGCCGCCAGAACGATGGTGGATGAAGACCCGTCGGCTTGTCTGACCCAGAACAGGTGTCAATTGTTTGTGTAACAAACCCAGAATACAGAGATCTGAATTCACCTCTCCATCAGCTCAACAAAACTCAAAGGGGAAAAAGGAAGAAAAGCACACACTTTTCATTTTAATCCCTATAAACTCTACACACTAAAGCACACAATAAGCATCTGGTAGCATGAAAGTCCCTAGGAGCTCTGAGGGACAACACAAGATTCTGGTCAAGGTCATGGAGGGTCATACGTTGGGTTGGCCGAAAAGTGCATTTGGGTTTTTTCCTAAACATCTTATGAAAAAACTTCAATAACTTTCTGGCCAACCCAGTATATATATTTATTTCTTATTACATTACCTAGTACAAGTCTCAAACACACATTCCTTTGACTTAATTTTTCACTTAACCTCATTTTGTCAAAATGTAAATGTACTCAGTGCAATGCATGTCTTGGAGTAAAAGGAGAGACAGAGAAAGAAATTCCATTCCTGGGCTGGCCGTGCAGTGGTTTTTTTAGCAGCTTTTTTTTTTTTTTTTTAAAGAATTTAAAACAATTTAAAAGCCCAAGTATCAGGGGGTAGTTGTTAATCATGTGGATGTGGGGGGTCAAGGCTGACTTTAAAACTTGCTGGCTGTGAGCCATGTTCCATAATCTCCCTAAGCTTCAATGTTCTTATCTGTAAAATGGCTCAATCATGCCTCTTAAAATTACTGAAAAGACAAAAGTGAGATGATGTGTGCATGAGATGTCATAGTGAAGAGCTAATCTTGATCAGTTCTAGTTTACATTCTAGTTTAAAATGAAGAGTTTTCCCAATTAGGGTACAAGCAAATGGCAGTGGTCCAATGAGGCAAGGAGGAGAACCCTCCAGGGTGGGCTCTGGTTCAGTTCCTTTTCAGAGCACCTGCAACTTGAAACAGGCAAGCCTCAGAAAAAACTAAAAAGTTATGCGAGGGCTATTTCCAGCATCTTGGAATGGAAAAAACCACTTTGGGAGAGATGCGTGAGTTTCTGGAGAGGCTCTGGAAGGTCTGGGGCAAACACGACTCTCTATTCTCCCTTCTGTCTACTTATTTGTTCCACCTAAAAGGACTTTGTGAGGTTCACGTTCAGAGGCACAGGTTCATATGGGGTAGAAAAAGCAACAGGACTGGCCTGTTGGTTGAAGCAACCTTGTTCCAAAGCGCAGGCTCTGGCATTTATAACCTCCGCTTCCTCACGGACATCTGTGGTTCTACGGCCTCACCTTACACTCCCGCCTCTTCTGATGACAGGCTTCACCTCCATCCTCAGTCTGTGTGATCTGGGGCATCAATGGGCTAAAGGTTGTAGGTGTGACGCCGTTTGTCCAAGGAGATCCAGGTCCAGGGTTTCTTCGGGGATCACTGTTGGGGTGATGCTTTTCGCTCAGTGTGCGTACAGAGAGAACAGTTACAATCATGGGTCTGCAGACAGCCATCTGGCCATCGAGAGGGGAGGGCTGCTGACAGATGAAGCCAATGCAGAGGAAAGCAGAGCTGAGAGATAAGATGCCTGATCCAGCTGCACCTGACCCTCAATAGATCCCTGTATTTTCTTCCATGTTCTCCTTTTGCAGAAGCCAATTTGAGTTGGGTAATTTTCAAATACAACTAAAGGTCCTGACGCTTCAAGTTTCTTTATCCCTATAAAACAGGGATGATGATGATGATGATGAAAGTGATAATGATTATAATGAAGCTGACAATGATAACCTTCATGGGATTACTAATGAATCAGATGAGATAACTGGACTTCCCAGGTGGTGCCGTGGTAAAGAATCCTCCCGCCAGCGCAAGAGATGCAGGAGACACGAGTTCAGTTCCTGGGTGGGGAAGATCCCCACGAGAAGGAAATGGCAACCCGCTCCAGTTCTTGCCTGGGAAATCCCATGGACAGAAGAGCCTGGTGGGCTACAGTCCATGATATCACAGAGTCAAACGTGACTGATCATGCATGTATCAAACGAGATAACAACTGTGAGCATGCTCTGTGACTTGTAAATCCCAGTGTTGGCAGCTGTCATTTAAGCTTTTGGCATCTTAAGACTACTGTTGGCTCAGTTACTGGGAAAAGAAACTCTATTAGTAGATGCAATGTTTTTATACATCTGGACACATGGGCACCTATAAACAAGTTAACTCTCTCTTATCTACACCATGAGTAAAAAGACAGTCATGCCTGTTAAAACAGACAGTCCCAGTAAATCTCTTGGGTTACACAACAGAGTCGGGAGCATGCAGTGATTTCTTTACAGGTGCACAAATATGATGTGAGTATCTGTGAGTCTTCCAGGCACACACAGGTGTGTCGGGCGCTAAAGAGGCAAGTAGAATGCATGGGTCCCTGTCCCTAAGAAGTTCACCATGTGCAGAAAGTTGAATAATATCTCCCCCAATCCATGTCCAGAAACTCAGAATGTGACTGATTTGAAAGACTCTCTGCAAAAGTAATGAAAATAAGGATGATGGTGAGATCCTTATCTTATTAATCTACCCACTGGATGAGGATTGGTCTTGAATCCAGTAAGAGTGTCAGAGATGCCGAGAGACACAGAGAGGGCCTGGTGACGATGCATCAAGTCCAAGGATTGCCTGGGAGGGTTTCTCCCTCACAGCCTCGGAAGGGACCAACCCTGCCCGTTCTCTGACTTCACACTCAGGCTTCCAGAACTGAAGCTTCTGTCTTAAGCTTTCCGGCCTGTGCCCATTCTGCCACGGCCGTCCTAGAAAACTGATACACCATGGAGCTATCTTCCTGTGCAGAGCTGAACGGGGGCTGCACTAGTTTACAATATATAAATGCTTAGAGTCAAGACAGACATTTCATGATGACATCACTTGAATCACTACATCCACCAGGCCTATAGCTGGAGCCGCCCATTTGAACTTCCTGGTTAAATGACAGAAGATGTCCCTTTTGTCATCCATGTAGTTTGAGTGGAATATCTGTCACTTTCAACAGAAAGAGTCCGCAGCTTCTTCTCCTTCCTGTCTTCAAGATGGTCTTCATAATACTTTTACAGTTAATTTTTCCTGGGTTTCAATTACTATTTATGTTTATGCTATTTATTTGCTACTTATTACTCATATTTACATATGGGGTTGACCAAACTGTTCATTTGGGTTTTTCTACAAGATCTGTTGAAAAACCCTAAAGAACTTTCTGGCCAGCAAAATACATGCACATCTTCTTGGAAACAAATAATATTTTGCAATTTTACTAACTGAAAATGAAATTATTATAGAGAAACTTGGAACAAAATCACTTTCTATCCTTTGCTTAGTTAAAACATGGTATTTTATCCTGGTTTTACTTTGTATAACTCAGTGCTTTATTACAAAGCAAACACCCATTTAACAAGAACAAGAAACAACATTGCCAGCATCCTGGCTCACTCATGCTGCCTCTGAGTCACTATTTCCACCCTCCACACAAATATAACCACTACTCTGATTTGATGATAAATGTGTCCAGAAGTCTCTCTCTCTCTTAATTATATATATGAAATGCAAGGCTGACATATAAATCTTGAATATATAATAAATAAATATATTAAATATATTATAAATATAATAATACAATAAATAAAGCATAACTTGTAACTAAGTTACAATATAACTAATATAATAAATAAAACATAACTTGTAACCTGGCAACTAAGGTTTCAAGTGACCTTTCCCCTCCAATGTGAGGCTGGAGAAAACACGGTTGAAGGTGTTTAGGAAGATTTGGCCTGTGGACTCATAGCAACCACTGGAAAACAAGCGGAATTCGAACCACATGGTAGCTGTTTCACAACTCTGTGATGCTGGTGGTTGATAAAAATCTTCCCAACAGACAAATCCATGGCCACCTTTATCGGTGGCCACTGCTAGATAGTGGAGTTATATATGCAGTTATATATGTGTGCACGTGTGCGTGTGCGTGTGCATGCATATGCATACGTGCATGTGGGTGTGCGTGTGCGTGCATGCGTGTGTGTGCATGTGTGTGTGTGCGCGTGCATGTATGTGTGCGTGTGAGTGTGTGTACATGTGTGTGCGTGTGCATGCATGCATGTGTGTGCGCGCGTGTGTGCGTGTGTGTGCGTGCATGTATGTGTGCGCATGTATGTGTGTGCGCGTGCATGTATGTGTGCATGCGTGTGTGTGAGTGTGTGTGCATGCGTGCATGTGGGTGTGCGTGTGCGTGCATGCGTGTGTGTGCATGTATGTGTGTGCACAAGTGTGTGCACGAGTGTGTGCGTGCGTGTGTGTGTGCGTGTCTGTGTGCATGTGTACGTGTGTGTGCATGCACTCAGTCACTCAGTCGTGTCCATTCTGTGACCCCATGAATCGTAAGCCGCCAGGCCCCTCTGTCCATGGGATTTTTCAGGCAAGAATACTGGAGGGGGTTGCCATTTCCTCCTCCAGGGGATTTTCCCGACCCAGGGATCAAACTCTCATCTCTTGTGAGTCCAGGATTGGCAGGTGGATTCCTTACCGCTGGGAAGTATTTACAAATATATAAAATCTGCCGGCAGTGGGGGAGACCCAGGTCTGATCCCTGGGCCAAGAAGATCCCCTGGAGAAGGGCATGGCCACCCACTCCAGTATTCTGCCTGGTGAATGACAAGAGTTGGACATGCCTGAGTGACCGACACACACGTACACAGGTGCTAAAGGTACGGGTAGGCTACAGATCACTCGGGACTGAGTCAACCCTGCTTCCATTTCAGTGCACGCTGGCATTAAAAAATCTTCTCCTGGGCAACATAATCTTCCTCTTACCCACACGCAATTCTATACCCAGAAAGAAAAAGAGGACCCTGCTGAAGGGAGCGGCATCCAGTGGCGCGCTGGCTCACAGTAGGTCTGCACTCAGGAGTGGACTGAGAGCTTAGTGAGAAAAACAATCAGACAAGTCCTTTGATACGGACGAGCCCGACACGTCTGGAGCCGGGGGAGCAGGGCTGGGGGAAGGGACAGCCCGCCAGGCCGCGGATGGGGCTATTTTCAGCAGGCCGGGCCTTCCTAACCCTGGTCTTGTTCCCCAGCTGAACTGACCACCGCTTGATGAATTGTGTTTATCTGTAGTTCAGCGATAAATTCCCTGCTGAATAGAAATATTTAGGGCAGTGCCACAGCTGTGTTTATTCTCACACTCCACCACGGTTATGTAAATACTGCCTATGGAGCCATTTCTGATAGAGGCCCACACCAGCCCCAAGGAATCAGGCGCTGTCGAGACATCTGCCAAGACGCGCCGTTTCCATGCAGCTTGGCGCGGCCTGTGAGTGATATCACAGCTTCTCAGAGATCACTTGGCAAACCTCACAATAAAAGAGTAATTTTCTTCCCCTCTCACTCTCTCAAAGGCTCTCACAAAGCCAAATAATGTTTCCCAGCATCTTCTATTTCCCTGTTTAGAAACACGGGATGGACACACAAAACTTGAAGACTCCCAACACAATAGTAGTAAATAAAACATAACTTGCTACCTGGCAGCGAAGGTTTCAGGTGACCTTTCCCACCAATGTGAGGTTGGAGGAAACAGATGAAGGGGGTCAGGAAGGCATGGCCTGTGGACTTGCAGCGACCACTGGGCACCAAGGGGAGCTCAGACCACGTTTGTTTACTGTCTCACAAATCTATGAAGCTGGTGGTCGATAAAAAACTTCCCAAGAGACAAATCCATAGCACACCTTTAATAGTGGCTACTGCCAGATGGTGGAATTCTAATGTATTTTTATTTCTACTTTTCCGTTTTTATGCAATTTCTAAAATTTTTTTTTGCAATGTAATCAGAAAAAATACTAGAAAAAATGTTTAAGAAAATGAAGGCTTTCCTGCCTTTGGCCATAATGTTGTTAGCGAAATGATTCATTAGAAAAATCAGTCTTAAGTGAAAAAAGAAAGTAAAAGTTGCTCAGTAGTGTCCGACTCTTTGCAACCCCATGGACTGTACAGTCCATGGAATTCTCCAGCCCAGAAGATCCGTGCCCTTCTCCACGGGATTGAACCCAGGTCTCCTGAATTGCAGGTGGATTCTTTACCGTATGAGCCACCAGGGAAGCCCATGAGAAAAAGACAACACTAAAGCAAAGAAATCTGTTTTAAATCACTAAATCACATTAGTGTTGTAATGTGAAAAAGACAACCCTACAGAAAAAACAGATTTGTTAATAAAATCCCCAAAGTGGCTGTAGCTAAAAGATTTTAAAAGAAAGAGATAAAATATGCTAGTAACAATATTCAAAATGGGGATGAGCATTTGTCCTGTTGGGAGGTAAACTCCACCCCCAAACAAGTATCTATTTCTCATTTTACCCTTACCACCGTCCTATGAGAGGAACGGTAGTATGTGCTTACATCATGGATAACAGATGGCACCTCCGTGTTTGGTCTCCCAGAAGGTGAAGCTAGAACTGGAACCAAAGTCCATCTAAATGCGAAGCTTGTGCCTTAATCATTATGTTTGTAAAGCCTGGTCGGTTGTGTAAAAGAGAAGTGAACGTTTTTCACGCTGGTGATTGCTCAGTATCTTTTGAACTCCCTTCCTACCTATTCGGGAAGTTTTCCCACCTTCAGTTGAGCTTCCCCAAGGTAGAAACCAGAACTCCAGTTCTCAGCCTCCGTCGCTGCTAGGGCACCGAGCCACTCACTCAAAACAGCAGGTCTGATGCAGGCCATGTGAGAAGGCAGCTGCCTACGGGACCCATCCTTTGGCACACACGGTGGCGGGGGTGCCCAGCTCTTACTGGCAGCAATGGCAGAGCCTGGCCAGTGCCGGGGTGTCACAGGTGCAAGCCGAGGCAGCCGTGTGGGCTGGGGATGGTTGGTCAGCGGTGGCAACAAAGGCGCTTTTTCCAGAATAGTTTTCACCATGTGGTTGGGTGTTGAACTTCTTAGTCTGACTATGTGAACTCCATGAGAACACTGCTGTTGTTGGGTCGCTAAGTGGTGTCTTTGCGACCCCGTGGGCTGCAGCACGCCAGGCCTCCCTGTCCTTAACCGTCCCCTGGGGTTTACTCAAATGCATGTCCATTGAGTAGGTGATGCCATCAACCATCGCATCCTCTGTCGCTCCCTTCTCCTTTTGCCTGCAATCCTTCCCAGCACTGGGGTCTTATCCAATGAGTCGGCTCTTCCCATCAGGTGGCCAAAGTATTGGAGCTTCAGCTTCAGCATCAGTTCTTCCAGTGAATATTCTGGGTTGATTTCTTTTAGGATGGACTGGCTGGATCTCCTTGCAGTCCAATGGACTCTCAAGAGTCTTCTCCAGCACCACAGTTCAAAAGCATTAATTCTTCGGCACTCAGCTTTCTTTATGGTCCAGCTCTCACATCTATACATGACCAATGGAAAAACCATAGCTTTAAGATATTCGAACACCCTCTAGCCAGAGTAAATTCTACTGCTTAAAATGACACTGCCCAGCTAAGAATGCAGACAGAGGAATCTGGCTGCCATGAGATCATCCACGGGACGTGTCAAGTGTGAGAAGTTAATGGAAAAGAAGCCTGAAGAAGGTGTTCTGCGTTTTTTCTGCAAAATCCCATTTCAAAAACAGGTCATGCACGATACAGTACTCTGCTCAGCTCTGAGGGAACCTCACAATATCTCTTGCATTGGCTAGGTTTCAGGGTTTCGGTTCAGTTCAGTTCAGTTCAGTCGCTCAGTCGTGTCCGACTCTCCGCGACCCCATGAATCACAGCATGCCAGGTCTCAGGGTTTCAGTAATACATAAATTTACAAAGTATGTGAAGAATTTCGCACTTTGGCCTCTCCTAGGGAAACAATATCGTTATCCAAGTTTTAGAAGAGGAGTTGGCTAAAGTCAGACTAGAGAAAATATTTTGTTTTTCTGCTCTACACTTTATCTATACCTCACAAAATATTTTGTGGTCTAACCTTACTCAACTGGATTTTTCCTTTTTTAAAAAAAAGCTGTCTAAATACACAGGTGTTCTGCAGGTTAAATAAATATACATTTGTCTCTAGAATATTAGTACCATATACTGACAAAACAAACAATGCACTCCATGGTTTAATCCAGAGCACAGCATTTGAAGTCTAAGGACCAATTTTTGCTTCTTTTGAATTACGTTAATTGGGCTAGAGTTGCCAGGTTTCACATCTAACAATATAAGATGCCTGGTTAAATCCAAATTCCAGATAAACAATGAATAGTTTTTTAGTGTATGTCACGTGCAATATCCAGTGGTGGAAACAGTATGACACACATGGATTAGAAATGTATCGAAAATAAGACTGATGGGACTTCATGATGGTTAGCTGTGAGCAGCGAGGAAGCAGGGAAGAGTGAGGAGGCTGCCTAGTTGTCGGGCTTGTACAACTGAATGAATGGCAGTGCCAATTACCAAGACAATAAAACAATAACGAGGGTCCAGATCTGACAAGGCAGGAAGGTAACAAGAAGTAAAGTACTTGAGTAAGAAGTACTTTACTCACGGAAGTGAAGTAGCATGGTCACACACTGCTCTCTGCCACAGGCATGGCGGTGAGCATCAGCGGGTCTCATGCTCCCATTTCTAGAAATGTCTAGAGCACTTTGACATGTAGCTCTGACATGTACTTCTTTATTGTCCTACCCTACTGTCCATTTTTGGTTCTCATTTTTGGTCACCTGATAATTTCTTTCAAGATTCATCCTTTTATAGTTTATCTCCCTCACCAGATTATAAATTCTTAAGGGCGTGATCTAGACCAGCATTATCTTCATTTTATCCCCACTGCCTGACACATGGAGGCAGGTATATTCCATGAGTGTTGGCCTATACTATTGGTGTAGGGAATATTCCATAAGTGCTGGCTAACTGAATGGATGGCTCTGTCTACTATGAAAGGTTGTCTCATCTCTGTGGTAATTTACCTTCTAGTCAAAGTTCTGTAACTGCCTCCACTGGCTGTTTCTTGTTTTTGTGTTTTCCCTTACTAGAAATTAACCTTTCCATTCTTTTTCTGGGGTGGGGGGGGATAGATTGCATTTATTTTTTATTTTTAATGTGTATTTATTTGGACAGGCTGTGCAGTGTGTGGGGTCTTAATTCCCTGACCAGGGATAGAATCCACACCCCCTGCATCAGAAGGGCAGAACCCTAACACCAGACTGCAAGGGAAGTCTGCAGACTTTTTAGTCTTGAAGAATGGAATTTAATCCTATGGCACAAAGTGTCTTCAGTTCTAAGTCATAAGCTTAGTATATTAAATAAGTCAAACATGTTTTAAGGTCCCATGAGAAGGCTGGTTTACATGGGTATTATGCAATAGCAATCAGCTCAGAAATATTTATTGCATTCTATTTCATATTATAATGTTTAAAACACAACTTGCCATACATAATTTTCTTGGGCTAAAATAATCAATGTGTGATCTTGTGAGCCTTTTTACCTGGATTAGATATAAAAGGAAGCCTTGCAAATGCATAAAGCAGGGTAAAACGATGACACAGAACTGAAGCAGCAGGAATATTAATTCAAAGTGCTTCTTTCTGAAGGGTAGGGACAGCGGTGGATGCTGTCTAACTCATTTATGTCAGAGCTTTATGTAAAACAGCAAGATGTATTGATCTGACATATTTACAAAGTTGTGAGATGCCTTTTTCATTCGTTAACTTATCAATTATTTACTGAGTATCTGGAACCTACTAAACACGGTGTTAGGCACCAGGAGGGGAGGGGCAACTTGACACAGTTTGGGGTCCTATAATCACTGAGATTACAGCGTAGCAATCTTGAACAAGCATACACACTTTCTTACACTTTCAAAGAACATGAGAAATTCCTAACGCAAGAGAAGAATCTGTATTCATTTGAAGAGCAGAGAATCTTTTGCTAAATTCTCAATAAATTATTTCAGCAGTAATTAACCGTGTGAAGTTGGCAGCTGCTTACATACAGTAACAGCACCAAAATATCGCTCAGCCTATCAGTTTTAGTTTCAACGAAGTCTTTCTTTTCAAAGAGGGAGGGGAAGAAAAGGGCAAAAGCAGCGCACGTCTCTGTGCGTCAGTGGCTCAGTCATGTCTGAGGACTCTTTTGCTACCGCGTGGACTGTAGCCCGCCAGGTTTCTCAGTCCACGGAATTCTCCAGGCGAGAATACTGGAGTGGGTTACCAACTGCATGTCTAGAGCCCCCATATAAGCACAGGTGTATCAGCTGTGGCGGATGGCACCTAAGCTACCACTACCGTGAAGCCTTCCACAAAGGTCATTAACAGCCACCGGCCCACAGAGAGCCGTGAAAGAATGAGCAGTCACAGAATTAGCAATCCAGAGGGAGTTAGGGATCATTTGATCCAACCACTCACTTTAAACCCAAAAACCCAAAACCTAGAAAAAGAGAAGGGACTCAGTCAAGGTCACACAGGTAGTATTACTGAACCTAGAACCAGACTTCCCAACAGCCATGTTTATCCACGTTCAGAGAACAGGGAGAGAACGGAGACCTCATGGGGTGCTAGAGGCAAATTTAACTCCCTTTACCATTTTCCCGAGGGTTTGTCCTGAATTTGAGGCCAGCAGCTTTTTCTGTATTTGAAAAATTCATTATAGTGTTTTTAATAATAATAATAACCTCATAGATTTTTACCAAATAAATTTATGTGATTATTTATCGGCTGCACTGGGCCCTCCTTGCTACGTGCGAGCTTTCTCCAGTTGCAGCCAGTGGGCTTCTCCACGCGTTGCTTTCTCTCATTGCGGAGCACGGGCTCTGGGCAGCCGGGTCAGCAGTCACGACTGGGGCTTCCAGCGCGGGCCCAGCATCGCGGAGCGCGGGCTGAGCTGCTCTGGGGCGTGTTGGGTCTTCCCGGACCAGGGACCGAGTCTGTGGCCCCTGAATCGGGGGCAGACTCTTCACTACTAGACACCAGGGAAGCCCATAGAGTATTCTGCAGATATTTCACTGTCTAAGTATTTATGAAAGTGACAGCTTCATAATTATTTCCTCTGGGAAGCCTCTGCTCAAAGACACTTTCACCTCTTGTGTAGATAGCAATAATCATTTTCATTATGTGAAGGATTTAAACAAGCAGAAACAAATAAATCAGCTACCCACAAAATTGCTATGTAAAAAAAAAAAAGTATATCTGAACTATCTAGACAAGTTTTAAATTGTCATGCAATTCTGCACTGGTTGCAAGAGAGGGTGAAAATCAGAATAATGCAAATGATCACTCCTCATTTCAAAAGGTCACACTACACGAGATTCAATCTTCCTCATTCTCACAGTAAATGCCAAGGTGCAGAGCAAGGTGGGAAGAGACTCAGTCTCTCTGTGAAGCAGCAGAGCTGTGGGTTAGATTTGTTTGATTTTGTTTTGACTTCATTAGTTTTTTCTTTTAAAGAAAATAGATGTTAAAATAGCGGAACTTGGAAATTGTTGCAAATGAAGGAATTACAGCTTTCTACTCCTGGCATGAGAGTGGGGTGGGAGGGGGCGGGAGGGGAGAGAGACCTACTAGGACATGTCTGTGGGTACAGGGGTGCGTGTGATGGAAAAGCAGAGAACACCTTAGAACTAAGGTTACACTTCAGCAGATGAAAGCACATTCCACTACGACCACTTGATTATGAATTAATATGTGGATCTTTGGAGAAGTGGGTCCTCCAGATATTGAATTCCACAATATCCATACATGGGACTTCCCTGGCAGTCCAGTGGTTAAGACTCAACACTTCCAATGCAGGGGTGTGGGTTCGATCCTTGGTTGGGTAACTAGCAACCTTCATGCCACACAGCATGGCCAAAAATTAAAAATAAATAAAATAACAATAAGAATAATAAAATAATTTTAAAAAAATATAGTTAAATACCCATACATGGATACAGGAGCCTTCTAGACATGATGTGGGGTGGGATACAAAGAGAAGCCGGATGTCGTCCAAACTATTTACAGTCTAGTGAGGGGGACAGAATCAAAATAATTATCACGCATGGCAGAACAGGTGTGCCATTAAAGAAGCACAGATTATCCAAGGAAGGCTGCTAGACTGCAAGGATCAGGAAATACTTCTGGAAGACAAGGGCATCTGAGATCTGAGAAAGGGGATTTTGGCAGGTGGAGGAAGGGCATTCCAGTCTGGGGGTGGGGGGGCCATGACCAGGGACACAGAGGCATGGAAGCTGAGCATGCGCGCACACTGAGCACACTGAAACAGTCCGGTTCACTGGAAAGTCTTTCTAGAACTGCGTTCATGTTTAAATAGTGTTACTGAGTTACAATTGGCATGCAATAAACTGTACATACTTTTAAGTGTGTAAGACTTAGGCGTGTGTATATGCCTCTCCCCAGTGACCCTTCCTCCCTTCATGTCTCTTACTATGGCTTAGTCCGTGTTACTGAGTCTTGTAATAAAAGCAATCATACAGTATCTATTCCTTTTTACCTGGCTTCTTCTGCAGAGCACAATTATTCTGAGACTGACTCACGTCACAGCACGTGTCAGTACCGCACCCTTTTATCGCCAAGCAGTGACCATTGTATGGATACACTGCTGTTTATTTACCCTTTTGATAGGCGTATGAGTTGTTTGTAGTTTGGGGTTATTGCAAATAATACTGCTATGAACAGTTGCACCTTTTTTTATGGACACAAGCTTTCATTTCTTTTGGGGAAACAGCTAGGAGTGTATTGCTGATTCATATGATAGATGCGTGTTTAACGTTTTAAGGAATCGACAAATTGTGTACCAAAATGGTTGTAAGAATTTTTCATTTCCGATCAGCATTGCATGGAGATTCCGATTCTTTCAAACCCTTGTCAACACTTGATATGATCAGTCTTTTAAATTTTAGCCAGATTAATGTGTGCAGTGTTATCTCATTGTGGTTTTAATTTGCATGTCTGTAATGACTAATGATGTAGAACATCTTTTTATGTGCTTACTTCCTACCCATCCATCTTCTGTGGTGAAGTGTCTATAAATTTTTGCTCTTAAAAATTGCATTATTCCTTTTTTATAATTAAATTTAGAGAGGTTTTAATATATTATTCTGGATACAAGTCCTTTATCAGATATGGAGCTGCAAATATTTCCTTGTGTTTTCATTCTCTGAAGGATAGGTTTTTAACTTTAATGAAATTCAGTTTATCACACTTTTTCTTTACGGATTGTGTTCTTGGTAGCCATATATAGAAACCTCTGTCTAACCCAAGTTCACAAAAGTTTCCTCTTACATTTTTAAGTTTTACATTTAAGTTGATGATACATATGAACTAATTTTTATATACAGTGGAAGATATGAGTTCAAGGACATTTCTTTTTCACCTTTGGTGGTGGTGGTGGTTTAGTCACTAAGTCGTGTCCGACTCTTGTGATCCCATGGACTGTAGCCTGTCAGGCTCCTCTGTCCATGCAAGAATACTGGAGTGGATTGCCATTTCCTTCTCCAGGGGATCTTCCCGACCCAGGAATTGAAGCCAGGTCTCCTGCATTGCAGGCAGATGATTTACCAAATGAGCTATGACGGAAGCCCTGTCACATTTGGGTAGTTACTAAAAAGACTATCCTTTCTCCTACTTCTTTGCATGCCTGACAATTTTTTAGTGGATGCCAGACATTGTGAATTTTACCTTGTTGAGCTCCAAGTATTTTTACATTGCTAAAAATATTCTTCAACATTTTCTCTGGGACACAGTTATTTGGAAACCATTTGATCTTTTTAGGTGTGTATTTAAGATCTGTGGCAGGACTGGCAGGCGTTCCGTCTAGGGTGAATTCTGTCCCTCTGCTAAGGGGAGGTCTCCTGTGTCATCCATGCAAGGTCCTTGAATCCAGACATTCTCCAGTCCTGCTGTAGAATAAGTATAATTTCTGACCTCGTGTGCGTGCTCAGCAGCGGGACTTCTCCAAAGTTCTCTCCTTGGGCTTTTGTACTTTCCTCACACACATGTGCTCACCCCTGTTGAGCTAAGGATCCTCTTCAAACCTCCCGCATTCCTTCTGTGTTTCTCTTTCATCCTGCTGTCTGCCCTGTGGATGCTAAGCTGTTTTGGTTTCCTGGGACTCTCAGCTCTGTCTTCCCAACTCAGGGAAACTTTCCGGCTTCACTGAGATTCCTTCTCCCTGTGCCATGGCTGGAAAACTCTCTCAAGACAGAGAGTTTGGACAATCTTAGGGAGTGCCTGGTTTGTTTTCCAGTTCTCAGGAATCACTACTTGATAGATACCCAAGGTCTTGAGCCATATTTTGCCTGCTCTTTTGAGTATTTCAGCTGGGAGATTAAATCTGGTTCCTGTAACTCTGTCTCGGTCAGAATGAAAACCTTGTGCCTTGCCTTTCAAGGTAAGTCTTTAAGATATACTGTTTTCAGTGTTTATTCTGAAGGCATTATAGCATTTGCTGTCTTTGATGTATGTACGTGACAGATTAGACTGTACTCCATTCAGATCAGTTCAAAGGCATTTAATGGGCAGTTTCTGTGTGCTTGGCATCGAGTTTATAAAGACGTAAAAGTGAGAGTCATTCACTCGTTCGACTCTGCAACTCATGGACTGTAGCCCGCCAGGCTCCTCTGTCCGTGGGATTCTCCAGGCAAGAACACTGGAGTGGGTTGCCATTTCCTTCTCCAGGGGATCTTCCTGCACCAAACCCAAAGAGCCTCTGCCTTCCTATCATCAGTTTACAGATACAGCAAATACCTTTGGAAGAAACCAATTACAGGATTTGCGTATAACCCATGCTTTTAATATTCCCTCTTTTTTTCTTGTATCTGCCAAATGCCATCACTAGTTTTGCATCAAAGATAGTTTATTTCTTTGAAATAAGAGATTCAAATCATAGGACTTTACTGACTGTAGGCAGCCCCTAGGCTTAGACTTAGGGGCAGAAGGGGAAACTCTAGAGGAACTGTTTCATGCTGATGACCTGTTGACGTCCCCGTTTTGTGCTATTCCTCTACTCCCATAACCAAGACAGATAGCTGGCTCTGCTTCAGATGGATGAAAACAAAGCCTCACATGGTTATGCCTTAGACCCGAGGGAACAAAGCTGGCTGGACTAAGGGTCTGAAGTTGACGACACTGAGCTGTGAGCTTACATCTTCGTGGTGCTTCCATTTTGAGATGAGCATAAAAGGTGTTGGAAATAATGTGTTGACCTTTCATGAGCTGGAGCAGCTGACATTTGCCTGAATCTGAGCCAGGCTGGGTGCTATTCTAAACAAGAAATCAGTTTTCCCAAGTGCACTGAAGGAACTTTTTCCGATCATTTGTTAAAGCTTTGTTTCCAAGGCACTGAGTGAATTTAATTGATTTCTCCACTACCTTCCCCTCCTTAATTAATTCCTCACATGTGTGGATTCACTAGGAAATTGAATGTCATTTTTAGAAAACAAAACAAAAAAAAGGACAGTCAGCTAGAGGATGAGAGATTGGTGAAAGCCCAGGGACAGAGCCAAAATGAAAAAGCCCCTCAAACTGTGGTGAGATGAATCTATTAACATGCAGATTCTGGTGTAACAGGAGCGGGGAGGGGCTAAGATTCAGCCTCCCACAGACCCCCTGGGAGGGCGCTGCTGCTGGCATCTCTCCACTGTACTGAGACGTCGAGACAGCTCCTAAGACACCGTGCAGGGCTCATCTTACCACTAAGGCATGTCCTATCCTGGGAGCCCTTCTCATTTGGACTTCAGTTTAGCATTGATATAAATTTTTCTCTAAACTTCCTTCTAGCTCTTAAAAATGTATCTTGTTCAGGACTTCCATGGTATTCAAGTGGCTAAGATTCCGAGCTCCTAATGCAGGGGGCCTGGGGTTTGAGGCCTGATCGGGGAACTAGATCCCACACGCTGCAAATAAGAGTCTACATGCCACGACTGAAATATTTCACACGCCTCAGTGAAGATCAAAAATTAACCTGCCGGACTTCAGGCTCTACTACAAAGTCACAGTCATCAGGATAGTATGGTACTGGCATAAATACAGAAATATAGATCAATGGAACAAAATAGAAAGCCCAGAGATAAATCCACGCACCTATGGACACCTTATCTTTGACAAAGGAGGCAAGAATATAAAATGGAGAAAAGACAGTTTCTTTAACAAGTGGTGCTGGGAAAACTGGTCAGCCACTTGTAAAAGAATAAAACTAGAACACTTCCTAACACCATACACCAAAATAAATTCAAAATGGATTAGAAAGCTAAATGTAAGACCAGAAACTATAAAACTCCTAGAGGAGAACGTAGGCAAAACTCTCTCCGACATAAATCACAGCAGGATCCTCTAAGACCCACCTCCCAGAATATTGGAAATAAAAGCAAAAATAAACAAATGGGACCTAACTAAAATCAAAAGCTTCTGCACAGCAAAGGAAACTATAAGCAAGGTGAAAAGACAGCCTTCAGAATGGGAGAAAATAATAGCAAATGAAGCAACTGATAAAGGATTAATCTCCAAAATATACAAGCAGCTCCTGCAGCTCAATTCCAGAAAAATAAATGACCCAATCAAAAAATGGGCCAAAGAACTAAACAGACATTTCTCCAAAGAAGACATACAGATGGCTAACAAACACATGAAAAAATGCTCAACATCCCTCATAATCAGAGAAATGCAAATCAAAACCACAATGAGATACCATTTCACACCAGTCAGAATGGCTGCTATCCAAAAGTCTACAAGCAATAAATGCTGGAGAGGGTGTGGAGAGAAGGGAACCCTCTTACACTGTTGGTGGGAAAGCAAACTAGTACAGCCACTATGGAGAACAGTGTGGAGATTCCTCAAAAAACTGGAAATAGAACTGCCATATGATCCAGCAATCACACTCCTGGGCATACACACCGAGGAAACCAGAATTGAAAGAGACACATGTACTCCAATGTTCATTGCAGCACTGTTTATAATAGCCAGGACATGGAAGCAACCTAGATGTCCATCTGCAGATGAATGGATAAGAAAGCTTTGGTACATATACACAATGGAGTATTTCTCAGCCATTAAAAAGAATGCATTTGAATCAGTTCTAATGAGGTGGATGAAACTGGAGCCTATTATACAGAGTGAAGTAAGCCAGAAAGAAAAACACCAATACAGTATACTAATGCATATATATGGAATTTAGAAAGATGCAAATGATAACCCTGTATACGAGACAGCAAAAGAGACACAGATGTATAGAACAGTCTTTGGGACTCTGTGGGAGAGAGTGAGGGTGGGATGATTTGGGAGAATGTCATTGAAACATGTATGTTGTCATATGTGAAACGAATCACCAGTTCAGGGTCGATGCATGATACAGGATGCTCGGGGCTGGTGTGCAGGGATGACCCAGAGGGAGGATAAAGGGAGGAGGGAGGTGGGAGGGGGGTTCGGGAGGGGGAACTCATGTACACCCGGGGCGAATTCATGTCAATGTATGGCAAAACCAACCAATATAATGTTGTAAAATAATTAGCCTCCAATAAAAAATTTAAAAAAGGAAAAAAAAAGCCAATTAAAAAAAAAAAAGAAGAAAATCCTGTGTGCCACAACTAAGCCTCGGTGAAGCCAAATAAAATAAAAATATTTTTTAAAATGAAAAGTAAATTTTTAAAAAATGGTTCGTGTTCTTGAAAGTGTAGGTCTAGCTTCGCTGTACTCATGAATCTGCCCACACCGTTGGGCACTCCCATCGGTCGGCACTGAATAAGACAGTGGATCTGCCCACACCATTGGGCACTCCCATCGGTCGGCACTGAATAAGACAGTGGATCTGCCCACACCGTTGGGCACTCCCATCGGTCGGCACTGAATAAGACAGTGACTCTGCCCACACTGTTGGGCACTCCCATCGGTCGGGCACTGAATAAGACAGTGGCCAGCTACGTGCGCACTAGACCGAACTCTGGCACTAAGAAATCAATTCAGAGAGAGAACTGGGCAATGATAACAAGACGCCATACACGCCACAAAGCTGCTTAAGCCAGCGGTTGTTAGGAGTCCACAGAGGGCTGAGAATCGAACTGTATTTGGATACCAGGCAGGACGGGGGCGCCATCCTATCGTGGGTCTCAGACGTGCCGTGCATCCAAGTCACCTGTGGGGCTTGTTGAACGCAGACCGCTTGATTCCATCCTCGGACTTCCAAGAATCTGCATATCTCTGCGTGATGCTGACGGTGTTGATCTGGGACCATACCTTGACCTGTTCGGTTATGAATCACGCTGTGCGCTGGATTTTAGGACACAGCAGTGAACAGAGCATGGGGTCTGCTCTGGAACGGGTGACTACAGGAGTCACAGCTCAGTGGAATACATAGGCTTTCCCCCTTTGCCCCACACAGAATGGTTAGGACAACTTTGGAAGCGTGTTGAACAGAGAGAGTGTGTGAGGTAATGGTTCTGTGCCATCTGAGCAGTCAAACGGAGGGGCTCGAACCCAGGTCTGTCCCTTACTGCCTTGGCCGTTTTTTACTGGAGTATAATTGCTTTCGGAGAAGGCAATGGCAACCCACCCCAGTACTCTTGCCTAGAAAATCCCATGGACGGAGGAGCCTGGTAGGCTGCAGTCCGTGGGGTCGCTAAGGGTCGGACACGACTGAGCGACTTCACTTTCCCTTTTCACTTTCATGCATTGGAGAAGGAAATGGCAACCACTCCAGTGTCCTTGCCTGGAGAGTCCCAGGGACGGGGGAGCCTGGTGGGCTTCTGTCTATGGGGTCGCAAAGAGTCGGACACGACTGAAGCGACGCAGCAGCAGCAGCAGCAGCATAACTGCTTTACACTGCTGTGCTGGTTTCCGCTGTACACACAGCGGACCAGCTGTGCGCACACAGGTCTCCGCTCTCTCCTGAGCCTCGCCCCCACCGCCCCCAGTCCCGTCAAGCCGAGCTCCCTGCGCTATTCAGCAGCTTCCTACCAACGAGCTATTTTACACACAGCCGTGCGAATATGTCAGCGCTGATCCCCCAACCCATCCCGCCCTTCTCCCCTTCTCTGTGTCTGAGTCTCTATTCCTGCCCTGCAAACTGGTTCCTCTGCACCATTTTCCTGGATTCCATGCTGCTGCTGCTGCTGCTAAGTCACTTCAGTCGTGTCCGACTCTGTGCGACCCCATAGGCGGCAGCCCACCAGGCTCCACCGTCCCTGGGATTCTCCAGGCAAGAACACCGGAGTGGGTTGCCATTTCCTCCTCCAATGCGTGAAAGTGAGAAGTGAAAGTGAAGTCGCTCAGTCGTGTCCGACTAGTAGCGGCCACGTGGACTGTAGCCCACCAGGCTCCTCTGTCCGTGGGATTTTCCAGGCAAGAGCACTGGGGTGGCTGCCATTGCCTTCTCCGCCTGGACTCCACTGATAGGCATTGATTTATGATCCTTGTTTTTCTCAGTCTTAGTCCCAATACAGCAAGTGCTGTAAAACGAAGGCTGTAGCAACGACTCTTGTCTGGAGACAGGGAGGCCAGAGTAGGTGGTAGCTCCTCTGGTGTGATGATTAAAGAATGACCAGGAGTTTATGATGTAGATCTGTTCGGGGTCGGGGGTAAGGAGGTGAATGAATGGTTCAGGGTTGAAGACAACACCAAGGTGTCAAGAAACACTCTCCTCTATTCCTGAATACTTTCTGGTAAGTATGTAGGTACTGTAGCTTTGTGAATAGAATCAAATTTCTAATTCTTTGGGGGGAAACCTGGCTGTTTCAGGAATTCCTATGTACTACTGCTCTATGAATCAACCAAAAACAGGTTTCAATGGAAAGTTCATGGTGAACATTGACTAGAAAGGTCTAAGTTCCAGATCTGCCTCCTAGCAGCTCTGCCATGAGTTCATATACGTAGGTCCTTTCCATTTCTAGCAACCCTGTCCTGTAGCATATCATCACTGCCACTATTCTACGCACAGGGAGTTGCTTTGCTCTTGTTGCTATTTAGTCGCTAAGTCATGATAGACAGGGAGACTGAGGCCCAAAGGGACTGGATAAAATGCTTGAGGTTATTAACTAGTGAATCCCAGCATAGCCATGATTTGAGCTCCAGTCTATTAGATCAAGTTTTATATTTTGGAATTTTTGATTTTGCTTGGTTATTTCAAAAGGGGATTTTCCATACTTAACTGATGAATAGACATGCCAAGAAAATGTGTTAAAACTGCAGGTTCCCAGGTTTTTATCTGGAAGTTCCAGTTCCGGGGTTCTGGGGTGCGGTCAGGAATCCGTACGTTTAATCACTGACTCTCTCCTCCCGTTATGAGTGGCCCTGAAACCTGGATGCTGGTAACACCACTTCCTTTCTTTGTCCCTTGAGCCTAAGAGAGCTTGCTCCCCTCTGGGAGGTCTCATCACCCCCGCTGGCATCTCAGCGCTTCCTTCACCCGTGTAACCTGTTCCCTGCCTTTAGTCCCCTGTTTACGATGCCCAGAGGAGTCTGTTTTCCTGGTTGGACCTTCCATGACATCCATTTGCAAGCTGCATTTTGATTTCCTGTGTGGAAAGTCCTCCTTGCTTGCATTATGTAGGGCAGTGGAGCAATACCTGCTCAACCTAGAGCGGAACGAACTCCATCCGACTCCAAGTGCCGGGAGCCGGGGTCCCCCGAGCTCCAGGACCTCCTGGAGGGAGGGACGCTGGCTTCCCCAGGCCAGTCCCTGGGCCAGTCCGCCGCCCAGCCAGGCCCTCTGGGCTCAAGCTCATGGCTCTTCAGGGATGAGTGATTCTACGCCGCAGGACCAGGACATGCAATTAGAACAAAGGCCACATGGACATAGCAAGGCTGCTCACAGTATTAAAGTGTTTCAGGGCCTTCCTTGGTGGTCCAGTGGCTAAGACTCAGTGATCCCAATGCAGGGGGCCCGGGTTGAAGGCCTGGTCAGGGAACTGGATCTGCATGCCGAGTGTGTGTGCGTGTGTGTGTGTGTGGTGTGTGTAAAAGCTATTTCAGTCGTGTGTGTGTGTGTGGTGTGTGTAAAAGCTATTTCAGTCGTGTGTGTGTGCGTGTGTGTAAAAGCTATTTCAGTCGTGTGTGTGTGTGTGGTGTGTGTAAAAGCTATTTCAGTCTTAGAGAAGCCAACAGAGGTTCCCTTGGAAAACCGAGGGTGCTGACCCTTGGTCGTGGTTAGAGGGCACCTTTCCTCTCGTAAGTGATGCCTCAGGGCTTTTGCAACCTAATACACTGGCTGAGGCAATCACGGGAAAGAATTTTTCCGTCTGGGACCAGGAGAACCTTGGGGAACTTCCAAGGCACCACACAGGTCAGAGTGGAAGAAACTAAAAACATGCTTGGCCCACCAGTGATGACCTGCAGCCTATCAGAGCGCTGGATAAGGAAGTTCTGAGAAATGCTTTCCTACCTCATGAGTCCTTCTTGTTTTCCTTTCCCTCATCCATTCATCCACAAATGACAGCAGTCCCCCAAAGCGACAGCTATCATTGCAATACTTACATCCAGCGACTATTCGTTCACTGTTCACTCATGACCTGCCCTGAGCCAGTCGCTGATGAGCAAAAGCAAACATGGCCACTGAACTTGGGCAGCTGGTGGGAGAGTCAGATAAAGACACAATAAACGTAAACCACCGCATGGTAAGAGCTAAGGAAGGGTGATGCACGGAGACTCAACTGGGGAGCTTTGTGCTTCTTTGGGCCCCAACAAACGGGCGAAGAGGTGCAGACATCTCCAACGAGGTATACTTTTCTCTTACGTTCTTCTCGGTTTTTTATCCAGAGCACAGAGGCTCAGTAATTGCAGCTCACAGGCTGAGCTGCCTGACGCATGCGGGATCTTAGTTCCCTGACCAGGGATTGAACCCGGGTCCCCTGCGTTGGCGGGTGGATTCTTAACCACTGGGCCACCAGGAAGATCCACTCTCTTACGTTCTTATAGCTTCATACATTGTGAACTACTCTAACATACATTATCTCACTTGCCTTTTCACATCGATTCTGCAATGACAAGATTTAAAAAGAGAAGCCTGAGAATTACTGTAGAGGAATCTGATACATATGAAAACCTGAGACAGTGGGTAAGGTACATTAGAGAGGAGAGGGGCTTCAAGTTTGCTCTTCACAATCTGGTGGTCTCTAGAGAGTGTCATACTGAGTGCAGTGAGTCAGACAGAGAAGAACTATCCTGTGACGTCCCTTATGGTGGAGTCTAAAAAGAAACGACAAAAATGAGCTCACAAAACAGAAACAGACTCTCAGGCTGAGAAAACGAACCTACGGTCGTTGGGGGAAGGGACAGCTAGGGAGCCTGGGAAGGTCATGTAGCCACTGCTGTACTCCAAATGGACGACCAACAGGACCTACTGCAGAGCGCAGGGAGCTCCGCTCAGCGCTGAGGCAAGCAGAGACAATGCTTCCTCTTGAATAAAGGTGACCTCCAGACCAGAGGGAAAGTGCATTGTCCACCAGTAATAGCAGTTCCCAAAACCAACAGCTCTAACCGCTTTCATGAAAGTGGCTTTTCACATGTTCTAAGTGTGAAAATGCCTCTGGTACTTAAGTCATGCTCATTCACTTGGATGCCTTCGACTAAAAATAGGGAAAACAAAACAGCAATTTTTTTAGGCTCTAAATTGAAAACTATATAAAGTGGGAAAGAGAAAATTCCATTTACTTTTTTCCCTTTTTTTCATTAAAGGCATTTTTAGTTGAAGACATTTAGTTGAAAAAAGAATATTTATTGGTTTGTTCAGTCACTCAGTTGTGTCCGACTCTTTGTGACCTCATGGACTGCAGCATGCCAGGCTTCCCTGTCCTTCACCATCTCACGGAGCTTGCTCAAACTCATGTCTGTAGAGTCGGTGATGCCATCCAACCATCTCATCCTCTGTCGTCCCCTTCTCCTCCTGCCCTCAATCTTTCACAGCATCAGGGTCTTTTCTAATGAGTTGTTTCCTCGCATCAGGTGGCCAAAGCATTGGAGCTTCACCTTTAGCTTCACCTACCAATTGGAGGGACTGATGCTAAAGCTGAAACTGCAATACTTTGGCCACCTCACGCGACAAGTTGACTCACTGGAAAAGACTCTGATGCTGGGAAAGGTTGGGGGCGGGAGGAGAAGGGGACGACGGAGAATGAGATGGCTGGATGGCATCACCGACTCTGTGGACATGAGTTTGAGTGTACTCCGGGAGTTGGTGATGGACAGGGAGGCCTGGCGTGCTGTGATTCATGGGGTCACGGAGAGTCAGACACGACTGAGCGACTGAACTGAACTGAACTGAACCAATGAATATTCAGGACTGATTTCCTTTAGGATGGACTGGTTGGATCTCCATGCAGTCCAAGGGACTCTCAAGAGTCTTCTCCAACACCACAGTTCAAAAGCATCAACTCTTTGGCGATCAGCTTTCTTTATAGTCCAACTCTCACATCCATACATGACCACTGGAAAAACCATAGCCTTAACTAGACGGACCTTTGTTGCAAAGGGATGGCTCTGCTTTTAATACACTGTCTAGATTTGTCCCACCGTTTCTTCCAAGGAGCAAGTGTCTCACTTTTGTGGCCACAGTCACCATCTGCAGTGATTTGGGAGTCCAAGAAAATAAAGTCTGCCACTGTTTCCAATGTTTCCCCATCTATTTGTCATGAAGTGATGGGACTGGATGTCTCCCAGTAAAATGGGCTTCCCTGGTGGCTCAGAAGGTAAGGAACCTTCCTGCCATGCGGGACACCTGAGTTTCATCCCTGGGTGGGGAAGATCCCCTGGAGGAGGGCATGGCAACCACTCTAGTATTCTTGCATGAAGAATCCCCATGGATATAGGAGCCTGGAGGTCTACAGTCCAGAGAGTAGCAAAGAGTCAGACACAACTGAGCGACTGACACTTTCACCCAGTAAGTATCAATCAGCTTGATCGAATGGTTAGTCCATTTACACAATGATCATGTTAGTAATGATGAGAGAGGTTTAATGCAGTATTAAGTTATCCTGAAATTTCAGTTATCCAACATAACCAGACTTCACGAAAATAACATGCTCTATGTTCAACAAGGGTCTGAGGTGGATGGGGTGGGGATCTGCTCAGGAAGCCTCCCCGTTTTGTAGCTGCGCCTCCAAGGACACATGTGCCCATCATTTCTGCTCATATTTCATTAGTCACAAAACTATAAGAAGCCCTGGAAATTCAGAGGAACAAATGGACTCTTCGGTGAGCATTAGTCTCTCTACCACTATAACCTATTTCCAGAACTCTACAAAACTGATCCCAAAGAACTTCCCTGGTGGTCCAGTGGCTAAGACTTCACGTGCCCACTGCAGGGGGCCTGGGTTCAATCCCTGGTCAGGGAACTAGATCCCACCTGCCACAACTAAAAGTCTGCATTCTACAACTAAAGACCCCACACAGCACAGTGGAGACAGCAGAGCCCATATCGTGTGCTGCACAAGGGCAGCCAAACAAATAAACATGTAAACATTAAAAATAAAAGAAAGCAAAACTGATCCAGAGAGAAGGGGCCGCCTCTGCAGTAATCCCACAAGCCATGGAAAGGCTCAGAGCGTCCTTTAAGCTCTCTCCTCTGCCTCGCCTCTCTTTCTTTTTTTTTTGAACATTCTACAGAAGAAGAGAGCAGCATGAGCACTGTCTGAGCTCCTACCGTGTATCCAACACTTTATGTGATGGAGACTGTGACCTGGCTTATTCAGACTCACTGGACTCTCTTTATAAAGTAGACTGCTGAAAAAACATATCCATCCTTCCAGATTCCCTTGCAGCTAGGGTTCCAGATACATAAGGTTATCTCAGATATGCTGCTGCTGCTGCTAAGTCACTTCAGTCATGTCCGACTCTGTGTGACCCCATAGATGGAAGCCCACCAGGCTCCCCCATCCCTGGGATTCTCCAGGCAAGAACACTGGAGCGGGTTGCCATTTCCTTCTCCAATGTGTGAAAATGAAAAGCGAAAGTGAAGTCGCTCAGTCGTGTCCGACCCTTAGCAACCCCACGGACTGCAGCCAACCAGGCTCCTCCGTCCATGGGATTTTCTAGGCAGCAGTACTGGAGTGGCTTGCCATTGCCTTAGCATTTATCTATTCACATGAGATTTGGAAGAGAAGGACATACTTCTGATGTTCTAACTGCCATTGCTACAAGCCAGGCTGGCAACATAGAGAGGAAGAGGCAAAGGCAACTGGCTTGCAGCTGCAGTGTCTACTTGCCAGTTTTCTGTGTGTCAGGAGGCAGGTGCAAAGTTCCACACCCTGATCTCAGTTTCCTGATTCCTGATCTGTGTTCTGGTGCTACATAACTTCAACAGTTTCCGGAGCAACCTCCTGGTTCCCCACTTTCCTGATTATACCAGTTCTATAGAGTTCTGAGGGTCAGTAAGGGAGACCCAATCTAATGTCTCCCCATCTTTTTGTAAACAATGAATTCCTTATAGTAAATCCTTCTCTGTTTAGGTTACCTTGACTGAAGGAAACGGTAACCCACTCCAGTATTCTTGACTGGAGAATCCCACACACAGAGGAGCCTGGAGGGCTACTGCCCATGGGGTCGCACAGAGATGGACACGACTGAAGCGACTTTGCACACAGCACAGAGGCTGGCTTCTGTTTCTTCACTATGATGTGACTGACACATCTGCTAAATGCTGTTATATACACAGGCTCTTCTAACAACTTTCTAAGAATTCTTCATTGCTGAAATGAGTAAATATGTACTTTCAGGAAATTTAGGTTTTAGCTAAAATAACTCCAAGCATAAATTTGTTTGAAGTCTCACATTTTAGCTTTGCAATTCAAGTGAATGAACTCTATAATAAATTCTACTCTCCCAAAGTTAAGAGTACAATTCCTAGAAGGTAAACACTTTCATTCCGTTGTCTTACATATTCCCTGCTAAAACCTACTTTATCTAAGAGGCTATGCATATCTCGTTTTGAGCGGCATTTAATCTGTGTAACGATTCTGAAGAGTAGGCCTCATTTTGCCCATTTTATAGGTGGATAACTGGGGTTCAGAGAGGTAACATAAGGTGTCCAAGATCTAAGAGCCAGGGTGTAAACCCAGTGCTTCTGTTGTCAGAGGCACAAGCTCTTTCCACTAAAACACACAGACTTCTAGAAAACAGCAACTCATTAGTTTTTAGCTGCTCTGAACACTGGTTTGTAATGGAGGTTTGGTTAGTTCATTCAGCTCAACACTGGTATATACTAGTTAGTTCTTCCCTCCTCCATAGACATCAAAAGCTCTAAGTATCTGCCTCAAAATGGTGCATTTCCCATCTTAAAGAATTCAAAAAGAAAAGATGGATGGAACATAAGAAAAATATCTGCAGATCCAGAAAAAAACTGACTAACACACACATTCCCTACTGCTGGTCACCATGAGCAGCGCAGCTGTAATTCTGGGCACAGACGCGATGATCGATTTGTGATGCACGGAAACCCGGTGCAAATGGACGAAACAGGGCCTTGAGACCACTGAGGCGTCCACAGGGGTATTTCGGTTTGAATTTCTACTCTGGCACACGCGCGTGTTTTATTTATCACTCTCCTTCCCTACATACCTGACAGCGAGCTAGAGGATTCTTCCATCAAGACTTATTGGAAAATGTTTATAAAAATGCAAGTGGCCTTGGGAGGCGTCTCCCCCGTCTTAGTGATTCAAGTCCTGACTCCCTGCTGGAGAAATTAATCTGAAGATACTATTTGCAATATGGCCCACTTCAAACTGTCAGCTGCTACAGATGCGGTATCAGACAGGAGCGCATAAAATCAGGAGAGGGTTTTCATCCACTAAACAGCGATTTTACACTTTCCAATATAATATTTCACCCAGGACTTTCCCAGCACTTAATAAAACTACCTAAAAAATTCTTAACATATCTCATGACACTGAAAGAATCTCTTGATAATCTTTTTAGGGGTGGTTATCTCTGGATAAGAAAAAAGGAAATGGGAAGAGATTAAGTAACTACTATGTGCCAGGCAATTAGGCACACAAATGGCAACCTGCTCCAGTGTTCTTGCCTGGAGAATTCCACGGAGAGAGGAGCCTGGAGGGCTACAGTTCACAGGGGCACAAGGAATCAGACACAACTGAGCGACTAACACTTGAACTTTAAAGTTGCTTCGTTCCTAAAACAGCACAAACACAGAGACACTGTCACCCTCATTTTATATGTTGAAAAAAAAAATTAAAGAAGCTAAGTAAATTGACCAAAATCATGCAGAGAGGAAGGAGAAATGCTAGCGGTGAAACTCAGGTTGGCCTGGCCAAAGTCAATCATCTTTTCAACATAACACAACGCAGCCAGCAAAAAAAAAAAATATATATATATATATATAACCAGAGAGCTTGAGAAAAACAGCTCCAAGAATTCTAACTTCTGGGCCCAGTGTTTCGTTTCCAGGTAACATGAGGGAACATTTTCCACTTGCCTGAATATTTAATAACACAGGAAACTCAAACAAGCTGCACTACGTGGCCTTCAGTGTGTGTTTCATACAGAAGCGGAGGAGAGGGTTTATTCTAGGAAAAAAAAGCACGCTGAATTCCAAGTCAAAGTGTGTCCACAAAGGGTAAATGATGAGGCCTTTTCGATGAGAGCAAATGAATGTTACAAAGATTCCCACTGACCAACGGCTGCTGCTCAAATGCAATGCCCGCCCCCTGCTCTGTCTGTTGCCTTTTCAAGGGAGATGGCACCCTCAAGAGCAGCCTGGCAGAGGGGCATCAGGGCTCACCTGCCCCTCCAGCCCCAGCTCTGTCAAGCGGAAGAGGCCACCCTTGCGGACCCCTGCACTCTCTGAGGAGACGACAGTCATCATCGAGACCACTGAGGTTTGCTGTCCTGCCTGCTCCCTGCGTCTCTGCCCTTCTGGCAGCTTCCTGCCTGAATAAAATCAACTGTCTTTTTCTCTAAACCTCTCAGCTGTCATCTCTATATCCAGGTCACATCACCATGGTGAAAAGAAATCTTAACCAAACCTCTGAATTATATTAGCCACCCAGTCGTGTCGGACTCTCGGCAACCCCGCGGACTGCAGCCCGCCAGGCCCCTCTGTCCTTAGAATTCCCCAGAGCGGGCAGCCATTCCTATCTTCTCCAGGTCTCCTGACTTGCAGGCAGATTCTGTACTGTCTGAGCCACCAGGAAGCCCTTTAGACAGGGCACAGCTCCTCTGATGAGGTAGGGATCGACGGGTATCAGTTAGGGCCTGTCCAAGACGTTTCTATCCAACAAGGTCAGGAGACGACGTGCTGACGTCAAGCACGCTGTTCTCATGACTGGTTTCCACTTGTCACATACACATCAGACCGGTGCTCAAAAGGCAGAGTGCAAACACACTTCTGTGATTTTTTGTTTCTATATTTGCCTCCAGATTCATTCTCTCCCTTCTTTGTCCTGCTCTGTATTTCACGATGTCAAACTCTATCGTTCAGGCGCCAGAGCCTTGGCTCCTAGTTGCATACAGCCAATCAGAAGCATCGTCTGAAGATTCAAGGACAGGAGAGGAGAAAGGCTGAGGATGCCGCCCTACCTTCCCCTCCCGGGGCCACGTGTGTCTCCAGGGCGCTGGTCCTCAGCAGTTCCCTCTGCGCCTCAGTTCCAGGAGATGGGACCAGCTTCCCACTGTTCCTAAGCCCTGGGTCCTTTTTCATCTAGCGTGGGTTCCTTGAACCCAGTCCACTCTTCAAGAAATGGTCCCTTCTTGGACTCCATACTTGGACTCTCAAACGAGGCAGTATCTCCAAAGACCTACACTTGTTCTTTGCCTCTGCCTACCCCCAACCCTGTACCAAAACACAGCTGTCCGCGGTGCCGGGCACCGGGGCCCGGGGCAGGAACCAGGGAAACCGCGTGTGGCGCCGCATCCGTGTCCACCGTGAGCTCTGGACGCCTTCTCTCACTTCAAGCCTCCAGGCCTGCTTGATCGTGGCCTCCTGCAGCTTCTCTCTCTTAAAATCTCTCAAATTCATCCAGCTTCTCTTCAGTGCCTCTGTCCTACTCTAGTAGCTGCCCGGATTATTTCTTGTCTCCGTTTCTGCAAGAACCCCTCACGGCTCCCTGGCCTCCAATCCTGGCCCTGCTTCCATCCACACTTCACTGTGAGGCCTGAGAGGTCTTTGTTACGTTGTTCCATGGCTCCAGACCCTCCAGGATAAAGTCCAACCATAAATCGGCTTACCCTGATTGTGCCAGCCTTTCCAGACTCTTGACACGGTTTTCCCATCAACAGCTCCAAAAAGGACTGACTTCTCCCAGTTCTGCAACAGAACTATGTCTTTTCTTGCCTTGGTGCCTAGACTCGTACTATTTCCTTTGCCAAGAATCCCTTCTCTGCCTCTCTACCCATAACCATCGGCCTAACTAACTTCTGATTTATGAGTCAGGTCTCTGCACAGACATCACCCTCTCTGAAAATCATTCCCCGTTTCCCCTGCCCACCCCCCTCCAAACCTGGCCCCTGGATTAGGCAGCTGTCCTGAGAGGCCGCTTCCACAGCCCTCTGCAGCTCCCCAGTGTCTTTCCATGGAATTGCCCTGTGGTCCGGTGTCCTTGCCCGTCCCCGCCTGATGGTAAGCTGTGCTGGGGAAGAAATCTATCTATTACTGCTGTAGCTTCAGTATCCAGCAAAGAAGAACCAAAAGCTACTCATTTAAAAGTTGAAATTAAGAAAACGAAACAGAGACTTCGCTGGTGGTCCGGCGGTTAAGACGCCGTGCTCCCAGTGCAGGGGGCCTGGGTTCAATCCCTGGCCAGGGAACTAGATTCACATGCTACAATGAAGAGTTTGCAGTCCACAACTTAAGAAAAAGAACAAAACAGATCTCACATGCTGCCATGAAGACTGAAGATCCCGTGGGCCACAGCTAAGACCTGGCACAGCCAAATAAATAAATAATTTTTTTTAAAATGGAAAGAAATCTCAGCCAGGTACTAATGGACTGGCAATGTCAAAATTCCCATTCGAGTGCCGTTTAGAGACACAGGGAGTGTCTGCCGACAGTTACAGGCCCCGTATGCCCAAGGGTGTTTTTCTGAATGTGTCTGCAGTTCTCCGTGCCCCAAGCCCATCCTCTACTAAGGAAAGTAAAATTCCATATGTGCGTTGAAGGGAGGAAGGCAAGGACTCTCCTGAACCTTCCCCTCTCTCCCTGTCCCCACGCCCAGGTAGGAGATGCCTCCTTGAACAGAGAATGCCTGCATGAGAGCATTGGGGTTATTTTCAGAGGCTTCTTATCTCAGCTGGAAAATCCTGGGGCAGCTTTTTGCAAACCAAATGGAGTTCAATTAATATATCAAGAGCAAAGGATCAAGACCTAAATATTGACAGTCAACATCAGCAGAAATCTCTCAGTACCCAGATGGTCAAGTTCAATGTCTCAAAGTGCTCTTGGGAAAGGGGAAACAGATTTTCCTGGAACAGTGTTTAGAGGAAGAGGAATGGACTCAAATGAACTCACTTTACTGTGTATTGATGAAATCACAGAATCATGCCTGGAGGGCACTCTCCTCAACTCTTTTTCTCAAGGCTAACTAAAGATAGCTAAATTCCCTTTTGTAACTTGCTTACCATTACGAGGGAAGCCTTATTAATTCAGCTCCCACTGATTAAAAATGTATGATAATTAGGATGAATACAGTACTGAAGTGTATCTATGAAGGAAACTGATTTTCTTAAAAATAACAAGGCTATGAAAATGTTGTTTAAACTCATTGAAATGAGCCTTTAGTGCATCCTGTTGTATATAAAGATGCAAATTATGCAAGGGTTCTTATTAGGGAAAAAACAGTGGCTTGGCCACCCATGTCCATATCTTCTCCCTGAAAAGATCGCAGTAAAAAGATAACAAAATAGGTACAAAACCCACAAGAAAATAAGACAGGCAAGAGTTCAGTGTGTGTTTGAAATACAGACAGCAGTGGAGCCAGGTAAGTGATACGGAGAAGAGCAAGAGGCAGGGAGCTGAATGGCACAGCTCAGAGGCCCAGGACAGGATTTCAGTGACCTGTGAGCCCCTGACTCTGCAAACACGCAGGACTCGGAACCTCCAGAGAGACAGCCGGGATTGGCGCAGGGCTGAAAACAAGCATCCTGCACGAGTTCTGCAAGCTGAGCAGTGGGGCGCTCAGAAAACTCGCAAAGAGATATTCCCTACTTTTCCCATCACCTGTGTCCAAGCAAAGAGAAGGGACGGTTCTCCATTAAGTAACTCAAACTTCCAAACACCAACATTTGCAGGATCCGAAGGTGTCTCAGAACCGCTGACTCACCAAGCAACAACTGTACATGAACTCTCACCAGTGATTAAGCCCCACACCCGACGCACATAGGTTTCAACAGGCTTCTTAGTCTCTCAGTATAAAAAAGGAACTGATAGCGATGATCACCAGACATTTGAGGAGAACCTCCAGCAAGGAAGATGAAATTGGAACATACAGAACAAGGCAATTGGAGAAGCAAAGAGTGCAAAGAAACTAAATGGATTGACTCTACAAGAAGTAAGAGAAAATTTGGCACCGCAAACCAAGAACAAGATTCTCTTAATAAAAGGAACATTCAAACAACAAAAAGAGCTAAAATATAATAGCTGAAATTTAAACAGGACACATTCATGAGAAAGGTCAAAAAATAAAGAAAAAAACATGATAAAGAGAAAGAAATAGACTTAGAAAATCAATCCAGGAGGCCCAACACTCTTCCAATAGCAGAAGCAGAGAGAAAGCAAAGGAAACAGAGGAGAATTTAATCCAGTAAATGATAAAAGAAAAGCTCCCAGATCTCAGACATGAGTCTCTGGATTAGTTTACCAAGGGGCTGCAGATTAATGATAAAACATATTGCTTTTTTATAAAATAAATCCTTTAGATTTACTTGATTTTTAAACTATCTATCTGCCTTTACTGTTTTGTTAATATTTAAACTTTCATTTAAAAATTACTTTAAAAAGGGAGTGTCTTACAAATTTTCTTAGGTCTGTTATGAATGCTAAGAGGCATACCGCCTTGCTTTGTCTCACTGTGTACCCTTAAAAACAATATAACTGGGCCTCCCTGGGGGCTCAGTGGTAAAGAATTCACCTAACAATGCAGGAGACATAGGTTCAATCCCTGATCTGGGAAGATCCCACAGGCTGCAGAGCGACTAAACCCGAGTGCCACAGCTATTGAGCCTGTGTTCAGGGGCGCATCTACTGAAACCACGCACCCTGGAGTCCACACAAGGCTGCAATGACAGATGCCACTGCGACGAGAAGCCCACACACTGCACCTAGAGAGCAGACCTCGCAGCAGCAAAGACCCAGCCAATAATAGACAAATACATAAAATTATACAAAAAACCTCCCTGATGGCTCAGACAGTAAAGAATCACCTGCAATGCGGAGACCTGGGTTCAATTCCTGGGTTGGGAAGACCCCCTGGGGGAGGGCATGGTAACCCACTCCAGTGTTCCGGCCTGGAGAAGCCCATGGACTGAGGAGCCTGGTGAGCTACAGTCCATGGAGTCGCAGAGTCAGACATGGCTGAGCGAGTAAGCACACACACATGTAACTGATTAGGACTTCCTATGTCAGATTTCTGACTCATTCAGCCCAACCTCCCTGAATGCCCCCTTCCCAACCATCTTTTGCTGAAATAGACTTTATTTTCAATTCTCTATATTTCCCAAATGTAGGATGTGAGCACAGTCAAAACAAACACCAAGGCCATCTCCTGTTTTATGCAGATTTTTCCTACAGTAACAAAATATTCCACTGGACTTGTCTAAGTAAGAAACAAGACCAGAGGCCTCCTTGGAGGTCCAGGTGGTTAAGAATCTGCCTCCCAATGCAGGGGATGTGGGTTCAACCCCTGGTCAGGAACCCCGACCGGGAGCCCCTGGTCGGGACTAAGACCCCACGTGCTGCAGGGCGCCTCAGCCCTCCTGCCTTGGACACTGGGCCCAGTCACTCCAGACCCCACGCTGCGCAGCCCGAGAAGCCTGCACACTGCCAGGAAGACCCAGCGCAGCCAAAACGGAGCAAGAAACAAGAGCGGCCAGATAGGGAGATCAATGGACAGGCACAGACGGGCGGAAGCGCGAGCCAGCTGGTGCTCTAGGTGGGGGAGCCCGCACGTGCAGGCGAAAGTGGCGGGCCATCCAGAGGCTGGTACTCATTCTGTTTGTCTTCAGTTTTCCACGTGACAGTAAAGCCAGAACACTGACCTCTGTTCAACACACACGACCACAGCCCTGCGAGGCTTCCAGCTCCAGCACAAAGGTGGTCAGCGCCAACTCAGAGACCCTCTGCGGTGAACACCTGGACGTGCGGGGTACGGGGTGATAGGACCAGTTGGCTTCTTTAGGTTCTAATGCAATGCTGAGCTGGCAAGAAAGACAAGGCAACTCCTAGGTATTTAAAAGAAAGGGTAGGAGAGCCTTGAAAACTAAGGGGTGAGCATTCAAGCTGACCACGAGCACCCCTGGAAACAGGCTGTGGGCGGGGTGGTGGCCGGGAATGCTGGGCGGGCGGGGGTCTTTCTAGATACACAGATGACAGCTAAGATTTGGTGAGCCCAGGAGGTAGGAAACTGGAACTGACCTTTCTGCAAAGAGCCATTCAATAGGATAAAACCCTCTGTGAAAGGATGTCTTACAAATAACTTCTGCTCAGCAGCTTGGCGAGATGACCCAGAAACTCCTCTCTGCTGGAAAGAACCCCCACCCTCCCCCCTTCACCTCCTGCACCCAGGAATGAGGATATTTTGGTTGAAAGCTGCGTTTATGCCGTGGTTACGCTGCCAGGATATCTACATTAAGTCATCTAATCATCACAGCAATCTTATGTGGTCAGTATTTTAAAATAAAACACATCTTATAGATAAGGAACCTGGGATCCAGAGAGATTAGATACTTTGCCTAAAGTTGAAGGGAATAAGTGACAGAATTGGGATTCAAACCCATATTTTCTAACTTCGACACCACAGTTTTATTCATTGATAATGGTTTTAATCTGGACCTCTGTTTCAGACACTTAAACTGTGTCCACTTTCAACAGTACCATTATAAATTGATTTTACATTTTCCCTTTGTTTCCAAAATGTTACCATCAATCATGATCGGCAGGTGATGTTTTCAGTTATGAGGCCACCACGATGTGTCCAAGCAAGAGAGAGGAAAACAGAACCAAGAAAACACAGGCTTTGTGAGCCTCTTACCAGGAGAAACATTGTTCATAAACAAGCACTCACTGTGGAGTGAAGATGGTTATAAACCTCGTGAATTGCTACTCTGGATGTACTACTGTGTACTCTGGCAGGGAATTTTTCAATAGTATTCTTTTCTGAAGAAAATGTTTACTTTACTCAATGTATTTATTGGCTGTGAAGAGCCTCAGCTGTGGCACGTGGTGCCTTTCACCTTTGGTGTGTAAACCCTCCTCGGCTGTGGCACGTGGGATCTTTCACCTTGATGTGGTGTGTAAACCCGGCTTAGCTGTGGTGTATGGGAATCTGCGTCCCCAGCCAGGGATTAGACCTGGGCCCCCTGCACTGGGAGTTTGGAGTCTTGGCCACTGGACCACCAAGCAAGTCCCAATCACCTTCTAAGTTTAAAGAGTACAGTTGAGACTCTTACCTAAGCTCTGAGGGTGCAGGGGGACAAGGAGACAGCATGGGAAAAAGAGCAAATAAGGCGAAGCCAGTGAAATGATGACTCTTCGTTGCAGGGGGGCCACTGAAAGACCATCTGTTTATAAACGTGTAATGAAGTATTTGGCATCATCTAAAACTCTGAACAAGGGGGTAGGGGAGCAACTGCAGGGCGCCAGGACTGGAAAATGACTGAATTACATCAGAAAAACTCAGTCTGCTGTTCTGATCCCATCAGGAATAAGACCATGTGAGTCTAAGACAGCAAGGGAGAGCCGCCTGGGGACCCGGCCCGTCTACACACAGACCCAGGAGGCGGGCGTCCCAGTGGAGCAGAGGCTGATATGACCGCCACCCTGGAGGAGGAAAGGGCAGCCCACTCCTGTGCTCCCACCTGGAGAACCCCATGGACGAGGAGCCTGGTGGGCTACAGTCCATGGGGTCGCAGAGACAGGCACGCCCGCGCGACTGACACTGGCAGAGACCTTTGGATCTGGGAAGGTGTGGCCTCCGGCTTTCTCATCTAAAACACATCTAAGGTTGATTGGCGTATCCTGTCTTGATAACCTTGGTGACAGTTGAATTTCTCACAGAGCTGGCCTACGTGGAAAGAATGCGTTGCTTAGGCTGCCTCGAAAATCTGCAGTGTTTTTGTTACTTGGAGTTCTGGTATTCTACTTATTATTTACACTGGTCTTCCAATATGGCCTGCCCCTAATGGGAACATGAGGATCCTCCTATACGAGTGTTCCATCTGTCTGACAATCATACTGCCTGTTACAAGTGAATCCTGACTTGTTTGGTTAACATGTACCCACCCCTTGACATTGGAGATGGATGCACTGTGTCTCTAACGAGGTTTCTGATTCTCCATGGCTGAAGTCTGGGATGTTGAAGCTGAAACTCCAATACTTTGGCCACCTGATGTGAAGAGCTGACTCATTTGAAAAGACCCTGATGCTGGGAAAGATTGAGGGCAGGAGGAGAAGTGGATGACAGAGGATGAGATGGCTGGATGGCATCACTGACTCGATGGACATGGGTTTGGGTAAACTCCGGGAGTTGGTGATGGACAGGGAGGCCCGGCGTGCTGTGGTTCATGGGGTCGCAAAGAGTCAGACACGACTGAGCGACTGAACTGAAGTCTGGGTGCTGGACTGTGGTGACATCATTGAGGGAGCGTTGAGGGAACGAATCAGTGCACACGATAGGATTTATCAGACCATACCCTCTGAACCATGGGGTGCAGAGTGGAGCTCTTCCATTTGGGACCACAGTAACGCTTTCCATGAATTTTCCCCTTGTATGCTGTAAACAGAGATGCACGCTGTTTTTCACAAAAGGAGTTTGTGCTTTGGGCTTCCCTGGCGGTTCAGAGGTTCAGAATCTACCTTGCAATGTGGTTCGATCCCTGGTCCGGGAAGATCCCATATACACCCAAGCCCGTGAGCAGCTGCTGAAGGCCTGAAAGCCCACGCCCCACGGGAGAGGCACCACAGTGAGGAGCCCACGCCCCACAGGAGAGAAGAGCCCCCACCCACTGCAACTAGAGAAAGCACGTGTGCAGCTAGGAAGAGCCACACAGACAGGCACAAAAAAGAATCTTTGAACAAAAATACTGTGCACCCTGCTCCATAATTTAACCATGAAGATCTACTGTAGGGTGTGTTACTGTTAATATTACACAGAGTCATGAACAAAGTTCTGTACCCCACCCTCCCTATTGCTTCGTCTGCTTTTAACCCAGTAATGGGCTTGGGTAATTAATTCTCTTGATTTAAGTTTGCTGAGCTTGGCAGGATAGAATGGTGTTTTCCCTCTTATTCCCAAGACTATTTAGTGAAATATTTTTTAAAAAGAACTTTCTGAAAAGGTAAGAATACCCCAGATGGGCAGATAAATATGCCATTTATCAGTTATTAACATATTATATATTTTTGAATGCCTTCTTTGGATCAAGCAATGTTCTAGAAAGCTGAGATTTTTTTGGCAGTGTGCAGGTCTTTAATTTTTTTTTAAGAAATTATTTCAAATTTACAGGAAACATGGAAAATGAGCAGTGGTGCCAAGAATATATGAGTGCTCAGGTGTACCTGCTCTCAATATTTCCCTCCATGTTCTCTATCACTTGCTGCTTATCCCTCTTCATAACAAGGTTTAGAAAGCTGGGATATTAAAAGCATGGGGCATCCCAGACCTCAAGGGTCTTCTGGCTTTAGGAACTGGGTAATCACATTAGAAATAAAAATCGTAAGTCATTATAAAGGACGCTGTCATGAACAGATCTACACACAAGGCATATGTGCCGAGGCTGAAGGGTGGCTCGGAAGCCGTCAGGGAGGCAAGTGCAGGGCAGGCACAGGTGTTTAAGGGCTCCTGGGTGTAAATTATGGGGGGCAGCAGAGATGGACAGTTAGGAGAGACGCAGAATCGCAGTGCTGGGGAGCTTCAATTCTAGTGAAGGCGACAGGAAGCCGTTTTGACCAAATGGACAAATTCTGAACGTTTCACACTCCCTTGGCTGGCTGTGAGTAGGGTAGATGGCAGGGGATGACAGAGGGCAAACTAGAAACTCGGAAAGTAGTCAAAGTGCTAGTTGCTGGTATGGCCAACTCTTCTTGACCCTGTGGACTGCAGCCTGCCAGGCTCCTCTGTCCATGGGATTCTCCAGGCAGGAACACTGGAATGAGTCATCATTCCCTCCTCCAGGGGATCTTCCCGACCCAGGGACTGAAACCAGATCTCCTGCATTGCAGGCAGATTCTTTACCATCCGAGCCCTCAGGGAAGCATCCAGTAAAAATCTGCGCAAATAGTGTAGACCAGTGGTGCCCACTCTTACGGCACCAGGGGCCGGTTTCACGGGAGACAATTCTCCACGGACCAGGGGTGGGCGGCAGGATGGTTTCAGGACGAGGCAAGCGCGTTACAGTTGCCTGCACTTTGTTTCCAATCTGACGCTGCCGCGGATCCTCAGCCCAGAGGCTGGAGACCTTGGTCTCGAGGATGCGGAACTGTCTCGGCCTGGACGAGGACAGTGGCCATGAAGGCAAAGAGGGGACCATGAAACACAAGAGACATTTAAGAGGTGGAATTCAAAGAGAGAAAACTACTGCAGCCCTAGACAAGCAGCGCGAGCAGTGGCATATTCTTGTGGATTCGGTGCCTGCTGGGCGACCTTTTTCACGGAAAGAGCAGCAATGCTACCTGCTGTTCTAAGGCTGTTTTGATTTGAGAAATTGAACATTAGAGCTTTTAATGCAAAGTCTAAGTAGCTTTGTGTCACCAACCGAGGGGATTAGCCCCGAGAAGCTGAGGTTTCAGCAGCCAGGAGACCGTTAATTCCTGGTCATGATGCGTACAGGTTACCTGTCAGGTGCTAAAAACTGGAAGCAACGGGGTATCTTGATTAAAAAACTGAGCTTGGTGTCAGCCAGGCCTGGGTCTGAATCCCAGATTACCTGTTGGCTTCAAATCTTGTTTCTGAACTAAGTTTCACTGCCTATGAAATAGACATTGGCCTCCCAGGTGACTCCGTGGTAAAGAATCCACCTGCCAAGGCAGGAGCCGTGGGTTTGACCCCTGGGTCGGGAAAGTCCCCTGGAGAAGATGATGGCAACCCACTCCAGTATTCTTACCTGGAGAATCCCATGGAGCCTGGCAGGCTACAGTCCATGGGGTCGCAAAGAGACACGACTGAGCATGCACAGGCATTTAAAATGAGATTAGAGTACCTACAACCTAAGGTAATTTGGATGAAATGAGATACTTAAATTCACACCTAAGTGATGGAGCTAAGATTTCACCATAGAGTTAGCTGATACAAGGCAACACCCTCTCTTTTTCCTTCCTTCCCTTTTATATTTAATATATACATTAGTTTCATTACTTTTTAAAAAGCTACACTTTCAGTTTCTATTTCCCTGTTAACCCAAGAGCTGTTTATCTCAGAGCTTTTTAAAAATCCATGAAGAAAGGCTTTCTGGGCTTTGGTTTTGTTACTGACTTTCTAGTTTTATTCCACAATCATTAGGGGATGTTGTCCGCATTATTTCTGCCTTATGGAACTTACAGAATTTTGGTGACAGAGGTTAAAGCGTCTGCCTCCGATGCGGGAGACCTGGGTTCGATCCCTGGGTCGGGAAGATCCCCTGGAGAAGGAAATGGTAACCCACTCCAGTATTCTTGCCTGGAGAATCCCATGGACGGAGAAGCCTGGTAGGCTACAGTCCACAGGGTCGCATAGAGTCGGACACGACTGAGCGACGGAACGGAACGGAACGGAATCTATGGTTAATTTGGGGAATGTTCTATATGGATTCGAAAAGAAAACTGTATTCTTTATTATCAGGGTACAAAGATTGTGATGTACCCAGACCTCCCTTAATTATGCCTGTTGAGTCTTTTGTACCTTTATTTATCTTCTGCCCAACTGCCCTGTCTTGGGTTGAGAGTAGTATGTTGAACTACTTAATAGTAGTGTGCTATCTCTTTTTACATTTTATGCAGATTTTGCTGTAGAGGTTGCTGCTATATTACTTGATGTGCATTCATAACTGCTGAAAAATCTGTTCCTTGTGAACTCCGACCCTAAGCATAAAGCAGTCCTTCTTTGTCCTGTTTTGCGCTTTTTCAGTCTGCACTTTACCCTGTCATATATCAAGGGAAATTGATGCTTTTTTTGTTTGTTTACATTGTCAGTTTGCATTTGCCTTGTATAATCTGCCCAGCCCTATACCATATTTCTTTTAAATTTTTTTGTCTGTGCCACACGGCATGCGCGGTCTTAGTTCCCAGACCAGGGACTGAACCTGCGATTCATGCATTGGTAGCTCAAAGCCTTAACCACTGAATCACCAAGAAAGTCTTGCGAAGTCCATATTTTTGAATGGTATATTATACTCTGCCTAGCACGTGACTGGAGTTTCACAAAGTATTTTTTGCTTTCTCCTTTTCTTATTCAACTAGGGTCACCTAGTCTTTTTTTTCCCCCAGTTTTAACGAGGTATAATTAAAACAATTATAAGACATGTAAAGTTTACATCATGGTGACATGATATACGATTTACTGTGACAGGTTAATTTACTGTCAGCAGTGTTGGATCCGTTTGGACTACAGTCGCCTCCTGGACCCTCTGGCTTAGCAGGATTCTCGTTTGCAGTCACACCCTGCTGCTTCTCACACCCCGGAGGACAGACTTTCCCTCCCCATGCAGGAGGCCCTGCATACACTTACCGGAGATCAACTTGAAGAGCACCGACATAACAGTTAAAAAAATGGGAACTATACTCAATATCCTGGGATAAGCCATAATGGAAAAGAATACTAAAGAGAGTGTATATATGTATAATATAACTGAATAACCTTGCCATATAGTAGAAACTAACATTGTAAATCAACTATACTTCAATAAAATAAACTTTTTGAACTAAAGCCTGATGTCTCTCCAAAGATTCTTGAAAAGGTAATTAAATGCTTGGGAGAAATGTGATAGCATGTAAGTCCACAGTTGAAAGGAACCCCAGACACTGTCTCAAACCCTCTCCCCAGTGCATTAACCACTTCTGCGATAGCCCAAGGTCTCTAGTCTCTGTGTTTTTCCGGTAATGGCAAACTAACACTGCCACCTGTTCTGTGGGAAGAAGATGAAAGCCCAGCTGTCTCACATACTAGTTATGAAGACAGTGGCCCACACAAGCCCCGAGCCTCCGCTATCTCTACCTGTGCAATGGGGATGATGGCAGACGCAGAGGTCCAAGCATGGTTACAAATTCAACCACTAGGCGGAAACTGTGAACACCCAGGCAGGTAACGCACTGAACCCCTTAAGTGTAAGGCATTAGGACTGAGGAGAAGAGCTCGTCCTCTTTTGGAAGGAGTGGTCTTTTCTGGGCTCTTACAGAGCCCTGCCTGCAGCAATGTAGGCCTAAGGATATCATTAGATCTTCTAATTTTTCTCGGAAAGCAGAAATCTGGCTTTTTAAAGTGAAATTTCCCAACTAGTCAATGCGGCAACTAATTCACCGATCTCTGCAACCCTGCTGCTGCTGCTAAGTCACTTCAGTCGTGTCCGACTCTGTGTGACCCCATAGACGGAAGCCCACCAGGCTCCCCGTCCCTGGGATTCTCCCGGCAAGAACATTGGAGTGGGTTGCCATTTCCTTCTCCAATGTGTGAAAGTGAAAAGTGAAAGTGAAGTCGCTCAGTCGTGTCCGACCCTTAGCGACCCCACGGACTGCAGCCAACCAGGCTCCTCCATCCATGGGATTTTCTAGGCAAGAGTACTGGAGTGGCTTGCCATTGCCTTCTCTGCAACCCTAGATAGGCCATTAAAAAAAAAAAAAAAACTGTGGGCTGGGCACACCCGAAGGCTGGCACTTTGCAGTCTCTGGGCTAAAGTAATTAGTATGCTGCCCAGCATAAGACCAGCAGTGGGTAAGTTACGAATTCATCATATCTGACATCTCAGACCTCAGACTCTTGGGAGAAAGGACTTGTTCTGACTGGGTGGGTAAAAAAAATCAGGGAAGAGGAAAGTCAGTGTGTAGGCCTCCCGCTACGGCCCGGGAGGCAGCAGAATGGAGCAGGCCTGCCGACAGGGCAGGCGGGGCCCCCGGAGCCGCCCTCCTCGCCTCCTCTGCTCTCTTCTGCGGGGCCGGGCTGTCTCATACAAAGGCCCATCTCTGACCCCTGTGCGGGTACAACTGACCGAGCAGACGGCAGCCGGCTGGGGTCAGAAGGCCAGAAGAGCCAGCAGCTTCCTCAGCCTAAGTTCACAGGGAAGAGAACCAAAAAGCACCGAGCTGGGAGCCAAGGAGGCAACTTTCTCCTTGTTTCTGTTTCCTTTGGGCTTTCCCCACCAGCAGCCCCGAGCCTAGCCACGTACTTCCTCCTCGGGAGGGTCACAGCTGTCCCATAGATGTTGTAAATAAGGGCCCGGAGAGCTGTCTATTTTTAGCATCTAAATGCATGCAAAGGTCACCAAGATTCCCCCTTCGCTGGCTCCATTTCCCTCTTTCCTTTCTACACGTCTTTTCTTTTCATTCCAGATGTACATTTTCTGTGCAGAGGAGATGAAGACTTTGGGGGGAAGAGACCCCAAATATTCGCTCATCTTACCTGGACTCCTTCTGATTGCCATGGATTGGTTTATGTATCTAGCCTGTGACAAAGAAGTCACGTACAGACTTTGGGAAACAGCATCCTACACTTGGATCCAAACCACTCTGTTTCCTCTCTTGAGAATTATGAGAGGTTCAGAGCAGAAAACAGCACTGAAGATCCTCTCCCTGAACCTTCCAAGGGCACAGATAAGGGCACCAGGGGGGCCGCTATGCTTATTACTGTGGGTGCGTGCTCACTGCCTTCAGTCGTGTCTGACTCTCTGCCACCCCATGGACTGTAGCCCACCAAGCAACATGTCCACAGAGTTCTCCAGGCAAGAATACTGGAGTGGGTTGCCATTCCCTCCTTCAGGGGATCTTCCTCACCCAGGGACTGAACAGTCCCGCAGCTCCTGCATGGCAGGCGGACTCGACCACTGAGCCACTAGGGAAGCCGATGCTTATTACCACGCGACATCAGTAATACAGAGTATCACAGCCTATATTCATGGAAGGCTCCGCTAGGCTAAGAACTTCACGCGGATTTCCTCAGTCTGCATAACTCAGGCAAGCAGGGATTTCAATTATTTCCATTTTACAGAAGCCAAAACTGAGGCTCAGCGCCCGGCAGAGACAGACCCAGCGAACGGACAAAAGATCCTGACTCCACCGATCCAACATTCTCCGGAACCAGAGCTTAACACGCAGGCTCGTCGCGAGGATGGAGGCGGGAAACAGGAGGCGGGAGGAAGCGGCTCGCGGCCCGCGCTCGTACCTGCTCTCCGGGTCGGCCAGCGCCAGGCTGCGGGCGACGAAGCACATCCGGAGCGGGATGCTCCTCCGGTCCCGGCGGAGCGGCGGCGGCTGCGACGCCAGCGGGTCCGGGGCGCCGGCCCCGAGCCGCGGGGACTCGGGCGGCGGGGTCTCCCAGCCGATCTCGGACACCGGCGAGCCCTTGGTCACGTAGGGGGCGGCCTCGCGCATGTACTTCACTGCAAGCAGAGAGGGGACAGGGGCCAGGTCAGCGCGGGGCCCGCGGGCTGCGCCCCCCGACGTTCCCCGACGGCAGGTCTGTCCCTGGAATTAGCTGCCACCGTGGTTGTCACATCTGCCTGTAAGAGCGCCACAACTTGAGAACCACTCTCAGGTTTTTCGATTAGGACAACGTCTGTCTTTCCGATTATAAGGTGCACTCTGGGGAACAGGCTGGAAAACAACTAACAGAGACCGAGAAAGCGTGTCTCGGTCCAAGGAAACACACAATTATTCAGGACAGACGCTGAATGGTACCCACGCTGACCGTCCACGTTACCATTATTCTGTCGGGAAGCAAGGACAGTCTTTTCAAAAAACAGTGCTGAGAACATGTATGTAAAGAAATACACAGAAAAACACTCATTCCGTAATGGTAAACATCTGTGATGGCAAAAGAATTACTTGAAAGAGCTGAAAACTAGGAACAACCCAAATGTTCAACAGAAGAGAACAGGTTAAAGGAATTGTCAGACACCTTTACGCTCACTTAAAAATGCATAGATACAGATGTCTTGATGGAGATTGCCTGTAAGGTCTACCATCCATTGTAAAAAAGCAATAGAGAACAGTGCATATACTGTGATCATCTGTGTACAATCATAAATATATATGCCTGTGCAGCTACCACAATTTATGGATAGAAATCCAAGAAAATGGTAACGGTAGTTAGCTCTGGGAGTGGATATGAAACTCAAGACGATGAAGAAATAGGCCTTTATTATTCATTTATTACTCTTTTATATAATTTCTCATGTTTAGCCATTGTGTTACATATTGTGTTTTAAAATTTAAAGACACAAAACCGTCTAAGAGCTCAGTGGAACAGACTGAAATTCTGCTCTCTGATATGTTTACTTGATCTTAAGGTGTTACTTGGGCTTCCCTGGTGGCTCAGATGATAAAGAATCTGCCTACAATGCAGGAGACCTGGGTTCCATCCCTGGACCAGGAAGATCCCCTGAAGAAGGAAATGGCAACCCACTCTAGTTTTCTTGCCTGGGAAATTTCATGGACAGAGGAGCCTGGTGGGCTACAATCCAAAGGGTCGCAAAGAGTTGGACACAACTGAGGACTAAGCACACATTAAGGTGTTATTTGCTGATTCTGAATTTAAGCATTTGGTCCTTAGAGAGCATTTGAGTTGACAAGCAACTGGATTCTTGAAACGTGCAATATAAACTTCCATATCCTTTTTTCTGCTGTTCACACAGCCTGGTTCTCTGCTGCTTGGGGCTGTGGGAGGCATCTGGCTAAGTCCCTTAATGGTATCTGGTATTACAAATGGCAGTGGATTAAAATGGCAAACCCAAGGGGCAATTCCTCAAGATCTTGGGCGATTCAGTTGCACAAACTAGTGGCTTCCTTGTAGCAGACATGGAGTCAGGTTCCTGGAGACTGCAGGAACAAACAGTACGTGGTTTCCATACTTAAGAGTAACAAAGTCTCAGGCCACTGCAGTGGATGCTGTTGTGTGCCAGCAGACCCTTTTCTGCAGGACCTGTATCCTAGCTGCCATGTGTTGCTGAGAACCACTCTGAGCTGCTCTCCTGCTCTGGAGCCCTGTTCTTGGACATCAGAAGTCATCAAGCCTGAGAGACTACCGGCCCAGTGCTCCATCCTCCAGACAGAAGATCTGCTTCTCCGGAACCCCACCTAACACTGCAGCATAAAACAAGTATATAAGCAATAGCATAAAGCAGAAGGAGCTATAACAAGAAGAAAGGACCCTGGAGAACTCATCAGAAAAAGGCATCTAGGAGTTTGAGTGACAGGTTAGGTTCACAACAATTTAATAAGCAGACCAAACATACCCAGATGCATGCAATATGGGCATATATTGGGAGATCCAATCGTAGATATTAAAACCAGCCATTATTAATTTAAGACAGAGGAGATGTCATTTAGCACCAATACATTGTTGAAAAGATTTCAGGATTTTCACTGAATATAAATGCAATTGGGAGAAAACAGCTCCCTGGCTGCTGCAAACCTGTTAGCACACGTTGTAGACAGAAGAAGAAAGATTATTCATGAACAGTGTATTTTAAGGAATACCATTTTAAAAGGAGCACAGACATACCTGTGAATAAAGGCAGAAAATTCAGTGGGACAGGTTTAAGTTGTCTAAAACCTGGAATAAATAGACCTCTTCTGATGTTACTGAATTTTTTTTTTATCTCCGAGTATGTTTTTGTAGAAGCTAGAATGCTGCTTAGCTTTGTATATTGTTGAATTATACTTATTGATAGTGGGAAACTCAAGTATCACACCCAAGATCTTTTGACAATTTTCCATTGATTGCATTATTATCCTTCTGGCTGGAGGAGGGGATGAGTGTTGCAGAAGTGACAATCCAGGGATGTTTCTTGGAGTAGGTGGCATTTGAACTTGACCTTAAAGGGTAGCTAAGTAGAGGTAAGAATAAAAGTTGTTTTATATAATGCATGCATGCTCAGTCACTTCAGTTGTGTCCAACTCTGTGAGACCCTGTGGACTGTAGCCCGCCAGGCTCCTCCATCCATGGGATTCTCCAGACGAGAATACTGGAATGGGGTGCCGTATCCTCCTCCAGGGGATCTTCAAAACCCAGGGACTGAACCTGAGTCTCCTGCATCACTGAGTCACCAGGGAAACCCTTTTACATAAAGTACTCTGATTTACAATTTTTATGACAACTCCATAGGAAAGGAAGATCAGACCTCAGTCTGGAAGGGGGATAAAGAGGGAACAGCCATTACACACTTAGTGCCAAGTCTGGAATCAGAGGCCCTCCATAGCTTCCTGCATGTAAGCTTTAAAATCACCATTTAAAGCCTCACTTTATATACAAAAAAACCAGGCCTGGAGAAGAAATGGATAAGGGATCTTTCATTTATCAAGTGTCCATATGCATGCGTGCGTGCTCAGTCATGTCCAACTCTTTGTGACCCCATGGACTGTAGCCCACCAGGCTCCTCTGTCCATGGGAATTCTCCAGGTAAGAATACTGGAGTGGGTTGCCATGCCCTTCTCCAGGGGATTCTCCTGACCCAGGGATCGAACCCATGTCTCTCGCACTGCAGGCAAATTCTTTACCCGCTGAGCCACCAAGTATCTCTGTGTCCACAAGCAGTAAAAGAATACCTTTTAAAAGAAGAATGCACTACATCGTTATCCCTTTCAGAGCCTGTTGGAAAGAAACATACGACTATTCTACTTCCGGGGGCCACTAGGAACTTTACATAGGTTATTCCTTGCAAGACGAATGTATTATTTTACACATTAGCACACCAGTGCTCAGAAATTTAACTTAAGGGGTTAGTGGCTGGTGAAGCTGGGGTTTGATTTCCCAGAGAACATATTCTTTCATGAAACATATTCTTTCATGAAACATATTCTTTCATGGCTAGCCCACCAAGATGAAGTATTCAAAACGAGGGGCTACAGGGTTATTTATTCTTTATTCGGTAGGCAATAGCTACAGCCCTGGTGATCTAGGGGCAAGAGAATGGCAGAACTGAGGGTCAGATTCAGACAGAACGCCAGAAGAGGGGCTTCCGGGTGGTGCTGGTGGGAAAGAGCCCGTCTGCCAAGGCAGGAGACCTAGGAGACACAGGTTTGATCCCTGGGTCAGGAAGATCCCCTGGAGGAGGGCATGGCAGCCCACTGCAGTATTCTTGCCTGGAGAATCCCATGGGCAGAGGAGCCTCGTGGGCTACGGTCCATAGGGTTGCAGTCAGACAAGGCTGAAGTGACTCAGCAAGCAAGGATGCACCAGGAAAGAGAGACTGTGTATAGCAGAGGGAGAAGATGCTAGATGCTGACCTACCAGTTACACAACCATCAGGGCTTACTTCCAGAGACACCATGAACACTCAGAATATTCATATGAGGTGTGAGTCATTACAGAAATGTGTGGTTTTGTCCATCATGAGTAGAGGCTGGGGAAGTATAGCAAATCTTAGCCTAGAAGTAAAGCTTTATCAAGCAGTGTGGTCTAATTCAAGGAGGGTAAAGGGTTACCTAAGACTAGATTTTTTTAATTTATTTTTACTAGAAGGTTAATTGCTTTACAGTACTGTGTTGCTTTATTTTTTTTTTTTTTATGCAAGTGGGTTTTAATATTGTGTGCACTAAGTCACTGCAGTCATGTCTGACTCTCTGCCACCTTATGGACTGCAGCCTGCCAGGCTCCTCTGACCAAGGGATTCTCCAGGCAAGAATACTAGAGTGGGTTGCCATGCACTTCTGCAGGGGATCTGCCTGACCCAGGGATTGAACCTGTGTCCCTTATGTCTCCTGTAATAGCAGACAGGTTCTTTACCACTAGTGCCAACTGGGAAGCCCAGGTCTAAATAAAATTCCAGAAGGAGAGAATTCAACAGTGTGGAAAAATCTGTGTATTCCCTGACCAAAGTTAGTGGGAAAAAAGTTCTTTTTATGATCTGGTTTTGGATATTTTCTGTGTTGCTTTCTATCAAACATCAGCATGAATCAGCCACAGGTTTACCCGTGTCCCCTCCTCCTTGAACCTCCCTCCCACCCCGCTCTCCATCCCACCCCTCCAGGTTGTTACCGGCCCGGTGTGAGTTCCCTGAGTCATACGGCAAATTCCCGTTGGCGGTCTATTTTACCTATGGTAATGTAAGTTTCCCTGTTACTCTCTCCATACGTCCCGCCCTCTCCTCCCTCCCCACAAGCCGTGTCCGTGAGTCTGTTCTCAAAGTCTGTGTCTCCACTGCTGCAAACAGGTTCATCAGTACTATCTTTCTAGATTCCATGTATATACATTACTATAAGATATTTTTTTCTCTTTCTGACTTACTTCACTCAGTATAATAGGCTCTAGGTTCATCCACCTCATTAGGACTGACTCAAATGCATTCCTTTTTTATAGTTGAGTAATATTCCATTGTATATTTGTACCACAGTTTTGTTATCCATCTGTCTGTCAATGGACATCTAAGCTGCTTTCCTGTCCTAGCTATTGTAAACAGAGCTGCAGTGAACATTGGACTTCATGTACTAAGACTAGATTTGACAGTAATACGTATATTAAATAATACAGAGATTTCCTTTTCTTTTCCCAAAAGTCTAGGGTGAAACAAAAGAGTTGCCAGGGCAACTCTCAGCTCCCTGAAGTTTTCAGGTCCTCAGGCTTCCTGCTGTACATCATCAGTTCAGTTCAGTTCAGTTCAGTCGCTCAGTCGTGTCCGACTCTCCGCGACCCCATGAATCACAGCACGCCAGGCCTACATCATCAACCTGCCATCTAATACCCAACAGCACTGCTTGGGTTCTGGCCATCATAACCAAATTCCCATTAGTAGGAAGAAGGAAAAAGTAAAAGACACACTACCCTTCTTCCTTCAGGGTCGGTTTTAAGAAGCTGACACATTATCTGCTTTCAACCCATCAGCTGAAATTTAGTCACATGGTCACTTCTAGATAGAAATTTACTCTTAACTCTGGACAGCTCTATGCCAACCCGGCTAAAAGTTAGTGAGAAGGGAGGCTATTACTGTGGAATACAAAAAGGGGACAATCCTTAGCTTTCGCCACAGGGAGACAGCCCTGATCATGACAGCTTAACACAACGAGACTTTACAAGACATGTGCCGAGGTGTCGCAGTCGTGTCCGACTCTCTGTGACCCCAGGGACTGCAGCCCGCCAGGCTCCTCTGTCTGTGGGATTCTCCAGGCAAGAACACCGGGGTGGGCTGCCATTTCCTCCTCCGCCAGGGGATCTTCCTGAGCCGGGGATCCAACCTGCATCTCTGAGGTTTCCTGAACTGGCAGGCCGGTTCTGTACCATAGTGCCACCTGGGAAGCTATAATTTATGTCTCTTTATAAGGCGTAAACACAAGTAAACGTATTGCAGCAATCAGTGAAAGAACAACTAGGTTCCTTGAACCCTGCGAAGTGTTTGCTGTGGACCCACTTGACCCTCACAGCAATCTGGGATACAGACACGGCGAGCATTCCCACGTCACCAAAGACTCTGCAACAGACAGAGAGTCAGAGCCAGTCACACGCCCAAGTTAGAAGGCAGGGAAGTGGCAGGTCCATGAGGCAAACCCGGGCAGCCCGGCTCCAGAGTCCTTCCGTTTAACCACGAAGCGATACTGTTTCTCACACTTTAAAGAAATTTAATTGGGTGAGTGAGAGTGTGTGTGCGTGCGTGTGTATGTCTGTGTATTTAAGCCAACATTTTTCTGTACTGGGAGAAAACATGCAATTAAGAGGCTATTGCCAGGAACATAAGAGGGCTTGATTTTGTAAGCCTGAACTATTAAACTGTGGCGTTTCAGTAAGTGCCTTTTAAGGCACTGTAATATGTATTTATAACAGAGGGTTTAACCTGGCGGAACTGAGAGGCTGGTGTCTGCGAAATTATTACCTCCCTGTGCTCACAGTCGGTAATTTCGGGCAAAGAACTGTCGAAACTGATCAAGCAGCAGCCAGCCCTGGGCTCGGGTGCCTCCAAATCAGCACTAATTAATAAATTATGACTTCCTGGGCACCATGAAGTAAAAAACGTGGTTGAGCAATTAAAACTTCAGTCTTCTCTCGCAAAAGAGGGGGAGAAGAGAAGGAAGAATGGTCCCCAAACCAATAATGCACCAAGTCACTTTCAGTATGTTTCCAGTTTTTCACCTGCAAGGTGGACAGATGTGAAGATTTCAAAAAAACAGTCAGTAAAGCCTGCGTTTGCAAAGGCCCGGAGTTGCCACAATTAAATCTTTGTTGAGAAGGCCAGCTGACATTTGAAAGGAAAAGCAGACACAGGCTGCTAATGAGGAAATGCTTTAGGCAGATCCAATCAACTCCCCTACCAGGCTGGTTTCTGAAGAACCAGCAAGGCCCTCTGTTACGTGCAAGATTTCCTCTTAAAAATAACAACAAAACAACAAAAAAGGGATTTCCAGATTACAGGAAGGAAAAGAAATGTTTCATGACTCTATGAAATGGGAACACAAAATGTACATTTTCCAATGTGATTAAGGGGGAGAAGGATCAGCTGGAGGCAAGAAACCTCAGTTTCAGACCTTCAGTGCAACTTGCAAATGGGAGACAAGTTGGTGACTGTGGGGTTTGCTGACAAAAATGCAACACATGTGAGGCTTCTCTGAAAGCCATTCCCTGGGTCATCTTAGGGAAGATGCACGGGAGCTCATCAGTACTTCCAAAAGGACCAAATAATGATGAAAGAGGTGAAACAGACTTCTCAGGAACTACAGCTAACCTCTCAGGAGGCCAAGTGGTAAGCTGAAAGAGAATTGGCCCTGGGAGTCAGGACGTGGCTGCAGTTCCGGCCCTGTGCTCACTAGCTCTCCAGCCCCGGGCAAGTCATTTCAAACAGGGGAACCGGGGTGTTAAAGGTTCAAGACATAAATAAAACTTAGGTTAAATGAGAGACGTTAGAAGACGGTAGTGAAGACAAAAGGTCTGGAGTCCAAGGAGTCCGATTCCTGTCTTTTCTACCCACTAGCTCTTGAGCAAGTAACAGTTGCCTCAGGTGTTATTTTCACCTACCTCACAGGATTGTCGTGAGGATTAAATGAGCTAATATAAGTAAAGACTGCTACGGAACTTGGCACAGGAAACACCATAGTGGTCAGCGACCATCATTAGAAGTTGACCAAGCGACTCCCTGGTGTCCAGGAGCTAAGACTCTGCTCCACTCAGGGGGCCTGGGTTCCCGCCCTGGTCAGAGAATGAGATTCCACACGCCGCAAAGACCCAGAGCTGCCAAGTAAATAAATTAAAAAAATTTAAAAGAAGTGAACCAAAAACAGTGAAGATTTATGCGCCTAAATAACCGAGAATCGCACCAAACTCACCTCGTGTATCTCTGCAGGGTGGAGTCACAATCAGTGAACGCAAATTATGAGATTATATTTGGGTTCCACGTGGGAAAACGCTGTGAAGTAGCGAGTTCCCTATTGTGAGTGACATTCGAGCGGAAACTGGATGAGCTATCTCCCACATGGCAGCAAAGAGTCTTTTACTCTGCAGAGGAACAGCTGCTTCTAAAATCCCTTCAAACCGTCAGGTTCTACGTTCCTTCTGGAACGCAGTTCATGAAGATGCAGAATCTAACGACTCCGATACAGTGAGGGTGGGCCATGGTTGTATACCAGGCAAAACCATGCTGTCCGTTTCTTTGTTGCTATATATCACAATAAACTGTGGAACATTCTGAAAGAGACGGGAATCCCAGACCACCTGACCTGCCTCTTGAGAAACCTGTATGCAGGTCAGGAAGCAACAGTTAGAACTGGACATGGAACAACAGACTGGTTCCAAATAGGAAAAGGTGTACGTCAAGGTTGTATATTGTCACCTTGCTTATTTAACTTATACGCAGAGTACATCATGAGGAACGCTGGGCTGGAAGAAGCACAAGCTGGAATCAGGATTGCTGGGAGAAATATCAATAACCTCAGATATGCAGATGACACCACCCTTATGGCAGAAAGTGAAGAGGAACTAAAAAGCCTCTTGATGAAAGTGAAAGAGGAGAGTGAAAAGGTTGGCTTGAAGCTCAACATTCAGAAAACAAAGATCATGGCATCTGGTCCCATCACTTCATGGGAAATAGATGGAAAAACAGTGGAAACAGTGTCAGACTTTATTTTTTTGGGCTCCAAAATCACTGCAGATGCTGATTGTAGCCATGAAATTAAAAGAAGCTGGCTCCTTGGAAGGAAAGTTATGACCAACCTTGATAGCATATTAAAAAGCAGAGACATTACTTTGCCAACCAAGGTCTGTCTAGTCAAGGCAATGGTTTTTCCCGTGGTCATGTATGGATGTGAGAGTTGGACTGTGAAGAAGGCTGATCGCCGAAGAATTGATGCTTTTGAACTGTGGTGTTGGAGAAGACTCTTAAGAGTCCCTTATACTGCAAGGAGATCCAACCAGTCCATTGTAAAGGAGATCATCCTGGGTGTTCATTGGAGGGACTGATGCTAAAGCTGAAACTGCAATACTTTGGCCACCTCATGTGACGAGTTGACTCACTGGAAAAGACTCTGATGCTGGGAAAGGTTGGGGGCGGGAGGAGAAGGGGACAACGGAGAGAGATGGCTGGATGGCATCACCAACTCTGTGGACATGAGTTTGGGTGAACTCCGGGAGTTGGTGATGGACAGGGAGGCCTGGCGTGCTGTGATTCATGGGGTCACGGAGAGTCGGACACGACTGAGCGACTGAACTGAACTGAACTGATATGCTTGTTAGCTACATAGTAGCTACATATTAGGTGACAATGGGATAGTTTGTTGAGCTCTCTAAATCTTGCTGCTGCTGCTGCTGCTGCTGCTAAGTCACTTCAGTCGTGTCCGACTCTGTGTGACCCCATAGACGGAAGCCCACCAGGCTCCCTGGTCCCTGGGATTCTCCAGGCAAGAACACTGGAGTGGGTTGCCATGCCCTTCTCCAGGGGATTTTCCAGACCCAGGGATCAAACCTGAATCTCCTGCAATGCAGGCAGATTCTTTACCAACTGAGCTACTAGGGAAGCCCCAGAGTCAGAGGATCTCAGTTCAAATCTTAAATCTAAATTTCCTTTTCTTTCTACTTTACAAGCTGGGCTTCTTCGAACAAAGTATGTAACCTCTCTGAACCTCACCTCCTCACCTGATTATAACAAGACCTATCTCATAGAACTGTCATGAGGATTAAATAATTTTTTAAATGTATGCAAAGACGTTGGAACAGTGTCTGGCACATACTTGACACTCACATATAACTGTTACTGCTATGTTGTTGCTATTATTGTTACGAAATTTAAATGAGAACATGTATTGCAAGAACACCTATCTGCTTTTTAACTCTAGGAACCATCAAAATCATCAGAACTTAGTACATAAAGTATCATTTCTTCATTCATTTACTGCACATCAATTAAACCTGGGGACTGCTACCACATGTAATTCAGTACATACTCACAATTGGACTAAAGTGAATTCATCAGCTATTAATAAGTACTTGAGAGAATGATGTCTACAGACCTGATCCTCCAACAGTTCGCTAGTCGGCTCCTCACCATCGCCAACAATCGTAGTTTTTCTTCCTTGGGAAAATACGGTAACTGTTTTAACAGCTATACCCTAACATCTGAAGACAGGAAGTCAGTAATGGGCAGCAAGGACGTGTGAGTGCTCAAGCCCTAATATAGTTTTTAGTCTTTTCCAGACAGAAGACCATGTGTGAACAGGACTTTACGTCAACAGGCAGGAAGGGCTGCGCTCGCTTCCTCCTGACAGGTATCTCTGGAAAACAAACTCCTATTATTCCAGGTGTAGCCTGGGAACAACATCCTGCAAGTCAGACTTGGGGCCCGGTAACCTCGCAGTTACTTTTCAGTGGCAGAAGCCCAGAGTCATCAAGCTTTTCCAAAGGAAACACGTTAACGAAACAAAATGTCATGACCAAGGGCAGACTCAGGCCAGGTCTGAATTTCTTTTTCACCCTTGCCTGGATGTGCAGCAGACCTAAAGCAACTACAGAAGCGTCTGAGCAAGGGAGCTGGGGGTGGGGCACCAGGGTCCATCAGACTGGACAACGTCACAAACGCCTGCCATTTTCAAAGAGCTCACCGTTTAAAACACTTTGTGCATAATCTCACTACGCGTATCGTCAACCCCAATGAATGACTCATGAACTCTAAGTCCTGTAAGAAGCTGGCTGTGCATTTATTTGCCTGGGATGTCCATGGCCCAGGGGGTAAGAGCTTCACTTTCCCCACCAAACTCCACCCACTTCCAAGCACACATGTGCATGCATGTCTGCTCAGCTGTGTCTGACTCCTTCCGACCCCGTGGACTGTAGCCCACCAGGCTCCTCTATCCACCGGATTCTCCAGGCAAGAATACTGCAGTGGGTTGCCATTTCCATCTCCAGGGGATCTTCCCAACCCAGGGATCGAACCCGTGTCTCCTGTGTCTCCTGCATTGGCAGGGGACTTCTCAACCACGGAGCCACCTGGGAAGCCTCCCAAGCATACACATATGTACACAAACACATTTTGTTCAACGGAATCAATGCCTATTGGCCACACTTGATGCACTGGATCATTTTTCTTGCAAGCCCAACTTAGCTTGACTCTACTTACCGGACTTTTGGGAGAGGACTCGCTAAGAACTGCAGGAACTGACCAGCTGCCAGAGGAGAGGCATAAGCAAGCGTCTTGGGTCTGACTGCCAGATCCAGGGGCTCAGCCCTCACAAGCTCTCCTCCACGCCTCCAGAAGCTCCCCTTGACTCTGAGCAGTCAAGATAGAAGGGTTGCTTTGTTGCGTGATATGTTTAAAATGGGCTTCCCTCATAGCTCAGTTGGTAAAGAATCCGCCTGCAATGCAGGAGACCCCGGTTCAATTCCTGGGTTGGGAAGATGCCCTGGAGAAGGGATAGGCTACCCACTCCAGGATTCTTGGGCTTCCCTTGTGGCTCAGCTGGTGAAGAATCTGCCTGCAATGTGGGAGACCTGGGTTTGATCCCTGGGTTGGGAAGATCACCTGCAGAAGGGAAAGGCTCCCCACTCCAGGATTCTGGCCTGGAGAATTCCATGGACTGCACAGTCTGTGGGGTCGCAAAGAGTTGGACACAACTGAGTGACTTTCACTTCTCAGGAAGGAGTGATGGTGAGCATCCACAAATAGAACTTTTTATAAGAAACAGACTCACAGGAAATTTTAACAACAAAAGGTGGATAAATTGCGGTTCAGAGGGTTTAAATATATCACCTCAAGTAAGAAGCAGACCTGGAATCTGTTCTTTCATATTCTAAATCTAATATCTAATTTAATAAACCACACAACTGAGCGACTGAACTGAACTGAATCTAATAAATCTAATAACCTCAGCTTCAGTAATACAAATAGTCCAAGTGACATGGAGGCATTGGCTAGATGCTTGTGACTTAATAACTAATGCGTTCCAACTGGTGCTGGAAAAATGTACGGGTATTGGGAGGAACTAAATTAATAAACATATTCTGCATGATTGTGTCAGCATTCAAATTATCGAAAGGTTCTACATGATAAGGGGAAAATCTAAATGTGGTATAGGAAAGACTGAAAAACAAAGAGCCTCCTGACATGTTTGATGAAACCAGAGGGGAAAGCAACCAGTCTAAACGAGATTAGGAAGATTAAAAAAATAGAACTCTGGACAGATTTATGATAATGAATTTGAAGTCTTAGATGAAATGCACAAATTTCTGGTGGGCGGAACCTTACTAAAATTGACCCAAGTACAAACAGGAAGCATGGCTGTTCCTATAACTCCTAAAGGAATGGAAGCTCTGGTCAATATTCTTCCCACAAAGAAAACAGAGCTGATTAGTGAATTCTATCAACTTTTCAAAGAACAGACCATACAAATTATTTCAGAAAACAGACAGAGAAAGAGACTCCCCAGTTCATTTTATGAAGATTAAAAAAACAAAATCAGACAAGAAAAATTTCAGAAAGGAAAACTGCCAACCCATTTCATTCATAAATTAATAGCAAAATTATAAACAAAATATCAGCAAATTAAGTCAAATAATATATTAGAAGACAGTACAGCATGGCCAAGTTTGGGTTATTTGAATAATGCAAGATCAGTTACACATTAGAAAATGTATAAATGTCATTCAGTATGTTAGCAGAAAAGAAAGAAAAACATAAGACTTCAATGAGAAAAATCATTTTATACACTAGAAAGCAGTTATAATTAAATAAAAAAGCCTTTTTTAAACCAAAAATAGACCAAAAATAAACCAAAAATAGACCAAAAATAAACCAAACCTCCTTAACTTGACAAAAATATCTATGAAAACAAAAGCAAAACACACACATACACAAAACAGAACAAAAGGGGAAAAAAAAAACCCACTCGACATCAAACATCATAAAGGAGGAAATGCTGAAAGCATCTCCCTGAAAATCAGGACCAAAAACTGACACCCACTGCTGCTGCTGCTGCTGCTAAGTCACTTCAGTCGTGTCCGACTCTGTGTGACCCCATAGACGGAAGCCCACCAGGCTCCCCCATCCCTGGGACTCTCCAGGCAAGAACACTGGAGTGGGTTGCCATTTCCTTCTCCAATGTGTGAAAGTGAAAAGTGAAAGTGAAGTCGCTCAGTTGTGTCCGACCCTTAGCGATCCCACAGACTGCAGCCCACCAGGCTCCTCCATCCATGGGATTTTCTAGGCAAGAGTACTGGAGTGGCTTGCCATTGCCTTCTCCGTGACACCCACTATGAATACACTATTCAGTATTATAACTAGAGGCCCCTGGCAATGTTGAAAGACAAGAAGCAATTAAAAGTATAGGATTGAAAGGTTTAAAAAAGGGAGTAAGTGAGAAAGTAAAGAAAGAAAGGAAGAAAAGAAAAGATATAAGATACAGTACTTAGAGGTCATTGTACCTGGATTTCCATTCTGGTTGGGGTCCTAATTTTCTGTATGGTCATTAAAAATCATGTAACCTCTAATGTTTGTAAGCTTCCTTATCTATAAAATTGGAGCCATCAAATATCTTGGTAAATCAGGTAGACAATGATGCCATTAAAAAGAACAGAATATATGTTAGGAAGTGCAGATTTGAGACATGAGGGTGAACTATTTAAGTTTTGAAGATGTAAGGCTTGAGATGTAGACAGACCATCCACGAACAGGCTAAACGGCAGTAGAATTCTGAGTCTGAAGCTTTGGGAAGTGGTGAGAGCTTTACCTCAATCCGGGAGGAGCTAAACGCTTATTGAATGCTAACTAAAGGTCCAGAGTTTTACATACATTATGTCTTTTAATTCTCACAACAACCCTGTAAAACAGGTGCCCCTGCTTCTCACAGTTTACTGACGAGGACATGCAAGTCGAAAAAGTTCCTCTAAGACCTTACAGCCTCATGGTCACGGCGTTTCATGACTCTGATCCCCTCAAGCCTGGATCCAACTGCAAAGCCCTGCTTCCCCACCGTCCTGTGCTAAGCTGCCTTTGGAACCAGATCTGATGTAGAATCTTCTCTCATTCTCTCTGAGAGCTTGAGCAAACTGCTAAGACTCTCGAAGCCTGAGATTTCCTCTATTAAAAATGAAGCAACACTAATCACATGGGCCTGTTGTGTTAAACCAGATGCTATACGCACAAAGTCTGGTACTAAAAAGGTGCCCCATAAATGGTATCTCCCGTTATTCTTTCCAACCAAGGCAAACTCCCAGAAACAGACAGGGAGAACCAGGACACTGGGGCAGAGGGAGCCGGCAGGTGTCTAATACCCTAGAGTCACTCCAGGGATGACAACCTGAGTGGTATCTTCTGCTCCAGGTCAGCCACATCTTTGCAGACAGCCCAGGGCCAAGCAAAGGGCAAGCGCTTAAGGAAAGTAACTGGCGAAATGAACAGATGACTTAAACCAGTTCCTGTTCTACACAATCTATGTTCCGTGATCTAATCCAGGAGCAGGAAAGAAGAGAAAGGAGACTGTCAGTGTTATGAAGTGGAAGCTCAAACTCAGCGACAGGGAGGTGCCCGGTTTATTCAAGACCTTAGCGAAAGACAGGCCTTGAGTCAGGCCGGTCGGGCTTACGCTCCCGACTCCTCCACAGATGGCTACGCAGAACATTTCTTGACTTCCCTAAACCTCAGTTCTGCAACCCTTAAATGAGGCTAACACATGTATTTACTATAAATATTCAGTTGGATCACGTTGAACACCTGTGCAGATCACCCTAAAGAGAGCTGGTGGCCCTGGAACCTGCTGCCCTGGTGTCTCCTGTATGAGAGAAGAATCCAAACCAAACACCCTTTTGGCTTGTGCTCAATCAGTCATGTCCAACCCTTTGTGATCCCCGTGGACTGTAGCCCACCAGGCTCCTCTGTCCACGGGACTCTCCAGGCAAGGACACTGGAGTGGGCTGCCACTTCCTCCTCCAGGGGATCTTCCTGGCTCAGGGACTGAACCTGGGTCTCCCGTACTGCAGACACATTCCTTACTGTCTGAGCCACCAGGGAGGCAAAATTGCCTCGAGTCCTCTGAGGCAAGGTCCTACTGCTTCCCCACGCTAGTTTAAGGACTGCAAGATGGGAAATCCTGGCAGAGAATTATAACTGACCATTATTTTTGTCTATTGTCCGAGGTATCCAGGCTTCTCTCCACGCAAACATGCCAGAGAAACAGGAGCTGCACATGTTATCAGATATCTTGAACTAGAAAGTTTAAAGCGTTTCTGCTTCATTTACTGTCAGGCTCCAAATTTTTACCCCTGTTTCTTTTTTGTCCAACCGATAAGGCTTATCTAAAATAGAAACCTCCAAGTCAAGCAGGATTTGTGACCTGAGCCTGCTCAAGAGGGCTCTGATTTATAATAATCAAACATTTACAGTTTAATATGCTATCTATAATAACAGAATCAGAACTGGAAAATCAAATTTTGCCACCCAAGCTGTACAGTCTGTTTATCATCTCAAAAAAAAGACTCCTTTTTTTAAAATCCTTGAATAACACTCAAACATTTTTTAAAAAGAATATCGTGCTTTAAGAAAGCCCATGTAGCTATGGGAAATCCAAGATGGCTGCTTGGCTTTTCCCAGCTCCCTGACAAACCTCATTTTTTATTTGATGGGTTACAGCCTCCCTGGCTACAGGGCCTCCATAATGAAAAATCATGGAATATTAAGTTTTGTAAATTGTTAAATTAAGTTTCTAGTTTTGTTAATGTCTAGTGTTTACTAAGACTCACTGCTGAGACAGTTCCTTGTTACGTGATACTGCTAAAAGATTTAATTAAGTTATTAAAAAGGACACTCTAAAAAAAAAAAAGAAAGCCCATGTACATTAAACTATATAATATACTAATTACTTCCATGAAATGGTTCCTTTGAATTCTACAGTCATTTACAAACATCAACACATAGTTCAGTGAATCATTCCCAGAGTTTATGGAATCATAGATTTGTAAGTGAATTATAGTTGGAATGAGTTTTCTCCCAGAATTTAGAAAAATACATGACGTTATCCACACGGAGAATGCAGTGCGTACAGTAATAAGTTGTTTGACGGTGCCTGTTGCCAGAACAAGGCTGCCAAGGAGGGAAGCACTGCAAATACTGAATCTTCGCTTTACAAATGCATTTCTTTAGCATGATGATGATTAATTACACATCTACTCGGACAGGTACAGTAGAAACAAGTTTCACACTGTAATAAATGTAATGACACAGTAAGCCTGTGGATAACACAAGGGCATTTACTCGTCCTTTAACCAAAATGGTGACTAACGTAGCATACATTTATTGATAACTCACAGACACCTGCGCGCTATCTATGAAAGATTACATTGACGTCTCACAACAACCCACTCTACCGTGAAGACGAAGCGCAGACAGGTCCCCTTGCCCCACGTCACACGCAGAGTCAGCTGCAGAGTGGGAGCTGGAGCCCAGTGCTGATCCTCCAGCCCGAACCATCGCACTCGAGCGGGGCAGCGACCCGGCCCTCTCTTTGCTCTTTCTCATACTCACTCACGCGCTCTCAGAAACCCAGCGCATACCCAGAAAGACAAGCACCTGAAAACTCATTGCCCTCAAAGTGGAGTAATGTGGACATTATCGCTCTTGGAAACTGTTTTAGAAAAACCTGGGTATGAGAGTTAGGACCACCTGGTGAAGGCACAGCTCTCTCCTTCAGCCGCGAGACAGCAGGGAGCTCACTGAGCTTCCCAAAGCTCAGCCTCCCCATCTGTATATACCAACAGAAACCGTCATTTTTATTTTTTTTTAATTTTTTTTAATTGGAGGCTAATTATTTTACAATATTATATTGGTTGGTTTTGCCATACATTGACATGAATCTGCCCCGGGTGTACATGAGTTCCCTCTCCCGAACCCCCCTCCCACCTCTCTCCTCCCCTTATCCTCCCTCTGGGTCATCCCCGCACACCAGCCCCAAGCATCCTGTAACATGCATCGACCCTGAACTGGTGATTCGTTTCACTATGATAATATACATGTTTCAATGCCATTCTCCCAAACCATCCCACCCTCACCCTCTCCCACAGAGTCCCAAAGACTGTTCTATACATCTGTGTCTCTTTTGCTGTCTCATATACAGGGCTATCATTTGCATCTTTCTAAATTCCATATATATGCGTTAGTACAGAAACGGTAATTTTTAAAACCTAGGTGTAATTCACATAGAGTGAAGGGCTCAGATCTTAAGTATTACATCATTCAGTGATCGCAGAAGATTGCATATGAAGATAAAACATTTCCATCCACCTAGAAATTTCCCTCATGCTCCTTTTTAATCAACCCTCCCCACCAACCCCTCCCACCAAGCAACCCGATTTGCTTTTCCTATTATAGAACTGTCTGTAAGTGGGATCATACAATACGTGTGTGCGTGTTTCTGGCTCCTCTGACTCAGGGTGGTACTCCTGAGATTTACCCACGTTATGTGTTAGTCGCTAAGTTCTGCCCGACTCTCTGTGACCCCATGCACGGTAGCCTGCCAGGCTCCTCTGTCCATGGGATTCTCCAGGCAGGAACACTGGTGTGGGCTGCCATTCCCTCCTCCAACCCATGTCACAGTGTGTAATAATAATGCCCAATAATAATTTGGTATAAGCATTACATTAAATAATGTACATTATTACCTATTAAAGGCTATACCAAAAATAGTTATTATTATTCAAAAGAGGAAGCCCAGGACCACTAGAATGTTAGAGCCAAGAGGACAATATCTAAATCTATCAGAGGTTGGAGTATATTTGGAGAAAGGAGTCCATTATAAGCGTCTCTCATATCCCATTCTTTCTATGTTTAAGGACACCCCACATCAGACACACACATATTTGGAGCTTGGGGTGGAACTGGATTGAATTTAGCCTTCAACCAGGGTAAGTAGATATGCCAAGAGTACCTTCCCAGTGTATTTCTGAAACATTCCTTTTTACCCATCACAGAGATGGAGGCCTACCTCCACCAGAAGTTTGCATTTGAAAGATCAGCATGCAAAACATCATCCGTCACACTCTCCTTTAGCGAGGACAGAGCTTGTGCTGGCAGTTCTGGCCAGCTGTGTAATTCAATTTTTCCAAGGGAACTGGAGCCCGGCCCGCATAAGTACAACACCAATACTGCATTTCACAGAAGGTGATTTGCCACAGTAAATAAACCCTCACTAGGAAAAACAGAATCATTGAGATGGACATTATAAGTCCCTTCTGGCAGAGACTTTCTTCACTAAAATCACTGTCTTCAAGTCTAAATAGGAAGCAGATACTATTGCCAAAAAGTTTTCCCAAGAATTAGTCTCCAGGGATGCAAAGGTATACAACATGTATTAAAATATCAAGTCACATTTGGAGAGAGGTATGGAAGTACATTTCCTCAACACTACTGCCAGTCTGCGAGTATAAGTTTCTCTCCTGCTTCCTGTAGGAGCAACATCTGCTCTTACATTCAACCCAAGCCACCTCTGATATTTATTGCATTTGCGGAATGCTGAAAGGATCTGAAATGTTAAACCTCTCGATCTGCTGGCACTCTGGGATTTCTGTGAAAAGATGAGCTACATAATAGCACAAACTGGAGAAATATCACGTGCCCCAAACACATAAATCCCCAATCATAGTGGAATTCTTTTTCAATACACAACTCTAGAAGTTGTAAAAATAGATCCAACCTTTATCTTGTAATTTTCTTCTCATTCTTCCTCAACATGTGTAGCTCAATTTCTTTAAAGAGTAAAGTACATTCAAGGTCATCCAGTCTGGACTTAAGCCAGTCACTTCTCCAAAACAAGTTTAATGCATGAAAGTCAAAGCATGTGTTTGGTCTCATTAAGCTCACAATATCCTTAAGAGAGGAACAGAGAATTTGGTTTATTATCCAGCTGTTAATGAAGGATGCATTGCTTGCATTTAAGTGAGATATACAGTTTATTTTTATCCAGTGCTGAAGCTGCTTGATTCTCATCGAAATGTGAGGCTGGGAGTTACTCAGCAGAAATCAGAAAACAACAGTAAAGAAATTTGCATCACACGAGCTGGGTGTCTGGGAAAGAAAAGTAGTTAAAAAGAGAAAAAGAGAGGTTTGATTTTTGTGATTTAGCGATGTCTCCTTTAAAGGAGTGATAAACGTAAGAAGATGCCTAGAAACATAATAAGAAAGAAGATGGAAAGGATTTTAATAAATGCCTAGGCAAGATTTCAAGTGAAGTCAAATACTGAGATTAGCTACTTGGCAGAGAACAGAGGGTCCCGCCTCCAGAGGCTGAAATGACAAGTAAGAATGGTGGCATTCTTCTTTTTTCTCCTCCTCCTTGTTTCATATTTATTAAGCACTCTCTGTATTCATTCTGGCTTGCAAGGCAGTGAGGGAAATATCTGAGAAATTTTGAGAAACTAATCAAGAGTCTGGACTAATCAAAAAGCCAGATCTCTAACTCATCAGGGGACTAGGGTTTCCAGAGAATGCAATGAAGACAACTAGCTGATTCCATCTGTGACGGCCCCATTTGCCTTGGGAAGTTCCTTCTGATTTAATCCGGTACCTTTCTTCGGTTCCTGGTAGAGCCCAGGAACTTTGGTCTCGGTGAGCCACAATGGATGACTTAAACCATCTTTTCTTCGACCAGACCCTGGGATCCTTCATAGGAGGAGAAACTCAAGTCTTTCTTCCCCGCTGGTTTAGGGCTGAGTTCGTACCTAATAAACGTTTGGTGAATATGTGACTATATACTAACACATATATTACTAAAGCTCTTTGCTGTACACCTGAAGTTAACACAACATTGTAAATCAACTATATACTTCAATAAAAAAAATAAACAGAAAACTAAATAAATGATTGAATAAAAAATACATTTCCCTACCTTAAACACGTCTGCTACAGGCTAACTGCTTGAGGATAAAGTAGGTAAACACTCTCTGTAGTATTCCATTATTATTATTACTATTATTGACAATTCTCCCTCAAAATACACTCCAAAGTGTTGTCACATAGCAATAACCTTAAATTTTTTTAACCCCTATTTAAGCTATTCACATCATATTCTGTTATTTTCTTCACAGTCACACAGAATGAAACTGGTTTCTTAGCCAACATTCTACACTCTATTTTATGATCAATGCTTGTAGTTAATCATCTTTTCCAGCAGCTAACTTTGCAAATATATGTCCTTGCTCCCTTGGGGAGGATACTAGAGGTTAAAGGTCGCTATCTTGGGACAGCTGATGTTCCGGACTTTGGGGAATAAGAGCTTTTAAGAATTAGAAGTGCCCACAGCTATAAGACGTAGGCTCCATGTCACGGGCAGCTGCTCTTGGAGGCAGGACGCCTAATGGATAGCACCTTGGAGAGAAACTGAGCATCACAGTTGTTTGTTTGTTTGCTTCTTTGGCTGCACCACGCAGCATGTGGGATCTTATTTCCCTGACCAGGGATCAAACTGACGTCCCTGAGCTGGACGCAGTCTTCCCCACTGAACCGCCAGGGACATCCCAGCCTGACAGTTCAGATGCGCTTACCTTCTCCTGCACCTGAAATTCGAAAACTTCATGATTTCCCACTGGAAATAGAAGTTGTTGCTAGCCCTGTGAAGTAGTTTGGGGACTGCTAAATAATTCACGCAAGGGCAAAAAAGAGGTCCAGAGCCTGGGCTTCTCCGAATAGCAATTTTCTTACTGATCCCCTAACAGGAGTTTTCACAGGTTTTAATATTCTAGCCAAGAGAGTAATAGCTCTCTGCAGAAATCCTTAGGTTCCCCAGAAGTGGCCCTTTCGTTAATAACCCAAGGTCCTTTAACTTGTCACTAGTCTTCCCCGGTTGGAGAAGGAAATGGCAACCCACTCCAGTGTTCTTGCCTGGAGAATCCCAGGGACCGGGGAGCCTGGTGGGCTTCCGTCTATGGGGTCACACAGAGTCGGACACGACTGAAGTGACTTAGCAGCAGCAGCAGTCTTCCCCGGGCTCAACATGCTTCAGGCTTTCTCCTGGATGACCTTTTCCCCATGAAAGGTGGCTCAGCCTACCGGGGTCAACTAACCACAGGCCAGTGAAGACCGCCCAGGAAGACGCCCAGCAGACTGACGAGAATGCTCTGACGCTGACCCTCAGGCCACTGGGGACCTTGCCGGTAATGCAATTGCAGCTTAATGTTCCTTTCAGTCCTGTCTAGACGACAGGAAACATCGGCTGCTGTCAAAGAGCCCCGGACGCAGCCCACTGAACTGCACTCAAACGGCCCTCTCCATTTGAAGGCTGCTCCCTCACTGTGAAGTCAGGGTGAAGACCCCGAGCCCTCGCATGACAGCGGGCGCAGCCAAAGGGGTGCTTGGGTGGTTCCAGGGGCCCAGGGAATACGCCCCAAAAATGCTGCTCATCAGCTGTTTCTTTGTTCCAAGTTCACCACAACACTCTCTCTGATTCCATTTTCACTGATGGAGATTCTCAGCTAGCAAATACCGAGGATCCTCCAGAGCACTGAGGTCTGCCTTCTCCATCGGGGGAAGCTACCAGCCTTGCTGCAGAGGCTGCAGGGATCTAGCCAGTGAGCATGCATTGTGAGTCCTTCCCGCAGTACTGATGGTAAATGGCCAAGAATGGTGTGCAGGGTGGAGGGGAGCCAGGGAGGTCAAGATGAACTTTCTGCTGTGTGCTTCAGACACAGAAGCAGGGGCAGAGTTCAGTTCAGTTCAGTTCAGTCGCTCAGTCGTGTCCGACTCTCCGCAACCCCATGAATCAAGCACGTCAGGCCTCCCTGTCCATCACCAACTCCTGGAGTTCACTCAAACTCATGTCCATAGAGTCGGTGATGCCATCCAGCCATCTCATTCTCGGTCGACCCCTTCTCCTCCTGCCCCCAACATTTCCCAGCATCAGAGTCTTTTCCAGTCAGAAGCTGCTTATTCGATCCCCACACTTTTAGAGAGAGGAGCTTCAGGATACTTTTAGAGAAAACAAAAACGAAATGAAAAACAGAGCCCTCTTTCCTCAAGTGGCTCAAACAAGAGAGGACGTCCAAGGCACGTGGGGACAGGCTGAAGGTGGAAGGAGCGAAATGTCTCTGAGTCCTGCCTGAACCAGACAAGAGAGGCCACCCCTGAGCTCCTCTTAAAGGATTCAGCTCCTGTCCATTTCTGGCCACACCCCTCCCGTGGAGTGAGGAGATTCTTCAGACCAAGAAAATGCACCCAGTTGGAGCCTGTCACTGCCTCCCTTTCGATTGCCTGGAATCTCCTGTCTAATTGGCCCCAAGCCTGTTTCCAGGGTATGCGGGCATCTCTCTTCCTTTTCTTTCATCCTGAGGATCATTGAGCCAGAACACATCAACCTCAGGCCCAAGAGAAGCAAAAGCAACGCGTGTTCGTTGTGGCAGGGCTTGGACAGAGTTTGCGTGGGCTGAAGTGCCTGCTCACATGAGCATAAAGCTGGTGATGGCATCTGTAGGGCCCAGGGTGGGACGGGACAGGGTACAGGGTCTCCAGGGCACTTTTCCGCCTGCTCCCCCACCGGTTTCCCTCACCACTTTCTGCAGTGGAACTCCAAGGAATCTGGGAATTTTATTTATAATTTTTTTATATCGGCTGTGCTGAGTCTTCATTGAGACGTGCAGGTTTTCCATTTCCGAGAACAGGCTTTTCCTTGGTTGTAGCCCATGGGCTTTTCACTGCAGTGATCGAGCTTAGCTGCCCCACACCACATGGATCCTAGTTCCCCAACCAGGGACTGAACTCGTGTCCCCTACCTACATTAGAAGGGGGACTCTTCACCACTGGATCACCAGGGCAGTCCCTGAGAATTTTAAATATGATCCAGCAAAGGAGATGGCTATATTGATTGTATTTGATTTAAAAAATCTGTTTGAAAATGTTAAAATATTAAGACCTGTAGTGTGTGGATCTCCACTTGTATTCATGCTCAGGGCTCTGACAATCTTACTGTTAGGAGCAGGCCTGCTTCTGACACATCCCTCACTCACTAACTGCTTCTTGGGAGGGAAAGGGAAAGAAAAACTAAGCATTGTTTGGGAGGAGGTGGGCGGTGAGGCTTCTGGGAGGCTGAGTATGAGGTACCTCGAGCCACTAAAACAGAGGGAGAAGCTGAGGGAAATTAAAACCACCAGCAAGAAATCAAAACGGAGCACGGTCCCCCCTCAGAAGCTCCAAATATCACACGCACTCGGGCAAAGGAGTGTCAATCTGTGCCAGAAAGGAGGAAGAGTCCTTTCTCCCGCCTCTGCCTCTGTGATTGCCAAGTCCTTTGAAACCATGAGCAGGAAAGGGCAATGGGGGCATCCATCAGCGGCCGCTTCGAGCCCTGACCCCCGCTCCATCTCAGAGCAAATGCCAGGGTGTAAGAAAGTCTTGTCCAGGATGCTCCTGGCGTCCACGGAAGACTTCACTTTCCAGCGCGGGGGTGGGTCCCAGCCCAGGTAGGGGAGGATCCCACCTGCCTCTCAGCCAAAAGAACCAAAACGTAGAACAGAAGCAATATCATAACAAATCCAAAAAAGACTTTTAAAAGGTCCAGAAAACCAAAAGTTCTCATTCTCCTGTTTGTGAAACAACTTCAAACGATCCATTTATTTCAATAAAAATTGTGTGCTCACTGTCAGGATCAGAACATACGGGGGAAGGGGAGTGGGACGAGTTGAGAGAGCGGCACTGACACACACACACACACACACACACTGACACAAACACAGATACACACACTGACACACACACTGACACACACACTGACACACACTGACACACACACTGACACACACACTGACACACACACACTGACACACACTGACACTGACACACACACACACACACACGCAGCGTGAGCGGCCGCAGCCGCGCAACGCAGGGAGCTGCCCGGGCGCTGGCGGGGGCCCGGGGGCGCGGGCGCGCGTCCATCTGCGGCGATGCACGGGCGCAGCAGAAACGCCGCGGGGCAGTCATCCTCAAAGACCGGAACCTGGAGCAAAGCACGCAGCCGCAGATCCTCTGCGGAGTCGGGGCCGCCGCGCCGTCTGGAGAGGCCGGACGCGGGAGATGCACGGACGGGCGGAAGGGCCGGCAGCACACCGGGCCCGCCCGGAAGGGACGGTGCAGTCGCTCGGGCCGGGCCGTCCGCATTGCAGGCGGACTCGTCACCATCCGAGCCCCCGGGAATCGGGACCGCGCCCGCTGAGCAAGTTCAGTCCCCCCGAGCGTGCCGTGCCCAGAGAGCCCCAGACGCGGCATAAGGCCCCCTGGGGTGCCCAGTGCTAAGCGTGTTAGACCTTGCCTGGCACCCGAAGAAAGAGAAAACTTTGAAGTTTTTTTTCAAAGCACCCGGAGAAAACGCAAAGCTTTCCTTTCTTCCCAGCTCCCTGTTTGGCCCCTGTTCGAGGGCCCAGCGTCCTGGTTCTGATACCAGCCTGACATAAGCCGACAGAATAGGCCGAGTCTTTCTCAGCATAAGACACAGCCAGTCAGTATCAAAGCCTCTTGACTCCCTGACCCTCTGAACTCATTCTGACAACTTTCTTTTCCTTGCACCTCGGATCTGCTTGCGTCTCCTGCTCCTATCTGCTGCAAGTGAGTCCAACTTCACGGAGACGCCTGGGGTCAGGTCACACGACAGGCTTTCCTGCCTGCCTGCCCACTGCCACCCCCAGCCATTCTGAATGGGGTTCCGACAACAAGGGTGAGAGATACACGCAAGTGCTATGAAGCGCATCACCAGGAGCTTTTCCAGACCCAAACTCTGAAAATACACCTGAGTGTCTTCTCTGCCAAGGCGACGTAAAGAAGTCCCTACCGCTTTGGCAGGACATTGGGGGTAATCAGAGAGTGATGCTGCCCAGTCCTGGGAGGGTTCCCAAGGGACTCAGCCATAAGGCACCCGCCCGTATAGGAGACGCGGGTCCCAGCGCTGGGTCGGAATGATCCCCTGGAGGAGGAAATGGCACCCCACTCCAGTGTTCTTGCTGGGAAAATCCTATGGACAGAGGAGCCTGGTGGGCTACAGTCCATGGGGTCTCAAAGAGTCCAACATGAGTGAGCCCATGAGCAGGCAACCACAGGTACCCAAGATGCCACGTCAGGACTGGCTGAGAGAATATATCGTATTTATTTAGTGAAGAGGAAAGTGACCAACTTCCTTCCACCCCATAGAAGCCTCAAGCTACCAGTCATCAAGGATCTTCCAAGAACCTCTATTTACTGCACTAAACTCAGGCCACAACTTCAGAGACTTGATTCAGACATGAGGAAAATTTTCTGACATTATGAGGGGATTTAAATCCTTGGGTATATTCCTGAGGCAGTTTTGGGTAGCTTCCCTGTTTTTCAGCTTTTATAAACCGATTAGACTTTTCAGGGGATGCTATTAATGTATCAGTACTTTCCTAGCTAAGTTCCAGAAAACTCTAGAATGTCATGGAATCTCAGACTTCTATAAAGTATGCTTTAAAGGGCTACACAAATATTTAGTTAAGATTTCATTTTTCAGTGAAAACTTACCTTTGATATTTTTTAAACAGTAATAAAAAGGGGTACTCATGGATTTCAATGTGTCTTATATGAAACTTTGACAGATGGGTGCACACCAAGGTTTGGACTCTCTTGCGAGGTTAATTCATGTTTCTAAGGACCTTGAAATCAAGCTTCTCCTGCAGCACGTACTCAGCTAATTGCAGCGGCATGTGTTAAATGCTGATGATGGGTCACAGATACTTATCTGTGTGGGCCATGCTCTGCCCATCATCACAGTCAAAACGAGATGCTGAGGTGTACATAAAACTGCAAGCGCCACTTGTCACTTCCAATTAAAAAGGCTTGTCTAGCCAAAACAGCCTTGATACTTTAATTGGCTGCCTTCTTAATAAGTAAATATGCAAAGCTGCTGCTGCTAAGTCACTTCAGTCATGTCCAACTCTGTGTGACCCCATAGATGGAAGCCCACCAGGCTCCCCCGTCCCTGGGATTCTCCAGGCAAGAACACTGGAGTGGGTTGCCATTTCCTCCTCCAATGTGTGAAAGTGAAGTTGCTCAGTCATGTCCGACCCTTAGCGACCCCAGGGACTGTAGCCTACCAGGCTCCTCCATCCATGGGATTTTCTAGGCAAGAGTACTGGAGTGGCTTGCCATTGCCTTCTCCGATGCAAAGCTATACTTATAAAATAAATGTATACAAATATCACCCTACTGTCAATTGTTGGTATTCTGTGTGCTCAGTCGCTCAGTCGTGTCCGACTCTGTGACCCCATGGACTGTAGCCCGCCAGGCTCCTCTCTCCAAGGGATTCTCCAGGCAAGAATACTGGAGTGGGTTGCCATTTCCTTCTCCAGGGGATCTTCCTTACCTGTGGATCACACCCAGGTCTCCCACACTGCAGGTGGATTCTTTACCATCTGAGTCACTAGGGAAGCCCTGTTAATACTCCATATAGATTTATTGAGAAAAAAATAATAAGTCATGGTTAAAAAAAGTTTGAGGGACTTCCCTGGTGGTGCAGTGGTTAAGACTCTGCAGTTCCAATGTAGGGGTGCAGGTTTGATCCCTGATCAGGGAAGTAAGCCAGAAAAAAAATTTTAATTTTAAAAAAGCTTGAAAACACTGCTTTAGTTAAATGTGGGAGTGACTTCAAAAAGTCCCTTCCAATATGATTCTTTTATAACACACTTGTTCCATCTATAGCAAAGAAATATTTTGTATGGAAGAATATTCGTATTGTTATGTCGTTAAACAAAGATGGTTCAAATGAGCTCTATACAGCACAATATTATATATATATAAATACACGCACATACACATTACATGTTATACATGCTTATAGAAGACTTAAATTGTATATGCCAATGTTACAAAACTATACAGAAAGTCAACTGAAATTATTTTTAGAAAGCAAAGCAAAGGCATTTCCTCAGTGTTAGAAGGATGGGTGTGATTGGCATGACTTCCAAACGCAGAGAGTAAATAAATGTGTGAGATGAGTCTGGGATTTGTTCAGCCTGCTCTGAGTCCCTCGTGCACACCAAGTTGGTTGATTAGGACAGAGGCACCACATAGCTCATGGCACATGCTCGAGCTTAGACACAGAGGCCACTGGGTCCAAGTTCCAATTCTGGCCCCTCAAAAGCTTCGTATCTTTGGCCTCTCTCTGTACGTCTTCCTCTCTGGCCTCCCTCCGTATATCTTTGAACTCTCTCAACTTCAAAACTTCCCATCAACACAATAAAGATAGTAACTTCCCAGCAGGACTACCATAAAGCAGGCTTACAGCTGTAGACCCGTGTCTAGCTCATACTGAACGTCCAATACATGCAGCTACTATTCTTCCTAAGATATGTTTCCTGCCACAAGGTGCTTCCAGTCTCACAGAAAGACAGCAGACATGAAAACAGATAATGGTGCAATGGGCTTCCCAGGTGGTTTGGTGGTAAAGAATTCGTCTGCTAATGCAGGAAACATGGGTTTGATCCCTGGTTGGGAAGATTCCCTAGGGAGGAAACAGCAACCCACTCCAGTATTCTTGCCTGGGAAATTCCATGGACAGAGGAGCCTGGTGGGCTACAGTTCATGGGACCACAAAGAGCTGGACATGACTTAGCGACTCAGCAACAACACATGATGCCACACCCCGTCATCACTGCCGCAGAGGCGTGACGAGTGTGTCTCGGGAACTCAGGGGCAGCACGTGTGACGGAGCGTGAGTCAGGGAGTCTCAAACTCGTGCTCACTCACCACGCAGGAAGGAGACCAGCTCAGGCTCTGCCAAGATCTTCTGAGCCCTGGAAGGGGAAAGGAAACCAACAGAGAACAGCAGAGAGAAAAAAAGGCCTTGGACAGTCATCAGCCTTTCTACTGCAGCTTCAGCCTGGGTCCCTTGCAAAGCCCCCCTGTGTCAGGGCACCAGGCAACACGTGTGTGGGTCACATGGCCAGTCAGAGCTCTTGGACACAGGGTAGGCTCACAGTGACAGCCATGGACCCAGGCCTGCCTACTTCAATGAGTTCTGGTTGGCATACATCGTTACATTCCTGCCCTGCTGCTAGGAAACATGGAGTCCCCTGCTCAGTCCAGCAGACCCAGGCCTGCTTACTTTCATGAGTTCTGGTTGGCATACATCGTTACATTCCTGCCCTGCTGCTAGGAAACATGGAGTCCCCTGCTCAGTCCAGTGTGCATGCCCTGTGACTCTCAGATTAAAGCTCTCCCCAACAAGCTGAACTCTCAACACATACCACACTCTAGCTTCCAAATGCTGAGCCTTATTTTCAGGAGTGATTCCCTTCTAGAGAACTTGGAATAGGGAAGAGAGTCATTTGATGAAAAGAAAGCACTAGATTTTAAAGCTATGGCTGTAAATTAGTCCACAGTATCTTTTATGATCTCTAACCTGATACAAGGTTTGAACTTTGGAAACCATTCTTCTTGGTCTTTTTCTGTTTTTGAGGAATGGAAAGCAGATTTAAAAAGGTAAGGCCCCCAGACAAGAGGGTATCAGCCAGAGAGGGAAAAAGGCAGGGATGGGGGAAACGCACGGCTGAGTGAGGGACACAGTGGGCAGACAGACCCGGGAGAGGAGAAACGCCAGGAGCGAGCGCAGCGGGATGAGGCGCGCGCGGAGGGAGCAAGGGGCCGAGCGCGGGGCGCCGGGGAGTGAGGGGTCGCGGCAGCTGCTGCCGGGCTCCGCGCCCCTCCCCGCGGCCCCTCCGACTGGTACCACAGCCGACTTCACTCCCTGAGCTGGACGGTTCTTTAGACACCGAGGGCCTTTCCTCTGAAGGCTCTTCAGCTCCGCGGCCTCAGAGCTTTCTGAGATGCGAGAGGCGAGCATGCAGCCCCGCGCGGAGGGGTGCATGAGCTGGGGACGCGAGAGGGAAGGTGAGCGGCGGGAGGAGCTGGCGGGCGAGGCCGCAGCCCGCACACCTCTGCGGGGTTGCCCTGGGCACAGCGCCTGCACGGCCCCCAGGTGTCCAAAGCGGTAACGAGCTCAGTATTTCAGTCTGTGCTCTTCGTGGACTTCCATTCTTTCCTCTGTCAACCTCTCTGCCCTCGGTCCAGCTTCTTGAGATCACCTCCCAGGCAACTCCCTGCACCGAAGTCCTTGTCTCAGACTCTGCTTTCAGGGGCCCCCAAACGGAAAGAGGGCTGAAGGAAGGAAGTTGGTGGTGGCAGCTGCAGCAGAGGAAGAACCGCTGTCGTGCCCATAAAGTGGCCAACAATAGGCGATGTCAGTCACAGTAAATAGTCTGAAAGGGAACTAAAGGCATGATCTCGTCTGCCTTTTTCCCCTAAGACAGGAGTCTCACCAGTCTCGGGCAGCTGAGGCTTTCTTAGGAGTTGCTGTGTGAAATCCTGCAATATCATTAACCAGATCTATTAAGTTAATCATTGTTATCAACACTGAAATGAATTAGACCAGCAGTACCAAAAGCCTTGTAAAAAAAAAAAGGCATGACTGTTGACTTGTTACAAACCAATCCAATCAACCTGACCAAGCTGCAGAGGGTGGTCAGCATCTCATTCCACTGAAACTGCGTACTACGACCCTCTCCCTTCCCACCAGAAGAAGGCTTCTGTGTCCACCACATACTCAACTTGAACTAAAGTCTTCCCTGCTCCCTGGCGCAGCTTAACCACAGCTATTAGGCTCATCGTTACTTCCGTGTTCTGTGTTCATCTAGTTCTGAAAATCTATTTTTTAGCGCTTACATTTCTTCTGTTTAATTCTCATTTTATATTGGAGCATGCTTGATTAACAACGTTGTCTTAGCTTCAGGTGAACAGCAAAGTGACTCAGTTTCACATATACATGCACTTTCTTTTTTTTCCAAATTCTTTTCCCATTTAGGTTATTATGCTCAAAACTTACGTTTCTTTAAAAATCATCAGTTCAGTTCAGTTCAGTTCAGTCGCTCAGTCGTGTCCGACTCTCCGCGACCCCATGAATCACAGCACGCCAGGCCTCCCTGTCCATCACCAACTCCCGGAGTACACTCAAACTCATGTCCACAGAGTCGGTGATGCCATCCAGCCATCTCATTCTCCGTCGTCCCCTTCTCCTCCCGCCCCCAACCTTTCCCAGCATCAGAGTCTTTTCCAGTGAGTCAACTCGTCTCATGAGGTGGCCAAAGTATTGGAGTTTCAGCTTTAGCATCAGTCCCTCCAATGAACATCCAGGATTGATCTCCTTTAGAATGGACTGGTTCATCAGCTATCACTAAATGAGCTGAATATTATTTCAGCCCTCACATGCTCTCTTCTCTAGTTTCTTAGATGTCCTTGGAGATACTGTTGGCCACTAAGTGTAAATTTTATTGGATAAGGATTCATTTTGTTGCTCTGTAAAGAACCATATATTCCAACAGCAAAGCTATTTTCTTCATTAAATCACCCTTTGTGGATTAAACTCCTCTTTCAACATCAATATCAACATGTAATTCCCAGAATTATTCGAATGGCTAAATACATCTCTGAATAGATTTCTGATACCATGTAAGATGAGGGTGGACATTTTGAAATAGACTCATATTTAAACGGTACAGGGAAAATCACTCTTTAGCAGAAAGATAATAGTTTCATCTGATCTGTTTTTTCATGGCACATAAGGGAAAAAAATGTGTGTTCTAAGAGGGAAAATCAGAGCCATTATCTGGACTATTTGTGAAAGTGCTGTGGAGTAAAGAAAGCTGTTAAAGACACACAACGTACAGCTTACACATAGCTGGTTGGAATCGATAATGAACTTCCACAGTGTCTGGAAGAGGAATCCTGGCAACGTGGAACAGTGGTGGTAATTAAACAGTCATAAAAACTTGAAACTGGATGGCTGACAAAACAGCGTCCAGGCATTCCTAGCACTAAGAGTCTAATAGTCAATCTGCAGCACTTCTCTTCAGTTTAAATAATGTTTTCCAGAATTCTCAGGCAATACTTTTCTCCCTTTCTTTTTGCATTACGCTGCAGGAACTGCATGGCACCTGCCGTGATCAAGAAATGAAGGGCATGAAGGTTCTCCCTAATGGAGGGCTGGAAAAAGAGAGTGGCAGAGATCAGAAAAGGCACCTCTGTACAAGCCCTTACCTGCTGACCAAAGAGGTAAAGAAGAACACAGCACTTCTGACATGTGGGCTCAAGGTGTACCTCATCTTGTTACTGCTTTTTGCAACAACTTAAGGAGGGATGTAAAGCTCCATGAAACGGGAGAGATGTGAGCAGAGAACTGGGTTTAGATGTGACAAGTTCGTTCTCCCCTGTGATGTCCACAGGCCGCGTCCACAGGTGTGAAGCCATCAGACCCAGACAAGAAGCAGGCGGGCGAGCGAGGAGTCAGCATGTCGGTTTCAGGCAACCCAGAGTTCAAGCCCTGAGGCATCACTCACCCAAGGGGTAACTGTGCGAAAACTATTTTCCTTTTCTGTTCAGTTTCTGTTCTGAAAAGTACTAATAATGATCTTATAGGGTTGCTGAGAACCTTAAATGTGATCATGCATGCAACGTGCCTCCCTGGTGGCTCAATCGGTAAAGAGTCTGCCTGCAATGTGGGAGACTTGGGTTCGATCCCTGGGTTGGGAAGAGCCCCTGGAGACGGGAATGGCAACCCACTCCAGTATTCTTGCCTGGAGAATTCCATGGACACAGGAGCCTGGTGGGCTACAGTTCATGGGGTCACAAAGAGTTGGACATGACTACGTGACTATTTTTAACTTTATGCAAAGTGCTTTGTACAATGCCTGGCACAGAGTAATGCTCAGTAAATGGTGCCCACTGCTTTCAGAGACCAGAAAAGCTACTACCAGATGTTTTCACAGTATGTGGCAAAGAGACCCAGGTAGAACCAACACACTACGGAGGAGATTCACGACAAAGAAGAAGTTTCTACCATTCCTGTATCAAATCCACCATGTCCCTAGCACTGGGCTGGGTAGCTGCTTATGAGAATTCTGTCTGCTAATCACTGGGAAAGTCAATAGCTAAAAAAGTCTGTGTGAGTTTGATTCCAAGCCCTGCGGTCTTTTAGCCTCCTACTATAGCACAGAGGAACAAATGGAGATTAGAAGCCAACCTCCTAGGCAAATCTTTCTGAGCTTTACTGCAGAATGGTATTATTACCTCCCAGGAAAATATTCTCCCTGCCTCTTGCTCATTGCCTTTGTGGATTAATTTATTAAACAAAATACGTATTAACTGACCCTTACATGAAGGACACGGTTTTAAAGTTCTGTTTTCCAAGCAAGGTATAAAATTGTATAAAATGCATTATTCTTTGTGGAAAAAAATACACAAATACTTAAGTGCTTATACATGTCAAGAGAAGGGGATGACAGAGGATGAGCTGGTTGGATGGCATCACCGACGTGACGGACATGAGTTTGAGTAAATTCCCGGAGTTGGTGATGGACAGGGAGGCCTGGCATGCTGCAGTCCATGTGATCGCAAAGAGTTGGACACGACTGAGCAACTGAACTGATGTCTAGAGTATCTCTGGAATATTCTGGAACACACTAGTTGCTTCTGGGAAGGGAACTGGGTGAATGAGAGGGAAGGTTGGAGGTAGGACTTCAGTAGCTGTTGAATTATGTACCCCATGCATGCATGAATTCTTGAAAATTATTTTGAAAAATAAGATTTTCCTATGTAGCTACAATTATAATCATTATCAACTATAGCTTAAAGCGACATACTTTGCCTACATGTTCTAGGCTTACCAAAGATCCCCAAAGGGAAAGTTGTGTCCCTTTTGGAACAGGCTGAAGGGACAGGGAAAGGGCTACACCTAACATTATCATCAACCTCCTGCAAGAGCAGAGCTACTGTTAAGCGTGTCTGAATTGAAAGCTGTTCGTTAGACCTAATCTTTCCACCAACATATTTTAAACAGAGAGTGTGGTTCATGTCCTGGCGTTCCCGACAGCCACCATGCCAATGACGGTGGCATCAGGTCAAAGTGCAAACGTGGAGGCTACAAAAGCCACCATCTCAGCTCAACAAACGCCATGCTGAGTGTGTCACTGACCCCACAGTGACGTTCCATCCTTCAGCCCCATGTTATAAATCCAAGAATCTGTTCAAGCAAGCCTTCCCAGATGGCACAGTCGTAAGAATCTGCCTGCCAATGCAGGAGATGTGAGTTTGATCCCTGGATGGGGAAGATTCCCTGAAGGAGGAAATGTCAACCCACTCAAGTATTCTTGCCCAGGAAATCTCATGAACAGAGGAGACTGGTAGGCTACAGTCCATGTTTCTCAAAAGTCTGAGCAAACACACACATCTGTTCAACCAAAATGAGAACCCATGCTATGCTAGAAGATGTTGTAAATCTTCAAGTGGTGAACTTAAAATGCTTCATTTTTCAACAAATTGTTTTAGAAATGGAAGTGGAAACATTACCCCTACATAATCTTTCAATATGTTTTATACATATTGATATATATGTATATGATTTGTATCTGTATGTATATATAGTATATTGTGGTTAGGATTACTGGGATGAATTGGAATCTCAGTTCCACCACAAATGGAGTGACTCTAGGCAACTTACGTAATATCTTTGCCCTTCAATTTCATCTTCTGTAACATGGGCATAATGACACCCATCTTTCATGGAGATTTATTTAGATTTTAAATAGTATGTCTAGAAAGAAAGCTTAGCCCAATGCCTGCCATGGGGTGGCTTAATAAATAACAGCTAAGAAGAAAAAGTGCAGTTGTTTCCAGTTCAATGAATAAATCGCAGTTTTATAAATCCAGGTCAAATTATACCGTTATTTTAGTTTGCTCAAGAAAAAGAAAAACACTGCTTAGCTCTCCTTTTTTTTCTCTCTTTAAAAAAATCTACATAACCACAGCATTAAGGAACCATACATGTTCTATAAAATCAGGCATCTGTAGCTTCTTAGTTTCAGACCCAGAGAGTGTGAGATAGGGAGTCCATGACAGAGAATTAGAAATGGATCAGGAGGACAGTATTATCTTTCTGGGCCAGTTATGAAATCTGGGATGGACGGGGTTTGGAAGAGATGACTTCTGACACTTAAAATCCTGATTGCTTAATATTTCATTAGAGAAGGTTAGCTCCCTGGTCTTGCCAAGAGCCACAGAACATCCGTGGAGGAAAGGACTATGCAAAACCATGTCATGTCCCAAGGGAGGAAGCTGGGGTCCACTGAGGGGAGACTTGTCTTGAGTCGCTCAGTGAGCGAGGACCAAACCCAGAACCAGGAGCGAAGCCTGCAGATGCCCACGGCAGGCCTGCCTGTCCTTCAGCACCCCAGCTGTTCCTGGAGACCATGGGTGTAATTCTGGGTAACGGTTATGACTTGTTCAATTTTTAACTTCCCCTAAAATGGAAAATACTCAGCACTCCCAAGTGCTGTATAATTTCTGCAAAGGCAACTAATATGACAATTTTATTTCATGGAAATGGGAGGACTGTATAAGCAGTGAGCAGTGTCTCAAAACTGGAGCTTCTTTAGACAGCTGAATGAAGCAATTTGGCTCTTCTTTTTTTTTTTTTTTTTGGCTCTTCTTAAGATGCTTATCTTTCCATGAGGGCATGAAAATTAAATTTGGAAAGCTCAACTCCTTTGAAAAGAGTTTATTACTGACACTTTTGACAGGATACAATGGCCATGTTCTTTTCTTCAAAGCATGGATATGACTTCTTTTTTCTTCAAGTCTCCCTTGGTTATTAAATAGCTTCCTATAACTTTTGGTTATCAAATACCTTAACTCTCATTTCTGCAACCATGGGCCACTGAGAGGAAAACAGAATTATAGTTTATGATTTTTTTATAAAAGGCAAGGACATTCAAAATGATGTTTGTTATCTCTAGCAGAATTTATACTTTAAAGTAGACTTTTCTGGTTATTCCTCACAATTAACCAGAAAAGCGGAAACCTCGCTGGGGGGATGTGGGTTCTGGGTTCCTGAGCATGAAAAGTTTTCTTTCTCTTTCACATCACTATGTCATTTCCCTCAGCGCAGAGCTGATCGTTTCTATTTCAAGCAAAGGAATATTTGACGGATAGGGAGCATGAACACTGTGTCTCCGAGACTCTACAGGCTGACAAGTAAAAAGGGCATGGACGTTTATGCAGTGGGGAAAACACCAACTCTCGTTTGCCTACGCCTTCAGGAATTTATATTTTGGCGTAAAACACATTGCTTGCAAGGGCCAATCTGAACTGTAGATAATTCATGTGACAAACATCAAGGAGGTAACAAGGAAACCAATTTCATTCAAGAGACCCTAACAGGGGATACAGTTATACGTATGCAAGTATGAAGCAAATAAATGCGACCTCTGAGAAGTGCTCCCCAAGCGTTTTTAAAACGTGCGCTAGTTTATTCAGAGTCATTCGTGGCCCGCTCTTTCCTCTTCCTGGAGTGAGTCTTCGCACCTGAGGGATCACTGTGTACGGACAAGAACGCCCACCCATGTTGACAATCTGGTTGTGGTTTTAACTGAGGGCTAGGAAAGGGAGTGTGGCTGGAAGTGGTGCTGTACGTGTAGATGTCTATATCATTCTGCTCTCTAAAGCGTTACTTCTGTGTTTGGTATACTGTTTGTGGAGCTATGTGGTCCAAGCAGACTCAGTGAGTCGGATCTCCAAGCAGTAGGTCTGTTCTAAACTCCTCTTCCACCAACCAAATAACTGCCCTCTGTGAGGATGTTGGCTGGGAATTCCAAGCTCTTTGATCCCTCTTGAAAAAAAGAAAGAAGCTTGGGTCTGTGTGTCTTATTTACCAGGTAATAACAAATAAAAAGCTCTAATCTAAAAAAATACAAACAGCCAAATGCTCTCCACTATCTTCCATCTTTAAGCTTTCAGGATCTTCATTGATAAGAGCCCTAAGAGGCTGGGGATATAATCTCACAGTGTGGAGCATTTAGCACTAGGAAGGGCAATTGTATTTGAAATCCAGGATCCAGGAACCATTGTGAACAAGTAGCCAACGACTCCAGGAGAGCAGGCTGGTGTGATGACTGTACCGTAATTACTAGCTGAACATCTGACTTCCCCACTATACTGCAAGCTCTGGGAGGTGGGTACAACATCTGTCTTGTTCAAGGCTATATCCCCAGAGTGGCGAAGTTATTTTTGTAATAATATCCAACTCAAGGCTTACTGTGAGGAATCAAGTAAGATCAATAAATGCAAAGATCTTAGCTCAGTGCTTAGAATATACCAATTACTTAGCAAATATTTTGTTGAATAAAAGTTAATAGAGTAGCACAAAGAGAAAGAAGCTTCTAAAATAAGGTCAAGACTGTCACCACATTTTATTTGCATCAGTTCAGTTCAGTCGCTCAGTCGTGTCCGACTCTGCGCATAGCAGCCATGAAAGGTGATATTTATTGAGTGCTTACTATGTGCCAAACTTTATGCTCCCGTATCTAATGACTGACAGCAACGCAAAGAAATATATACTCTAATTATCACTATGAAGAAGCTTGAGACCTTTGAACAATATTGGTAATACTCCTTAGATGAGTTGTCACTCTAGGGTGTGTGCGCTAAGTCACTTCGGTCGTGTCCAGGTCTTTGCAACACCGTGGACTGCAGCCCACCAGGCTCCTCAGTCCACGGGGGTTCTCCAGGCAAGAACACTGGCGTGGCTCGCTGCGCCCTCCTCCGGGGCATCTTCCCGACCCAGGGAGCAAACCGGTGTCTCCTGCATTTCCTGCACTGGCAGGCAATCTTTACTACTGCACCACCTGGGAAACCCAGAGAGACCTGAGGTGAGCGTGAGACTCTGCAGCAGGCGGAAGCCAGAGATGCCGGATGTCCGCTCGGGAGGGTCTGAAGAAGAGCTGGGAGCCGTGAACACGTGTCCGCTTCCCTCAGAGCGCTGTCACGGGGCCGCAACGTCTGCGGCTGTGAACGGCATTTCCGCGACGTTCGTTGAGAGGTCAAGAAACAAAGTAGATATAAGGAGGACTCGCAGATGTTTTCATTCGAACCAGTTTGGATTTTGTTAGAGGGCCTCTGCCGCCCCAGGGCCCCTGAGGACTGCCACGGAACCAGCTCTTAATACGTGAGGGTTGAGGCAGCCAGGCTGAAACATGGCGCCTGAGCAGCCGGAAGCCGGAAGCGGCGGGAAACGCAGCGCACGTCACTCCGCCAGCTCTTCCGTGACGTCACCGCCCGAAGAGCCCCGCCCCCACACACGCACACTTTGTACCTGACACCTACAAGTGCTGGGTGGGGTGTTTATTATCTCTCACCTGGAAAAGGTCAGTTTTCATTCCAATCCCAAAGAAAGGCAGTGCCAAAGTATGCTCAAATACCGCACAATTGCACTCCTCTCACACGCAATGGCAACCCACTCCAGAGTTCTTGCCTGGAGAATCCCAGGGACGGCAGAGCCTGCTGGGCTTCCTTCTGTGGGGTCGCACAGAGTCGGACACAACTGAAGCGACTTAGCAGCAACAGCAGCAGCACACGCTAGTAAAGTGATGCTCAAAATTCTCCAAGCAAGGCTTCAGCAATTCGTGAACCGTGAAGTTCCAGATGTTCAAGCTGGATTTAGAAAAGGCAGAGGCACCAGAAATCAAATTGCCAACATCCGCTGGATCATGGAGAAAGCAAGAGAGTTCCAGAAAAACATCTATTTCTGCTTTATTGACTATGCCAAAGCCTTTGACTGTGTGGATCACAATAAACTGGAAAATTCTGAGAGAGATGGGAATACCAGACCACCTGACCTGCCTCTTGAGAAACCTGTATTGCAGGTCAGGAAGCAACAGTTAGAACTAGACGTGGAACAACAGACTGGTTCCAAATAGGAAAAGGAGTACGTCAAGGCTGTATATTGTCACCCTGCTTATTTAACTTACATGCAGAGTACATCATGAGAAACGCTGGTCTGGATGAAGCACAAGCTGAAATCAAGATTGCCGGGAGAAATATCAATAACCTCAGATATGCAGATGACACCACCCTTACGGCAGAAAGTGAAGAAGAACTAAACAGCCTCTTGATGAAAGTGAAAGAGGAGAGTGAAAAAGTTGGCTTAAGGCGCAACATTCAGAAAACTAAGATCATGGCATTCGGTCCCATCACCTCATGGGAAATAGATGTGCAAACAGTGGCTGACTTTATTCTTTTGGGCTCCAAAATCACTGCAGATGGTGATTGCAGCCATGAAATTAAAAGATGCTTGCTCCTTGGAAGGAAAGTTATGACCAACCTAGATAGCATATTAAAAAGCAGAGACATTACTTTGTCAACAAAGGTCCATCTAGTTAAGGCTGTGGTTTTTCCAATTCAGTTCAGTTCAGTCGCTCAGTCATGTCCGACTGTTTGCGACCCCATGAATCACAGCACACCAGGCCTCCCTGTCCATCACCAACTCCCGGAGTTCACTCAAACCCACCTCCATCGAGTCAGTGATGCCATCCAGCCATCTCATTCTCTGTCGTCCCCTTCTCCTCCCACCCCCAATCCTTCCTAGCATCAGAGTCTTTTCCAGTGAGTCAACTCTTTACATGAGGTGGCCAAAATATTGGAGCTTCAGCTTTAGCATCAGTCCTTCCAATGAACACCCAGGATTGATCTCCTTTAGAATGGACTGGTTGGATCTCCTTGCAGTCCAAAGGACTCTCAAGAGTCTTCTCCAGCACCACTGTTCAAAAGCATCAATTCTTCAGCGATCTGCTTTCTTCACAGTCCAACTCTCACATCCATACATGACCACTGGAAAAACCATAACCTCGACTAGACGGACCTTGGCTGGCAAAGTAATGTCTCTGCCTTTTAATATTCTATCAAGGTTGGTCATAACTTTCCTTCCAAGGAGTAAGCGTCTGTTAATTTCATGGCTGCAATCAGCATCCGCAGTGATTTTGGAGCCCCAAAAAATAAAGTCTGACACTGTTTCCACTGTTTCCCCATCTATTTCCCATGAAGTGATGGAACCAGATGCCATTAGTCACATATGGATGTGAGAGTTGGACTGTGAAGAAAGCTGATCGCTGAAGAATTGATGCTTTTGAACTGTGGTGTTGGAGAAGACTCTTGAGAGTCCCTTGGACTGCAAGGAGATCCAGTCAGTCCATCCTAAAGGAGATCAGTCCTGGGTGTTCATTGGAAGGACTGATGTTGAAGCTGAAACTCCAATACTTTGGCCACCTGAAGTGAAGAGCTGACTCATTTGAAAAGACCCTGATGCTGGGAAGGGTTGAGGCAGGAGGAGAAGGGGAAGACAGAGAATGAGATGGCTGGATGGCATCACTGACTCAATGGACATGGATTTGGGTGGACTCCGGGAGTAGGTGATGGACAGGGAGGCCTGGTGTGCTGCAGTTCATGGGGTTGCAAAGAGTCAGACACGACTGAGCACTCACACACACACACATGAATTTGGTGGAGACACACTCACACCACAGCACATGCTTGCATTCCCTCCCTCTTCCTTCTCTTTCTCTCTCTTCCTTTTCTTCCTTTTGTCTCTCTCTTTCTCAATAGTTTGTAACATGGAATCCAAACTTAAACTTTCAAATATTTTGACCATTCGTCATGACATGTTAGCGTGGTGAAGGGGCAATCTGACTGACGGATCCACCTTTGACTTGTCCTATAACCTTAAACGTATCACATAACCTCTCTGAATGTTTCTTCATCCATAAATGAGGGGTATTAGAAATATGTGTTTTCTGTATGCTCGGGGGCTAGGCAGAGCTCTTAATAAACATCATCTTATTTAGTCCTATCAATCCTGGGAGACAGGTATGTGTTATTACCTTCATTTCTCCCCCAAAACTTAAGATTCTTACTCCACAGAGTCAGTGCTCTAAATAAATTACATATTTGAAAAATTCTTTGTCAACTATGAAGCATCAAAAAAATGTTAGCTATGAATTTGCCTAAACAAATCTCGAGACTTATAGCATATACTCCTTCTAATGATGCTTTCTAAGTGGGGAAAGAAAGGCAATTTGGGTCTAAAGCTGACATTAACTCCTATAAACCAATGAGTTTTGATAGAAGAAATGAAAGCCAAAACAAGCTGAGAAAGACCTAACCACAAGGACTATCCAGAGACTACGGGGGCGTGAGCATTCTGAAGTTGCTTAGGGAGTCAGATCAACTGTTGACTTTAAAGGTTGGAAAATTCCACGGATAGAGGAGCCTGGTGGGCTACAGTCCACGGGGTCACAAAAGAGTCAGGCATGACTTAGCAACTAAATAACAAGGTTGAAGACAGTGGTGGTGGTTTAGTCACTAAGTCACGTCCAACTCTTGAGACCCCACAAACTGTGGCTCACCAGGCTCCTCTGTTCATGGAATTCTCCAGGCAAGAATATTGGGATGGGTTTTCATTTCCTTCTCCAGGGGATCTTCCCAACCCTAGGATCGAGACTGTATCTCTTGTGTCTCCTGCACTGGCAGGTGAGTTCTTACCACTAGTGCAGCCTGGGAAGCCAACGTTCCATGCATCATCATCATATAAGCAACAACATCTATTAGAACTTCTAAAGCACCTTCTGGATGGAGTAGGGCTTTCATATAGAGCCTAACTGTAGGGAATCCAAGACAAATAGGGTAAAGATTACTATTATCTTCATTTTTCATGTAAGGAAAATAAATCTTGATGAGGCTAAGTGATTTCTTCTTTCATTCCCTGCCTCCCTATGTCCTTTTCCCCTTCCTTCTTACATGAAAAAGAAATACCCACCTCAACACCCAGAAATCATTTATCATAACTCTGTTTTCTAAAGCAGTCACTGAACATCATCCATCAAAGATTTCAATAATAGTACTTTAGAGCTGAGATCTTGTACAGAAATGTCCTAAGCAAATTGCAAAGCACAATATAAATATATCTATCCTCAGATAACTGCATGCATCACCATTCAGAAAAAAGAAAGCATAAGGTTTTATTTTTTTCTTTGTTTCACTAAATATCAGCCTCAAGATCTCCCAAATCTATGCTCTGTGTCCCAATAAAAGCTACAGAAGACTTCATGCATCCACCATTCCTGCAATTTAGAAATAAACTAAAACTGCAAAGCAAATCACTGTTCGTAGGAATTGTTCCGTCAGACAGCTGAGGTGGAGATGATCCGGGCTTAGCAACTGACCAGGAGCCAGAGCTCTCCTCTGAAAGCAGCAAACCTCCCTTGTGACAAAGAGTCCAGACAAGTGTTTGCAGAAAAGCTCTCAAGATTTCAAGAGAAACAGCAGAGCTAATCTGGGAAAATCTCCATGCATTATTAAATGCTTTTTAATTTTAAAGAACTATTATTTATTTGTGGCTGCGCCAGCTGGCATGTGGGGTTACAGTCCCCCCACCAGGGATCGGACCCTCAGCAGTGACAAGGACCCCGCGGGGCGGTGGCTGGAGGGAAGTCTGTCTGCAGACACCAGCAAGGACCCCCCAGCGGGGCTGCTCCACAGTAACGACATGCAGTCCAGCCCAACACAAGGAAACGCTCCTGTCAAAACAGGGAATTTCCCAGTGAGGCCTATGTGTTCCTGTGCCAGCATTAAGGAACTCAGCACAGACAGCAGGACTCTGGGCTTCCTAATGAGCTAAAACGACTCTTTGTAAAGGGATTAAAATGGGTTGGCCCAAAAGTTCTTTCAGGAAACCTAAATGAACTTTTTGGGCCAACCCAACAGAAGAAGAAAAATAAAAGGAGAAAGAGTCAGAAAATCTCAGGATCCTCAATGTTTGGATTGGGAAATTAGGCACATCTAGAGAGATGTCCTGGAGAAGGCAATGGCAAGCCACTCCAGTACTCTTGCCTAGAAAATCCCATGGATGGAGGAGCCTGGTAGGCTGCAGTCCATGGGGTCGCTACGAGTCAGACATGACTGAGCGACTTCACTTTCACTTTTCACTTTCACACACTGGAGAAGGAAATGGCAACCCACTCCAAAGTTCTTGCCTAGAGAATCCCAGGGACGGGGGAGCCTGGTGGGCTGCCGTCTATGGGGTCACACAGAGTTGGACACGACTGAAGTGACTTAGCAGCAGCAGAGAGATGTCCTGGAGAAGGCAATGGCAACCCACTCCAGTACTCTTGCCTGGAAAGTCCCATGGACAGAGAAACCTGCTGGGCTGCAGTCCATGGGGTCTCGAAAAGTCGGACATGATTGAGTGACTTCACTTTCACTTTTCACTTTCATGCACTGGAGAAGGAAATGGCAACCCACTCCAGTGTTCTTGCCTGGAGAATCCCAGGGACGGGGTAGCCTGGTGGGCTGCCGTGTACGGGGTCGCACAGTTGGACACGACTGAAGTGACTTAGCAGCAGCAGCAGCAGCAGCAGAGAGGTGTCATGGAAAAAAAGATGAATGTTGGTTTCCATACTCCTCCAATAATTACCTCAACTACTAACTACGAAATATTTGCAAAGCACTGGGGCTTATGAAGTGCGTTCTAATTCTTCCTCACATTTCTGCCTTCTGCTCAGACAGGTAAGTGTTGCTACTACTCCGATTTTATTGGTGAGGAAGTGGAGGATCATAAATACTGAGTGACTTATTCAAAATTGCAGATTAATGGAAAAGTTGGGGGTTGGCCTGAGTGAAAGTAACACTATCACGCATGAACGCATGGTCCTGGAGTAACCGACCCAGACCAAGGGGGAATCAGTCAACAGTCCTAAAGGAAGTTTAACAGGAAAGCAGTTGTCTGTATCCTTTCCATACAAAGATTTATGATCTCTGTTTGCCATGGACAGGATAATACAACAGATGCTTTTAGTGACATGAAGAAAGCTGGAGGGAAAGGGAAGGGATAGACCACTTATAAACAGGGCTGAAGACAAGATCAAGACTAGGGCCTGATCACTTTCACTGTCTTCTGAGTCAGGATGCTGTCATGGTCAAGAGCTTGGCACAGGCTCTATTTCATATTTTAGAAAAAAACACTCAAGTTCAGCTTCCCCTATCACTTCCACATCTATCTTCTATAGAATGATGTCTTAAGGAGGCATCATATATTCCCTTTATTGGATTTTGCAGGCAAATAATAATAATATTTACAATAATAATAACATATTAATAGAGCATTTTCCATGTGCCAAAAATATTTTACACAGTTTCAATCTATTGACTCCATTTCCCAGCAGGACTAGGGAGTGGTTACAATTATTACTGCCATTTTACAGATGTGGAAACTGAGGCCCAGAGGGTTCAAGACTGATATATCACAGCTTGTCAGTGGCAGAGCACAGATCTGAACCCACAGCTCATGCTCTTAACCGCCAGGCACAGCAGTATCACATCACTCTTCTGTCCACACCAGACACTGGGTAGTGAGTTTGCACACAAGAATGCATCATCTTCTTCTTTTAAAAGTTGAAATACGGTTGATCTATGGTTGTTAGTTTCTAGTGTACAGCAAAGTGATTCAGTTTTATATACATATATATTCTTTCCCAGATTCTTTTCTATTACAGGTTATTATAAGATATTAAGTATTGTTCCCTGTGATATATAGTAGGACCTTGTTTTTTAAATCTATTTTATATATGTATGTACAGGCTTCCCAGGTGGTTCAGTGGTAAAGAATTTGCCTGCCAGGCAGGAAACTTGAGTTTGATCTCTGGGTTGGGAAGATTGCCTAGGGAAGGACATGGCGGCCCACTCCAGGATTCTTGCCTGTGAAATCCCACAGACAGAGGAGCCTGGCAGCTACAGTCCACAGGGTCACAGAGAGTGGGACAGGACTTGGTGACTAAGCAGCAGCAGCAGTGAACACGTGCTAATTCCAAACTCCTAACTGCCCCCCCCCATGTCACAGAGAGTCGGGGTCACAGAGAGTGGGACAGGACTTGGTGATTAAGCAGCAGCAGCAGCAGCAGTGTACACACACTAATTCCAAACTCCTAAACCACCCCCCGCCCTACTCCATGACCCCTTTGGTAACCACAGGCTTGTTTTCTATGTCTGAGGCTCTGTTTCTGTTCTGTAAATAAATTCACTTGCATCATTTTTAAAAATACATCTTTATTAGGCTGTGCCAGGTCTTTGCAGCAGCTTAAGGATCTATCTGCATGTAGAATCTTTAGTGGCTGCACATGGGCTCCAGTTTCCTGACCAGGGATGGAACCCAGGATCCCTGCGGTGGGAACACAGAGTCTCAGCCACTAGGCCACCAGAGAAGCCCCTTATTTGCATAATTGTTTGGATCCATGTATAAGTGATATCACAGGTATGTGTCTTTCTCTGTTTGACTTACTTCACTTAGTATGATATTCTCTAAGCCCAAGGATGCAGGTTCCTGGGTTCAGTGCATCCATATCCACTTCTAATAGCTCCTTTCCTTTCGCATGAAGCATTACCCTAAAGAGAATATATGCCAGACGTCGCCCAAGTCTACCTAGTATTCGTGGCTGCTGCTGCTGCTGCTAAGTCACTTCAGTCGTATCCGACTCTGTGTGACCCCATAGACGGAAGCCCACCAGGATCCCCCATCCCTGGGATTCTCCAGGCAAGAACACTGGAGTGGGTTGCCATTTCCTTCTCCAATGTGTGAAAGTGAAGTCGCTCAGTCGTGTCCGACCCTTAGCGACCCCACGGACTGCAGCCTACCAGGCTCCTCCATCCATGGGATTTTCCAGGCAAGAGTACTGGAGTGGCTTGCCATTGCCTTCTCCAAGTATTCGTGGCAGCTACTCATAAATTTTATTCCCATGTTAAAAATCTCTAGGTAACCTTACTTCGTGTTCTGTGCATTGATATTCAGATAAATATTGGAAGTGTGGTATTTTACCACCTCAAATTTAAAAACATAAACTAAGCATCTTCTCATTTCTACCCTTTTGTGTCAAGGGTCTACAAGCTATAGCCTCAGGCCACTCTGACTGACTCTATTTGTACGGCTGGTGTGCTAAGAATGAAGACATGATAAAGACTGTATGACCAACAAAGCCTACAGGATTTACTATTCGGCCATTTATAGGTAAAAAAATTTGGCTGACTCCATATGTTACATAATGTCAAAAGTTTATCAGAGAAAAATATTTCATATTTTTCTTTGCGCCTTTTGCTTTGTCCACGATTAAAGTTAAGTCCTCTTCATCTGATTAGCTCATTCTGAGGAAAGAAATCAAAAGAGGCCACAGGCTTGACGGCAGCAACGTGAGTGGTTCTGGAGCTGGCTTGCACAAGAGACTATAAGCATCTTTTCCCGAGTCAGCACAGGATAGGCACAGCCATGAGAGGGTGTTTATACCATGGAAATCGGCAAACACTGTCAGTTTTACCACACCATACGGGGCAAAATACATGACAGTACATGAAGTAACTCTGCATTCTCTAACAGTGTCCAGGGGTCAGGACTGAAGTTTAGTTTGTACAGGAGACGCAGAGGCGACCATAGCTATGTTTTCTTTTATGCAGTTGAGGACTTAAGATTTAAAAAACCCAAGGATCCACAGGACCTGGTGAGGCAAAACACAGGTGAACGGGCTGCGTGGAAAGCAGCAGGAAATGGGACTCCCCAGCAGTCCTGCGGTTAAGACTCTGAATTTCCACCACAGGGGGTGCAGGTTCGATCCCTGGTCAGGGAACTAAGATCCCACATGCCATGTGGTTTGGCAAAAAAAGAGAAAGCGAAAGAAAGAAAAGAAAAACAGCAGGAAACGGCAGGGCCTATGGAAACAAGGAAACAAAATCAAAGACATTTAATTTAAAAACGTCAAACCTCTTCCAGCCAAGCAGAACACTGCCTGCCAATTTATGGCCGTTGGCTTAAGGGAAAGCATTTTGAGGTATAAAACTGTGCCTTTAAAAAATCCCTTTCCTCTGTCTCCTAGGCATTGCACTGTGTTGGTTTAAAAAGCAATAAAAAGGACTTTCACAAGATATAAGGAAAAGTGAACCAACTTAGGATTACCAGGCAATGGATATGTTACTGAGAGAGGTGACCAGCTCACTTGCTCTGGAGGATGTTTCCAACTGAAAGCATCACATCCGTCTGAGGCCATTTATGTCCCTGCAGAGCAGAGGTGCTGACGGACAGGTGCCCCGAGCACCCTGCCCGGTGGTGGGACTCCTAGCTCAGCTTCCCTCCATCATCTTTCCAATATCTGTTAACTATTCAGGCCACACAGGTGGCATTTCATTCAGCTATCTCTTTCAGGAGCTTTAAAAGATCCCCAGACAAACTGGAAGCATGGATCTGCCTTTCAGAGTTAAAAAAAAAAAATCCTTTTTCTTTCTGGAAGTGATCAGACAGATGGGTATTGCCTTCCCTGAAGGCAAATGCAAAACAATGCATTTGGGGAAAAGATGACAACCACACAGAAAGGATGCCAAACCAGCCTTTGTGGTCACAGAAAAGCGTGGAGGAAGCAAGGAGGTCACATCCTAAAGCCTCCAGACCAGGCTGAGCACAGCAAATCATCTGTTCTGTTCTTGCCCCCTCCACGGACATTACATCCATTAAGTGTTATCATCATAAAATGGTGAGCAGGCTTCCCTGCTGGTTCAGTGGTACAGTGGTTAAAAATCCACCCTGCAGTGCAGAGGACAGCAGTTCGATCCCTGGTCTGGGAAGATTCCTCAGGCTGCTGTGCAAGAGAAGGCCCATGTACAGCAAGGAAGACCCAGCACAGCCAAAGATAAAAAATAGAAATACATTAATTTTTTAAAATGTTGTCACTAAAACGGTTTAAAATAATGGCTAAGAAGCCTTTTCTGTTTGTTTTCACTATTGCGGTGGACTGAGTATTTGTGTCCCCTCCCCACCTTGAAGTTCATGTTGAGATGCTAAAGGCTAGGGTGAGGATTTAGGAGGCGGGGCCTTTGGAAGGTGCCCCACCCTCAAGAAGGAGATTAGTGTTCTTATAAAAGAGGCCCAAGAAAGCTCCCTTGAGGACGCTGTAAAGACAACCAGCTGTGAACAGGAAGTGGGCGCTCACCGGATAGGAAAGTACCGGCACTTTTAACTCGGACTTCCCGGCCTCCAGAGCTGTGAGAGGTTTACAAGCCACTCGGTCTATGGGGTTTTTTGTTTTTGTTGTTATAGCAGTATATGTTTTTATTCTTGCTTTTTTTTTTAAAAACATAGCATTTCCTTTATTTCTTTTTATCATCTTTTCTTTCCTCCATTAAAAAAAAAAAGTTTTATTTTGTATTGGAGAATAGCCACTTAACAATGTTGTGACAGTTTCAGGAGAACATCAAAGGAACTCAGCCATACATACACATGTATCCGTTCTCCCCCAAACTCCCATCCAGGCTGCCACATAATATTAAGCAGAGTTCCCTCTGCTTACAGTAGGTCCTTGTTGGCTATCCATTTTAAATATAGCAGCGTGCATACATGCTTTTGAATAGACTAAGAGAACAATCAAAAGTTACTTATCACAGGCTGAAGACCCTTGAGTATTTGCACAACCGGGTTACAGACTTACTCTGCTGAACAAGGTTGACAACTCATCTTATGTAGAGAGTAGAGGAAGCTTTGGGTTCTCAAATGTAAGGCCAAAACCATGAAGGGCCAAAATTACTGATGAGAAGTTTCTCAAGGTACCTAACGTGGTATTATGTATACAAACTTTTAAAGTAATTCCTGTGCACGGTCAAACCCTCAAAACCACAGAACTCCTAAAGGAAAGGTCAAAATTTCTACAGTCAGATGCTGACAACCGAACCAGCATTCTTTTGGGATAACTATCAAAACTTTAGCTGTTCTTAGAAGATAACTAACGTCGAACATGTTCTTATTTGATGGGTTTCTGGCCATTCCATTAATATAACCCCTGTTTTTCTCTTGTGAGTATTAAAAAGGGTTTGGAGTTAACAATTTGCTCTGGCACCTTTGGGTTCTAAGTCAGTGACTGTACCATGGAAACAGATTCTTCTTTGTTGGTCTTTCTGTTCAATTGTCTCTCAAAGAAACCTCTGATTAGCAGGGACAAAGTATATGACGACCAGGCCAATGAAGCTGAATCTTCAAAGGACATGTATCTTAAAACAACACTGAGGATCTGTGCTTCATTATCACTTGGAGTCCGGAAATCGCATGGAACACAGAGGTAATGACAAACAAGTGCTGGACACCTTTTCCTTGGCTCCTTGATCGATGTTCCTAATACCTGGCTGGTATCATTCTAGTTAACTGAGGTCTGTAATGCGAGCAAGGGTAATCAGACCATGTTGACAGAATGTTGAGGGAAGGCTCCCACAGAGGTCTGTGTCCATGAAAGAAGCTGAAAATCTCAGAGTTTGATTTGCAGCAATGGTCCAAGTCCTAATTCTCTACCTCCTGATAAAGTAAGACCCTCTTGCAACCTATGAATAAAACATTCAATTAACAGCAGGTAGTCTAGCAACTGAGGGGCTATGGGAAAGGTTGGATGCTGCGGATGTCATTGTTACTGTATTGGCAGATGGTGCCAAAACAGCCTCAATCTGTTGCTTGACCGCGTGTCTCAGGTTAAAGCACAGAGCACAGTACCGTTATACCTCTGGGCCAAGAAAAGGAAATGCTGTGCTTTTTCATTTTGGTCCTGAAATCCCTCCTAAGAAACTAATGTGCTGGGGAACGTGTCTTCACCTCCATTTATTTCTGATTTCATTAGGAAGAAAATGTAACTAACCTTTGGAAGAAGGTGAGTCTACTAAAAGTTAACTGGTACCCCCTACTTCCTTCTAAAAGCCAACAGATTCATATATGCCAAGATGAATACTAACACCACAACTCTATGGAATAGAAGGGTTCTGTTGACCCTATTTACACAGACTCTGAGCTGCGTGAGAAGGTGATCAGGAACTGTTGTCTGTCTGGGCCCTTCTGCCAGCCTTGGGGGAACGGATCCTTCACACCACCCTCCGCCCCTCTCCAGAATACAAAACTAAGCCTCTCAGTGGCTCTTAACATATCTGATGGAGCACAAGTTCTTAATATATTTGATGTAGCGTTTTACCACTAAATATAACATATTGTTATAACTGATGTAACGGCATAACATTTTCCTTTTATTTTAATACTCTATTATTAGATTTTAGTGTTGGTAGAGTCTTTCCTGAACAAAAGAAACTTTGAATAGATGCCATACATAGATTAACTGGAGGCATATTTTAGCCTTCTAAAACCAAAATAAGGGCAAGCAGTCAGTGGAAATCATAAACACATCTGCTGTCCCCTTTTTCTCTGTCTAAAGCATCTAGTATGTGTCATGTTTAAAACAAAGAATTAAAATACTAAAATATCATTGTTTTAAACCCAGATATTCCAAGGCCTTCAGTTTTCTGATATACCCTTTTAAAAAATTATCCAAATAAAATGCAATGTATTCCAATTGCAACTCCCTGCCCCCAAGTCGCCTCTCGGTGTCCCGGGAGACTGACCCTGTGACTCCCCTTGCCCGGCGTCCTTCCGGGCGACCTGTGTTGCTTCGGTCTGGCCACTGGCAGCGCAGGCAGGGCACAGATGGAAGAGGGCTGAGCGGTCACTAACAGCCCTCGGCCTGATGCAGCCCCGACCTCGGCGGCAGCAGCTGCGGGCGCGGCTCGGAGGCCCCTGTGCGGCCCTCGGCCGAGTCTCCACCGCAGGCCCCCGCCGAGGGTCAGAGCCCGCGCCTGCGGCCCTGCTCCCGGCCCGGCCGCGCCTCGGCATCCTCCCGGCACCGCCTCCCGGGCCTGCGGAGCCCCGCGGAGGAGCGGGGCGCACGGCCGCTGGCGCGCGGCCCCGCCACGCGCCCAGCTCAGCGCCCCGCCAGCCTCCCCTCCCCAGAGCCGGCCGTCTCCCCCGTTTCTCCAAAGCATACGCCCGAGGGCAGGAACGGAGCTGGAGAAAGAGGCGGCCTCGTGCGGACAGCGTACCAGCAAACAAGTTAAAGTCGGCCTTGACGGGACGAAATCCCTCGGCCTCCCACCCCAGACGGAACTGCCCTCCGCAGGCTCCCGAAGCCTCGTAACCGCCCTGCACGGGGCTTCTCCGGCCTCCCCAGCCCTTCACGCCTCTCATTCCCGCCCCTCCTACAGGAGTTTCCCCGGAACCAGCGCCTCCTGCCTGCAAGGCACTCCGGTCTGCTCTTTGCGTCGGTCTTACCCTTAACAACCCTTCTGAGGGTCGAGCCCAAGGGGTGGCAAACTATGGCCCCAGGAGTCAAATCAACCTGTGTTTGTGAATGTTTTGCTAGAATGCGGCCACAGGCCTTCACTATGGCCTTCAGCGGTTCCAACAGAGACTTTCCAGCCCACAAAGCCTAAAATATTCACTATCTGACCCTTGAAAGAAATGTTTCCACCCCCTGGGTCTACCCTTTCTCACCTAAAAAGCCCAAGGAGGTATTTTCCTAAATAAAAGTTGCAGTCTTAAGATTAATTTTGCCATCTGTCGGGTTGCCAACCAAAATAAGTAGCTGGCTTTTAAAAAGATTATTTTCTTTTTATTACTCAGGATCATGGATATTCAGTGTTAGTGAAGATTAGAGAAATGGCTGGAGAAGGCAATGGCACCCCACTCCAGTACTCTTGCCTGGAAAATCCCATGGATGGAGGAGCCTGGTAGCCTACAGTCCATGGGGTCGCTAAGAGTCAGACACGACTGAAGTGACTTAGCAGCAGCAGCAGAGAAATGGCATTTCTTATATCCAGACTGTAGACCTTTCTGAGGACAGTTTAATCTTGAATATATGCAGAGCTTTTAGCCCAATAAATGCCTTTTACTTTTATTAATTCATTCTAAGGAAATCCGTATTGGATAAGGATTCCGCCTACAAGAGTGTCAACATGGATAGTTTATAAAAGGTAGGTAGAAAGCAACATAAAAAGACAAGTCTAGTCTATTCACTCAAGGAATTGCCTGAAGCAATGAAAAACAATCATGCAAAACATTTGCTTTCAGGAGTTCCCTTGTGGCCTAGTGGTTAGGGTTTCGGGTTGCTGTGACCCAGGTTCAGTCCCGGTCAGGGAACTGAGTTCCCATAAGCCTCGAGTCATCAGTAAAACAAAGGAAAAAGAAAAGAAAACTGTCTTTCAACCAGTGAGGTCCATGTTGTATTTTCAAGTAAAAATGGCAGAATAATATACCAATTTTTCAACATGTTTGTCTCCCAGTGGAGAGGGAAAAAGTGATTATATTTTCCATTTTCTCTATTTTCCCCCAAAAATACATTTTACACATTACTAGGCACTGATCGTCTCCTTGATTAGATCTTAAATGGACTTAGTTTAACTGTCTGATGCCTGCTGAAGAGCACCCTGTGACCTCTCTAATCAACCCAAACCTCTCACCCCGCTTCCTGCTCTGCACAAGGGCCTTCTCTCAGATGCTTACATTCTGACTCTATTCAAACAAGCTCTGTTGTAGCAACACTTGACATCCTGTCCATTCTAGTGGACGTGAAGACGCCTGCATTCTCTGTATTAGATCAGGGAGTTGTTTGCTTGGGAGTGGGTTTTTCTCCCCCCTCCTTTTCAACTGGCTCTAAAAATATATCCATCCACAGAAAACAGAGCTGACAGAATAAAAAACATATTTTGGTCCTCATCCTTCCTTGGTCTGGGAACCGTGGTCTGGAAATTCAATACAAAGGATCTGCTTTCTGAAGCATCTGGCACATACAGGAATTGTAAAGATGAGAGAGGAAGGAGGATGGTCAAGTGATACGGTGTCTGGGAAAGTCAGATTCCTGCATCAGGGCCCACAGGCCCACTTTGGAGCTGCCCAGGGAAGGACAGGCAGCTTAGGGCTTGTCAAGGCAGAGAATTCCAAAGTAAAATAAAATATGAAAATTTCTTCTGGGGTAATGACATTAATACTTAAGTGCCCAGCAAAAGGTCAGCATGGTACCAATGCCATATGCTTGTTCACTGAAGGCAGTGCTCTGGTTTCATTAAGCCCAGTGCAGTGGAAACAGCCCAGGCTTTGGAGGCAGACAGAGCCAAGCGTTGGGAGTCCTCAGCTCTGTGACTTCACAGCTATGGGCCTTTGAGTAAGTCCTTTGCATCCCTCTGGGTCTCATTTCCCTCTTCTAAAAATAAAAGAAATAATACTACCAACCCTTTAGCGATTTCATCATTCTTAGTAATTATATGTGTAAAGGGCAGTCCAGTGCCTGGCACCCAGGAAGGAAACGGTAAAGGGTGGCTACCTCATTAAGAGTTGAAATGTAAGTAATACAAATATGATATCA